>NC_090929.1:1735240037-1735559858 GCF_040938575.1 Ambystoma mexicanum | reverse complement strand
CAGCCAAACAGTGCACTCACAGCCTACTCCACCAAATAACCAACCAGTGCACTCACTGCCCACTCCACAAAACAGCCAAACAGTGCACTCACATCCCACTCTGCCAAACAGCCAAGCAGTGCATTCACAGCCCACTCCGCCAAACAGCCCAATAGTGCACTCACAGCCAACTCTGCCAAACAGCGAAGCAGTGCACTCACAGCCCATTCCCCACACAGCCAAACAGTGCACTCACAGCCCACTCTGCCAAACAGCTAAGCAGTACACTCACAGCCTACTCAGCCACATAGCCAAACAGTGCAATTACAGCCTACTCTGCCAAACGGCCAAACAGTGCACTCACAGCCCACTCTGCCAAACTGCACTCACGGCCCACTCCACCAACCAGCCAAACAATGCACTCACAGCCCACTCCACCAAAAAGTGCACTCACAGCCTACTCTGCCAAACTGCCAAACAGCGCACTCACAGCCCACTCCGCCAAACAGCCAAGCAGTGCACTCACAGCCCACTCTGCCAAACAGCCAAATAGTGCACTCACAGCCCACTCTGCCAAACAGCCAAACAGTGCACTCATGGCCCACTCCACCAACCAGCCAAACAGTGCACTTACAGCCCACTCCACCAACCAGCCAAACAGTGCACTCACCGCCCACTCCACCAAACAGTGCACTCACTGCCCACTCTGCCAAACAGCCAAACAGTGCACTCACAGCCCACTCTGCCAAACAGTGCACTCACAGCCTACTCTGCCAAACTGCCAAACACTGCACTCACAGCCCTCTTCACCAAGTAGTGCACTCACAACCCACTCTGCCACTCAGACAAACAGTGCACTCACAGCCCTCTCTGCCAAACAGCCAAGCAGTGCACTCACAGCCCACTTTGCCAAACAGCCGAACAATGCACTCACAGACCATGCCACCAAACAGCCAAACAGTGCACTCAGAGCCCACTCTGCCAAACAGTGCACTCACAGCCCTCTCTGCCAAACAGCCAAACAGTGCACTCACAGCCCACTCCATCAAAAAGTGCACTCACTGCCCACTCCACCAAACATACAAACAGTGCACTCACAGCCACCTCCACCAAACAGCCAAACAGTGCACTCACAACCCACTCCGCCAAACAGCCAAACAGTGCACTCACAGCCCACTCTGCCAAACAGTGCACTCACAGCCTACTCTGCCAAACTGCCAAACAGTGCACTCACAGCCCACTCTGCCAAACAGCCAAACAGTGCACTCACAGCCCTCTCTGCCAAACAGCCAAGCAGTGCACTCACAGCCCACTTCGCCAAACAGCCGAACAATGCACTCACAGACCATGCCACCAAACAGCTGAACAGTGCACTCAGAGCCCACTCTGCCAAACAGTGCACTCACAGCTCTCTCTGCCAAACAGCCAAACAGTACACTCACAGCCACTCCATCAAACAGTGCACTCACAGCCCACTCCACCAAACATACAAACAGTGCACTCACAGCCACCTCCACCAAACAGCCAAACAGTGCACTCACAGCCCACTCCGCCAAACAGTGCACTCACAGCCCATTCCACCAAAAAGCCAAACAGTGCACTCAGAGCCCACTCTGCCAAACAGTGCAATCACAGCCCACTCCACCAACCAGCCAAACAGTGCACTCACAGCCCACTCCACCAAACAGCCAAACAGTGCACTCACAGCCCACTCCACCAAACAGCCAAACAGTGCACTCACAGCCTACTCTGCCAAACTGCCAAACAGTGCACTCACAGCCCATTCTGCCAAACAGCCAAACAGTGCACTAACAGCCCACTCTGCCAAACAGCCAAACAGTGCACTTAAAACCCTCTCTGCCAAACAGCCCACTCTGCCAAAAAGCCAAACAGTGCACTCATAGCCCACTCTGCCAAACAGCCAAGCAGTGCATTCACAGCCCACTCTGCCAAACAGCCAAACAGTGCACTCACAGCCCACTCTGCCAAACAGCCAAACAGTGCACTCGCAGCCTCCTCAGCCACACAGCCAAACAGTTTACTCACAGCCTACTCTGCCAAACGGCCAAACAGTGCACTCACAGCCCACTCCACCAACCAGCCAAACAGTGCACTCAAAGCCTACTCCACCAAACAGCCAACCAGTGCACTCACTGCCCACTCTGCCAAACAGCCAATCAGTGCACTCACAGCCCACTCTGCCAAACAGTGCACTCACAGCCTACTCTGCCAAGCTGCCAAAAAGTGCACTCACAGCCCTCTCCACCAAGCAGTGCACACACAACCCACTCTGCCAAACAGCCAAACAGTGCACTCACAGCCCACTCTGCCAAACAGTGCACTCACAGCCCACTCCATCAACAGCCAAACAGTGCACTCACCGCCCACTCCACCAAACAGTGCACTCACTGCCCACTCCACCAAACAGCCAAACAGTGCACTCACAGCCCACTCTGCCAAACAGTGAACTCACAGCCTACTCTGCCAAACTGCCAAACAGTGCACTCACAGCCCTCTCCACCAAGCAGTGCACTCACAACCCACTCTGCCACTCAGCCAAACAGTGCACTCACAGCCCTCTCTGCCAAACAGCCAAGCAGTGCACTCACAGCCCACTTTGCCAAACAGCCGAACAATGCACTCACAGCCCATGCCACCAAACAGCCAAACAGTGCACTCAGAGCCCACTCTGCCAAACAGTGCACTCACAGCCGTCTCTGCCAAACAGCCAAACAGTGCACTCACAACCCACTCCACCAAACATACAAACAGTGCACTCACAGCCACCTCCACCAAACAGTGCACTCAGAGCCCACTCTGCCAAACAGTGCACTCACAGCCCACTCCACCAACCAGCTAAACAGTGCACTCACAGCACACTCCACCAAACAGCCAAACAGTGCACTCACAGCCCACTCTGCCAAAAATCCAAGCAGTGCACTCACAGCTCACTTCGCCAAACAGCCGAACAATGCACTCACAGACCATGCCACCAAACAGCCAAACAGTGCACTCAGAGCCCACTCTGCCAAACAGTGCACTCACAGCCCTCTCTGCCAAACAGCCAAACAGTGCACTCACAGCCCACTCCATCAAACAGTGCACTCACTGCCCACTCCACCAAACATACAAACAGTGCACTCACAGCCACCTCCACCAAACAGCCAAACAGTGCACTCACAGCCCACTCTGCCAAACAGTGCACTCACAGCCTACTCTGCCAAACAGTGCACTCACAGCCCACTCTGCCAAACAGCCAAACAGTGCACTCACAGCCCACTCCGCCAAACATCCAAACAGTGCACTCACAGCCCACTCTACCAAACAGTGCACTCACAGCCCACTCTGCCAAACAGCCAACAGTGCACTCTCAGCCCACTCTGCCAAACAGTGCACTCACAGCTCACTCTGCCAAACCGCCAACAGTGCACTCACAGCCCACTCTGCCAAACAGCCAAACAGTGTACTCACAGCCCACTCTGCCAAAAAGCCAAGCAGTGCATTCACAGCCCACTCTGCCAAACAGCCAAACAATGCACTCACAGCTCACTCTGCCAAACAGCCAAGCAGTGCACTCACAGCCTCCTCAGCCACATAGCCAAACAGTTCACTCACAGCCTACTCTGCCAAATGCCCAAACAGTGCACTCACAGCCCACTCCACCAACCAGCCAAACAGTGCACTCACAGCCTACTCCACCAAACAGCCAAACAGTGCACTCACTGCCCACTCCGCCAAACAGCCAAACAGTGCACTCACAGCCCACTCTGCCAAACAGTGCACTCACAGCCTACTCTGCCAAACTGCCAAACAGTGCACTCACAGCCCACTCTGCCAAACAGCCAAACAGTGCACTCTCAGCCCACTCTGCCAAACAGTGCACTCACAGCCCACTCTGCCAAACCGCCAAACAGTTCACTTAAAACCCTCTCCGCCAAACAGCCAAATAGTGCACTCACAGCCCACTCTGCCAAACAGCCAAACAGTGCACTCACAGCCCACTCTGCCAAACAGCCAAGCAGTGCATTCACAGCCCACTCTGCCAAACAGCCAAACAGTGCACTCACAGCTCACTCTGCCAAACAGCCACGCAGTGCACTCACAGCCTCCTCAGCCACATAGCCAAACAGTTCACTCACAGTCTACTCTGCCAAATGCCCAAACAGTGCACTCACAGCCCACTCCACCAACCAGCCAAACAGTGCACTCACAGCCCACTCCACCAAACAGCCAAACAGTGCACTCACAGCCCACTCTGCCAAACAGCCAAACAGTGCACTCACAGCCCACTCTGCCAAACAGTGCACTCACAGCCCTCTCCACCAAACAGCCAAACAGTTCACTCAGAGCCCACTCCACCAAACTGTGCACTCACAGCCACTCTGCCAAACAGCCAAACAGTGCACTCACAACCCACTCTGCCAAACAGTGCACTCACAGCCGACTCCACCAAACAGCCAAACAGTACACTTCCAGCCCACTCTGCCAAACAGTGCACTCACAGCCAACTCTGCCAATCAGCCAAACAGTGCACTCACAACCCACTCCACCAAACAGCCAAACAGTGCACTCACAGCCATCTCCACCAAACAGCCAAACAATTCACTCAAAGACCATGCCACCAAACAGCCAAACTGTGCACTCAGAGCCCACTCTGCCAAACAGTGCACTCACAGCCCTCTCTGCCAAACAGCCAAACAGTACACTCACAGCCCACTCCATCAAACAGTGCACTCACAGCCCACTCCACCAAACATACAAACAGTGCACTCACAGCCACCTTCATCAAACAGCCAAACAGTGCACTCACAGCCCACTCTGCCAAACAGCCAAACAGTGCACTCACACCCCACTCTGCCAATCAGTGCACTCACAGCCTACTCTGCCAAACTGCCAAACAGTGCACTCACAGCCCACTCTGCCAAACAATCAAACAGTGCACTCACAGCCCTCTCTGCCAAACAGCCAAGCAGTGCAGTCAGAGCCCACTTCGCCAAACAGCCGAACAATGCACTCACAGACCATGCCACCAAACAGCCAAACAGTGCAGTCAGAGCCCACTCTGCCAAACAGTGCACTCACAGCCCTCTCCGCCAAACAGTGCACTCACAGCCCATTCCACCAAAAAGTCAAACAGTGCACTCAGAGCCCACTCTGCCAAACAGTGCAATCACAGCCCACTCCACCAAACAGCCAAACAGTGCACTCACAGCCCACTCCACCAAACAGCCAAACAGTGCACTCACAGCCCACTCCACCAAACAGCCAAACAGTGCACTCACAGCCCACTCTGTCAAACAGTGCACTCACAGCCTACTCTGCCAAACTGCCAAACAGTGCACTCACAGCCCACTCTGCCAAACAGCCAAACAGTGCACCCACAGCCCACTCGGCCAAACAGCCAAACAGTGCACTCACAGCCCACTCTGCCAAACAGCCAAGCAGTGCATTCACAGCCCACTCTGCCAAACAGCCAAACAGTGCACTCACAGCCCACTCTGCCAAACAGCCAAGCAGTGCATTCACAGCCCACTCTGCCAAACAGCCAAACAGTGCACTCACAGCCCACTCTGCCAAACAGCCAAACAGTGCACTCACAGCCCACTCTGCCAAACAGCCAAGCAGTGCACTCACAGCCCACTCTGCCAAACAGCCAAGTAGTGCATTCACAGCCCACTCTGCCAAACAGCCAAACAGTGCACTCACAGCCCACTCTGCCAAACAGCCAAGCAGTGCACTCACAGCCTCCTCAGCCACATAGCCAAACAGTTTACTCACAGCCTACTCTGCCAAACGGCCAAACAGTGCAAACACAGCCCACTCCACCAACCAGCCAAACAGTGCACTCACAGCCCACTCCACCAAACAGCCAAACAGTGCACTCACAGCCCACTCTGCCAAACAGCCAAACAGAGCACTCACAGCCCACTCTGCCAAACAGTGCACTCACAGCCTACTCTGCCAAACTGTCAAACAGTGTACTCACAGCCCACTCTGCCAAACAGCCAAACAGTGCACTCACAGCCCACTCTGCCAAACAGTGCACTCACAGCCCACTCTGCCAAACAGCCAAACAGTGCACTTAAAACCCTCTCTGTCAAACAGCCAAACAGTGCACCCACAGCCCACTCTGCCAAATAGCCAAACAGTGCACTCACAGCCCACTCTGCCAAACAGCCAAGCAGTGCATTCACAGCCCACTCTGCCAAACAGCCAAACAGTGCACTCACAGCCCACTCTGCCAAACAGCCAAACAGTGCACTCACAGCCCTCTCTGCCAAACAGCCAAGCAGTGCACTCACAGCCCACTTCACCAAACAGCCGAACAATGCACTCACAGACCATGCCACCAAACAGCCGAACAGTGCACTCAGAGCCCACTCTGCCAAACAGTGCACTCACAGCTCTCTCTGCCAAACAGCCAAACAGTACACTCACAGCCCACTCCATCAAACAGTGCACTCACAGCCCACTCCACCAAACATACAAACAGTGCACTCACAGCCACCTCCACCAAACAGCCAAACAGTGCACTCACAGCCCACTCCGCCAAACAGTGCACCCACAGCCCATTCCACCAAAAAGCCAAACAGTGCACTCAGAGCCCACTCTGCCAAACAGTGCAATCACAGCCCACTCCACCAACCAGCCAAACAGTGCACTCACAGCCCACTCCACCAAACAGCCAAACAGTGCACTCACAGCCCACTCTGCCAAACAGCCAAACAGTGCACTCACAGCCTACTCTGCCAAACTGCCAAACAGTGCACTCACAGCCCACTCTGCCAAACAGCCAAACAGTGCACTAACAGCCCACTCTGCCAAACAGCCAAACAGTGCACTTAAAACCCTCTCTGCCAAACAGCCCACTCTGCCAAACAGCCAAACAGTGCACTCACAGCCCACTCTGCCAAACAGCCAAGCAGTGCATTCACAGCCCACTCTGCCAAACAGCCAAACAGTGCACTCACAGCCCACTCTGCCAAACAGCCAAGCAGTGCACTCACAGCCTCCTCAGCCACACAGCCAAACAGTTTACTCACAGCCTACAATTCCAAACGGCCAAACAGTGCACTCACAGCCCACTCCACCAACCAGCCAAACAGTGCACTCACAGCCTACTCCACCAAACAGCCAACCAGTGCACTCACTGCCCACTCTGCCAAACAGCCAATCAGTGCACTCACAGCCCACTCTGCCAAACAGTGCACTCACAGCCTACTCTTCCAAGCTGCCAAAAAGTGCACTCACAGCCCTCTCCACCAAGCAGTGCACACACAACCCACTCTGCCAAACAGCCAAATAGTGCACTCAGAGCCCACTCTGCCAAACAGTGCACTCACAGCCCACTCCATCAACAGCCAAACAGTGCACTCACCGCCCACTCCACCAAACAGTGCACTCACTGCCCACTCCACCAAACAGCCAAACAGTGCACTCACAGCCCACTCTGCCAAACAGTGCACTCACAGCCTACTCTGCCAAACTGCCAAACAGTGCACTCACAGCCCTCTCCACCAAGCAGTGCACTCACAACCCACTCTGACACTCAGCCAAACAGTGCACTCACAGCCCTCTCTGCCAAACAGCCAAGCAGTGCACTCACAGCCCACTTTGCCAAACAGCCGAACAATGCACTCACAGCCCATGCCACCAAACAGCCAAACAGTGCACTCAGAGCCCACTCTGCCAAACAGTGCACTCACAGCCGTCTCTGCCAAACAGCCAAACAGTGCACTCACAACCCACTCCACCAAACATACAAACAGTGCACTCACAGCCACCTCCACCAAACAGCCAAACAGTGCACTCAGAGCCCACGCTGCCAAACAGTGCACTCACAGCCCACTCCACCAACCAGCCAAACAGTGCACTCAGAGCCCACGCTGCCAAACAGTGCACTCACAGCACACTCCACCAAACAGCCAAACAGTGCACTAACAGCCCACTCCGCCAAACATCCAAGCAGTGCACTCACAGCCCACTTCGCCAAACAGCCGAACAATGCACTCACAGACCATGCCACCAAACAGCCAAACAGTGCACTCAGAGCCCACTCTGCCAAACAGTGCACTCACAGCCCTCTCTGCCAAACAGCCAAGCAGTGCACTCACAGCCCACTCTGCCAAACAGCCAAACAGTGCACTCACAGCCCACTCTGCCAAACAGCCAACCAGTGCACTCACTGCCCACTCTGCCAAACAGCCAATCAGTGCACTCACAGCCCACTCTGCTAAACAGTGCACTCACAGCCTACTCTGCCAAGCTGCCAAAAAGTACACTCACAGCCCTCTCCACCAAGCAGTGCACACACAACCCACTCTGCCAAACAGCCAAACAGTGCACTCAGAGCCCACTCTGCCAAACAGTGCACTCACAGCCCACTCCATCAACAGCCAAACAGTGCACTCACCGCCCACTCCACCAAACAGTGCACTCACTGCCCACTCCACCAAACAGCCAAACAGTGCACTCACAGCCCACTCTGCCAAACAGTGCACTCACAGCCTACTCTGCCAAACTGCCAAACAGTGCACTCACAGCCCTCTCCACCAAGCAGTGCACTCACAACCCACTCTGCCACTCAGCCAAACAGTGCACTCACAGCCCTCTCTGCCAAACAGCCAAGCAGTGCACTCACAGCCCACTTTGCCAAACAGCCGAACAATGCACTCACAGCCCATGCCACCAAACAGCCAAACAGTGCACTCAGAGCCCACTCTGCCAAACAGTGCACTCACAGCCGTCTCTGCCAAACAGCCAAACAGTGCACTCACAACCCACTCCACCAAACATACAAACAGTGCACTCACAGCCACCTCCACCAAACAGCCAAACAGTGCACTCAGAGCCCACTCTGCCAAACAGTGCACTCACAGCCCACTCCACCAACCAGCCAAACAGTGCACTCACAGCACACTCCACCAAACAGCCAAACAGTGCACTAACAGCCCACTCCGCCAAACATCCAAGCAGTGCACTCACAGCCCACTTCGCCAAACAGCCGAACAATGCACTCACAGACCATGCCACCAAACAGCCAAACAGTGCACTGAGCCCACTCTGCCAAACAGTGCACTCACAGCCCTCTCTGCCAAACAGCCAAACAGTGCACTCACAGCCCACTCTGCCAAACAGCCAAACAGTGCACTCACAGCCCACTCTGCCAAACAGTGCACTCATAGCCTACTCTGCCAAACTGCCAAACAGTGCACTCACAGCCCACTCTGCTAAACAGCCAAACAGTGCACTCACAGCCCTCTCTGCCAAACAGCCAAGCAGTGCACTCACAGCCCACTTCGCCAAACAGCCGAACAATGCACTCACAGACCATGCCACCAAACAGCCGAACAGTGCACTCAGAGCCCACTCTGCCAAACAGTGCACTCACAGCTCTCTCTGCCAAACAGCCAAACAGTACACTCACAGCCCACTCCATCAAACAGTGCACCCACAGCCCACTCCACCAAACATACAAACAGTGCACTCACAGCCACCTCCACCAAACAGCCAAACAGTGCACTCACAGCCCACTCCACCAAACAGTGCACTCACAGCCCATTCCACCAAAAAGCCAAACAGTGCACTCAGAGCCCACTCTGCCAAACAGTGCAATCACAGCCCACTCCACCAACCAGCCAAACAGTGCACTCACAGCCCACTCCACCAAACAGCCAAACAGTGCACTCACAGCCCACTCCGCCAAACAGCCAAACAGTGCACTCACAGCCCACTCTGCCAAACTGCCAAACAGTGCACTCACAGCCCACTCTGCCAAACAGCCAAACAGTGCACTAACAGCCCACTCTGCCAAACAGCCAAACAGTGCACTTAAAACCCTCTCTGCCAAACAGCCCACTCTGCCAAACACCCAAACAATGCACTCACAGCCCACTCTGCCAAACAGCCAAGCAGTGCATTCACAGCCCACTCTGCCAAACAGCCAAACAGTGCACTCACAGCCCACTCTGCCAAACAGCCAAGGAGTGCACTCACAGCCTCCTCAGCCACACAGCCAAACAGTTTACTCACAGCCTACACTGCCAAACGGCCAAACAGTGCACTCACAGCCCACTCCACCAACCAGCCAAACAGTGCACTCACAGCCTACTCCACCAAACAGCCAACCAGTGCACTCACTGCCCACTCTGCCAAACAGCCAATCAGTGCACTCACAGCCCACTCTGCCAAACAGTGCACTCACAGCCTACTCTGCCAAGCTGCCAAAAAGTGCACTCACAGCCCTCTCCACCAAGCAGTGCACACACAACCCACTCTGCCAAACAGCCAAACAGTGGACTCACAGCCCACTCTGCCAAACAGTGCACTCACAGCCCACTCCATCAACAGCCAAACAGTGCACTCACAGCCCACTCCATCAAACAGTGCACTCACTGCCCACTCCACTAAACATACAAACAGTGCACTCACAGCCACCTCCACCAAACAGCCAAACAGTGCACTCACAGCCCACTCTGCCAAACAGCCAAACAGTGCACTCACAGCCCACTCTGCCAAACAGCCAACCAGTGCACTCACTGCCCACTCTGCCAAACAGCCAATCAGTGCACTCACAGCCCACTCTGCCAAACAGTGCACTCACAGCCTACTCTGCCAAGCTGCCAAAAAGTGCACTCACAGCCCTCTCCACCAAGCAGTGCACACACAACCCACTCTGCCAAACAGCCAAACAGTGCACTCAGAGCCCACTCTGCCAAACAGTGCACTCACAGCCCACTCCATCAACAGCCAAACAGTGCACTCACCGCCCACTCCACCAAACAGTGCACTCACTGCCCACTCCACCAAACAGCCAAACAGTGCACTCACAGCCCACTCTGCCAAACAGTGCACTCACAGCCTACTCTGCCAAACTGCCAAACAGTGCACTCACAGCCCTCTCCACCAAGCAGTGCACTCACAACCCACTCTGCCACTCAGCCAAACAGTGCACTCACAGCCCTCTCTGCCAAACAGCCAAGCAGTGCACTCACAGCCCACTTTGCCAAACAGCCGAACAATGCACTCACAGCCCATGCCACCAAACAGCCAAACAGTGCACTCAGAGCCCACTCTGCCAAACAGTGCACTCACAGCCGTCTCTGCCAAACAGCCAAACAGTGCACTCACAACCCACTCCACCAAACATACAAACAGTGCACTCACAGCCACCTCCACCAAACAGCCAAACAGTGCACTCAGAGCCCACGCTGCCAAACAGTGCACTCACAGCCCACTCCGCCAAACATCCAAGCAGTGCACTCACAGCCCACTTTGCCAAACAGCCGAACAATGCACTCACAGACCATGCCACCAAACAGCCAAACAGTGCACTCAGAGCCCACTCTGCCAAACAGTGCACTCACAGCCCTCTCTGCCAAACAGCCAAACAGTGCACTCACAGCCCACTCCATCAAACAGTGCACTCACTGCCCACTCCACTAAAGATACAAACAGTGCACTCACAGCCACCTCCACCAAACAGCCAAGCAGTGCACTCACAGCCCACTCTGCCAAACAGCCAAACAGTGCACTCACAGCCCACTCTGCCAAACAGCCAACCAGTGCACTCACTGCCCACTCTGCCAAACAGCCAATCAGTGCACTCACAGCCCACTGTGCTAAACAGTGCACTCACAGCCTACTCTGCCAAGCTGCCAAAAAGTACACTCACAGCCCTCTCCACCAAGCAGTGCACACACAACCCACTCTGCCAAACAGCCAAACAGTGCACTCAGAGCCCACTCTGCCAAACAGTGCACTCACAGCCCACTCCATCAACAGCCAAACAGTGCACTCACCGCCCACTCCACCAAACAGTGCACTCACTGCCCACTCCACCAAACAGCCAAACAGTGCACTCACAGCCCACTCTGCCAAACAGTGCACTCACAGCCTACTCTGCCAAACTGCCAAACAGTGCACTCACAGCCCTCTCCACCAAGCAGTGCACTCACAACCCACTCTGCCACTCAGCCAAACATCGCACTCACAGCCCTCTCTGCCAAACAGCCAAGCAGTGCACTCACAGCCCACTTTGCCAAACAGCCGAACAATGCACTCACAGCAAATGCCACCAAACAGCCAAACAGTGCACTCAGAGCCCACTCTGCCAAACAGTGCACTCACAGCCGTCTCTGCCAAACAGCCAAACAGTGCACTCACAACCCACTCCACCAAACATACAAACAGTGCACTCACAGCCACCTCCACCAAACAGCCAAACAGTGCACTCAGAGCCCACGCTGCCAAACAGTGCACTCACAGCCCACTCCACCAAACAGCCAAACAGTGCACTCACAGCACACTCCACCAAACAGCCAAACAGTGCACTAACAGCCCACTCCGCCAAACATCCAAGCAGTGCACTCACAGCCCACTTCGCCAAACAGCCGAACAATGCACTCACAGACCATGCCACCAAACAGCCAAACAGTGCACTCAGAGCCCACTCTGCCAAACAGTGCACTCACAGCCCTCTCTGCCAAACAGCCAAACAGTGCACTCACAGCCCACTCCATCAAACAGTGCACTCACTGCCCACTCCACTAAACATACAAACAGTGCACTCACAGCCACCTCCACCAAACAGCCAAGCAGTGCACTCACAGCCCACTCTGCCAAACAGCCAAACAGTGCACTCACAGCCCACTCTGCCAAACAGCCAACCAGTGCACTCACTGCCCACTCTGCCAAACAGCCAATCAGTGCACTCACAGCCCACTCTGCTAAACAGTGCACTCACAGCCTACTCTGCCAAGCTGCCAAAAAGTACACTCACAGCCCTCTCCACCAAGCAGTGCACACACAACCCACTCTGCCAAACAGCCAAACAGTGCACTCAGAGCCACTCTGCCAAACAGTGCACTCACAGCCCACTCCATCAACAGCCAAACAGTGCACTCACCGCCCACTCCACCAAACAGTGCACTCACTGCCCACTCCACCAAACAGCCAAACAGTGCACTCACAGCCCACTCTGCCAAACAGTGCACTCACAGCCTACTCTGCCAAACTGCCAAACAGTGCACTCACAGCCCTCTCCACCAAGCAGTGCACTCACAACCCACTCTGCCACTCAGCCAAACAGTGCACTCACAGCCCTCTCTGCCAAACAGCCAAGCAGTGCACTCACAGCCCACTTTGCCAAACAGCCGAACAATGCACTCACAGCCCATGCCACCAAACAGCCAAACAGTGCACTCAGAGCCCACTCTGCCAAACAGTGCACTCACAGCCGTCTCTGCCAAACAGCCAAACAGTGCACTCACAACCCACTCCACCAAACATACAAACAGTGCACTCACAGCCACCTCCACCAAACAGCCAAACAGTGCACTCAGAGCCCACTCTGCCAAACAGTGCACTCACAGCCCACTCCACCAACCAGCCAAACAGTGCACTCACAGCACACTCCACCAAACAGCCAAACAGTGCACTAACAGCCCACTCCGCCAAACATCCAAGCAGTGCACTCACAGCCCACTTCGCCAAACAGCCGAACAATGCACTCACAGACCATGCCACCAAACAGCCAAACAGTGCACTGAGCCCACTCTGCCAAACAGTGCACTCACAGCCCTCTCTGCCAAACAGCCAAACAGTGCACTCACAGCCCACTCTGCCAAACAGCCAAACAGTGCACTCACAGCCCACTCTGCCAAACAGTGCACTCATAGCCTACTCTGCCAAACTGCCAAACAGTGCACTCACAGCCCACTCTGCCAAACAGCCAAACAGTGCACTCACAGCCCTCTCTGCCAAACAGCCAAGCAGTGCACTCACAGCTCACTTCGCCAAACAGCCGAACAATGCACTCACAGACCATGCCACCAAACAGCCGAACAGTGCACTCAGAGCCCACTCTGCCAAACAGTGCACTCACAGCTCTCTCTGCCAAACAGCCAAACAGTACACTCACAGCCCACTCCATCAAACAGTGCACTCACAGCCCACTCCACCAAACATACAAACAGTGCACTCACAGCCACCTCCACCAAACAGCCAAACAGTGCACTCACAGCCCACTCCACCAAACAGTGCACTCACAGCCCATTCCACCAAAAAGCCAAACAGTGCACTCAGAGCCCACTCTGCCAAACAGTGCAATCACAGCCCACTCCACCAACCAGCCAAACAGTGCACTCACAGCCCACTCCACCAAACAGCCAAACAGTGCACTCACAGCCCACTCCGCCAAACAGCCAAACAGTGCACTCACAGCCTACTCTGCCAAACTGCCAAACAGTGCACTCACAGCCCACTCTGCCAAACAGCCAAACAGTGCACTAACAGCCCACTCTGCCAAACAGCCAAACAGTGCACTTAAAACCCTCTCTGCCAAACAGCCCACTCTGCCAAACAGCCAAACAATGCACTCACAGCCCACTCTGCCAAACAGCCAAGCAGTGCATTCACAGCCCACTCTGCCAAACAGCCAAACAGTGCACTCACAGCCCACTCTGCCAAACAGCCAAGCAGTGCACTCACAGCCTCCTCAGCCACACAGCCAAACAGTTTACTCACAGCCTACACTGCCAAACGGCCAAACAGTGCACTCACAGCCCACTCCACCAACCAGCCAAACAGTGCACTCACAGCCTACTCCACCAAACAGCCAACCAGTGCACTCACTGCCCACTCTGCCAAACAGCCAATCAGTGCACTCACAGCCCACTCTGCCAAACAGTGCACTCACAGCCTACTCTGCCAAGCTGCCACAAAGTGCACTCACAGCCCTCTCCACCAAGCAGTGCACACACAACCCACTCTGCCAAACAGCCAAACAGTGGACTCACAGCCCACTCTGCCAAACAGTGCACTCACAGCCCACTCCATCAACAGCCAAACAGTGCACTCACAGCCCACTCCATCAAACAGTGCATTCACTGCCCACTCCACTAAACATACAAACAGTGCACTCACAGCCACCTCCACCAAACAGCCAAACAGTGCACTCACAGCCCACTCTGCCAAACAGCCAAACAGTGCACTCACAGCCCACTCTGCCAAACAGCCAACCAGTGCACTCACTGCCCACTCTGCCAAACAGCCAATCAGTGCACTCACAGCCCACTCTGCCAAACAGTGCACTCACAGCCTACTCTGCCAAGCTGCCAAAAAGTGCACTCACAGCCCTCTCCACCAAGCAGTGCACACACAACCCACTCTGCCAAACAGCCAAACAGTGCACTCAGAGCCCACTCTGCCAAACAGTGCACTCACAGCCCACTCCATCAACAGCCAAACAGTGCACTCACCGCCCACTCCACCAAACAGTGCACTCACTGCCCACTCCACCAAACAGCCAAACAGTGCACTCACAGCCCACTCTGCCAAACAGTGCACTCACAGCCTACTCTGCCAAACTGCCAAACAGTGCACTCACAGCCCTCTCCACCAAGCAGTGCACTCACAACCCACTCTGCCACTCAGCCAAACAGTGCACTCACAGCCCTCTCTGCCAAACAGCCAAGCAGTGCACTCACAGCCCACTTTGCCAAACAGCCGAACAATGCACTCACAGCCCATGCCACCAAACAGCCAAACAGTGCACTCAGAGCCCACTCTGCCAAACAGTGCACTCACAGCCGTCTCTGCCAAACAGCCAAACAGTGCACTCACAACCCACTCCACCAAACATACAAACAGTGCACTCACAGCCACCTCCACCAAACAGCCAAACAGTGCACTCAGAGCCCACTCTGCCAAACAGTGCACTCACAGCCCACTCCACCAACTAGCCAAACAGTGCACTCACAGCCCACTTCGCCAAACAGCCGAACAATGCACTCACAGACCATGCCACCAAACAGCCAAACAGTGCACTCACAGCCTACTCTGCCAAACTGCCAAACAGTGCACTCACAGCCCACTCTGCCAAACAGCCAAACAGTGCACTAACAGCCCACTCTGCCAAACAGCCAAACAGTGCACTTAAAACCCTCTCTGCCAAACAGCCCACTCTGCCAAACAGCCAAACAATGCACTCACAGCCCACTCTGCCAAACAGCCAAGCAGTGCATTCACAGCCCACTCTGCCAAACAGCCAAACAGTGCACTCACAGCCCACTCTGCCAAACAGCCAAGCAGTGCACTCACAGCCTCCTCAGCCACACAGCCAAACAGTTTACTCACAGCCTACACTGCCAAACGGCCAAACAGTGCACTCACAGCCCACTCCACCAACCAGCCAAACAGTGCACTCACAGCCTACTCCACCAAACAGCCAACCAGTGCACTCACTGCCCACTCTGCCAAACAGCCAATCAGTGCACTCACAGCCCACTCTGCCAAACAGTGCACTCACAGCCTACTCTGCCAAGCTGCCACAAAGTGCACTCACAGCCCTCTCCACCAAGCAGTGCACACACAACCCACTCTGCCAAACAGCCAAACAGTGCACTCAGAGCACACTCCACCAAACAGCCAAACAGTGCACTAACAGCCCACTCCGCCAAACATCCCAGCAGTGCACTCACAGCCCACTTCGCCAAACAGCCGGACAATGCACTCACAGACCATGCCACCAAACAGCCAAACAGTGCACTGAGCCCACTCTGCCAAACAGTGCACTCACAGCCCTCTCTGCCAAACAGCCAAACAGTGCGCTCACAGCCCACTCCATCAAACAGTGCACTCACTGCCCACTCCACTAAACATACAAACAGTGCACTCACAGCCACCTCCACCAAACAGCCAAACAGTGCACTCACAGCCCACTCTGCCAAACAGCCAAACAGTGCACTCACAGCCTACTCTGCCAAACTGCCAAACAGTGCACTCACAGCCCACTCTGCCAAACAGCCAAACAGTGCACTCACAGCCCTCTCTGCCAAACAGCCAAGCAGTGCACTCACATCCCACTTCGCCAAACAGCCGAACAATGCACTCACAGACCATGCCACCAAACAGCCGAACAGTGCACTCAGAGCCCACTCTGCCAAACAGTGCACTCACAGCTCTCTCTGCCAAACAGCCAAACAGCACACTCACAGCCCACTCCATCAAACATTGCACTCACAGCCCACTCCACCAAACATACAAACAGTGCACTCACAGCCACCTCCACCAAACAGCCAAACAGTGCACTCACAGCCCACTCCGCCAAACAGTGCAATCACAGCCCACTCCACCAACCAGCCAAACAGTGCACTCACAGCCCACTCCACCAAACAGCCAAACAGTGCACTCACAGCTCACTCCGCCAAACAGCCAAACAGTGCACTCACAGCCTACTCTGCCAAACTGCCAAACAGTGCACTCACAGCCCACTCTGCCAAACAGCCAAACAGTGCACTAACAGCCCACTCTGCCAAACAGCCAAACAGTGCACTTAAAACCCTCTCTGCCAAACAGCCCACTCTGCCAAACAGCCAAACAATGCACTCACAGCCCACTCTGCCAAACAGCCAAGCAGTGCATTCACAGCCCACTCTGCCAAACAGCCAAACAGTGCACTCACAGCCCACTCTGCCAAACAGCCTAGCAGTGCACTCACAGCCTCCTCAGCCACACAGCCAAACAGTTTACTCACAGCCTACTCTGCCAAACGGCCAAACAGTGCACTCACAGCCTACTCCACCAACCAGCCAAACAGTGCACTCACAGCCTACTCCACCAAAAAGCAAAACAGTGCACTCAGAGCCGACTCTGCCAAACAGTGCAATCACAGCCCACTCCACCAACCAGCCAAACAGTGCACTCACAGCCCACTCCACCAAACAGCCAAACAGTGCACTCACAGCCCACTCCGCCAAACAGCCAAACAGTGCACTCACAGCCTACTCTGCCAAACTGCCAAACAGTGCACTCACAGCCCACTCTGCCAAACAGCCAAACAGTGCACTAACAGCCCACTCTGCCAAACAGCCAAACAGTGCACTTAAAACCCTCTCTGCCAAACAGCCCACTCTGCCAAACAGCCAAACAATGCACTCACAGCCCACTCTGCCAAACAGCCAAGCAGTGCATTCACAGCCCACTCTGCCAAACAGCCAAACAGTGCACTCACAGCCCACTCTGCCAAACAGCCAAGCAGTGCACTCACAGCCTCCTCAGCCACACAGCCAAACAGTTTACTCACAGCCTACTCTGCCAAACGGCCAAACAGTGCACTCACAGCCCACTCCACCAACCAGCCAAACAGTGCACTCGCAGCCTACTCCACCAAACAGCCAACCAGTGCACTCACTGCCCACTCTGCCAAACAGCCAATCAGTGCACTCACAGCCCACTCTGCCAAACAGTGCACTCACAGCCTACTCTGCCAAGCTGCCAAAAAGTGCACTCACAGCCCTCTCCACCAAGCAGTGCACATACAACCCACTCTGCCAAACAGACAAACAGTGGACTCACAGCCCACTCTGCCAAACAGTGCACTCACAGCCCACTCCATCAACAGCCAAACAGTACACTCACCGCCCACTCCACCAAACAGTGCACTCACTGCCCACTCCACCAAACAGCCAAACAGTGCACTCACAGCCCACTCTGCCAAACAGTGCACTCACAGCCTACTCAGTTCACCAAACTGCCAAACAGTGCACTCACAGCCCTCTCCACCAAGCAGTGCACTCACAACCCACTCTGCCACTCAGCCAAACAGTGCACTCACAGCCCTCTCTGCCAAACAGCCAAGCAGTGCACTCACAGCCCACTTTGCCAAACAGCCGAACAATGCACTCACAGCCCATGCCACCAAACAGCCAAACAGTGCACTCAGAGCCAACTCTGCCAAACAGTGCACTCACTGCCGTCTCTGCCAAACAGCCAAACAGTGCACTCACAACCCACTCCACCAAACATACAAACAGTGCACTCACAGCCACCTCCACCAAACAGCCAAACAGTGCACTCAGAGCCCACTCTGCCAAACAGTGCACTCACAGCCCACTCCACCATCCAGCCAAACAGTGCACTCACAGCACACTCCACCAAACAGCCAAACAGTGCACTCACAGCCCACTCCGCCAAACATCCAAACAGTGCACTCACAGCCCACTCTACCAAACAGTGCACTCACAGCCTACTCTACCAAACTGCCAAACAGTGCACTCACAGCCCACTCTGCCAAACAGCAAAACAGTGCACTCTCAGCCCACTCTGCCAAACCGCCAAACAGTTCACTTAAAACCCTCTCCGCCAAACAGCCAAACAGTGCACTCACAGCCCACTCTGCCAAACAGTCAAACAATGTACTCACAGCCCACTCTGCCAAACAGCCAAGCAGTGCATTCACAGCCCACTCTGCCAAACAGCCAAACAGTGCACTCACAGCTCACTCTGCCAAACAGCCAAGCAGTGCACTCACAGCCTCCTCAGCCACATAGCCAAACAGTTCACTCACAGCCTACTCTGCCAAATTCCCAAACAGTGCACTCACAGCCCACTCCACCAACCAGCCAAACAGTGCACTCACAGCCTACTCCACCAAACAGCCAAACAGTGCACTCACTGCCCAATCCGCCAAACAGCCAAACAGTGCACTCACAGCCCACTCTGCCAAACAGTGCACTCACAGCCTACTCTGCCAAACTGCCAAACAGTGCACTCACAGCCCACTCTGCCAAACAGCCAAACAGTGCACTGTCAGCCCACTCTGCCAAACAGTGCACTCACAGCCCACTCTGCCAAACCACCAAACAGTTCACTTAAAACCCTCTCTGCCAAACAGCCAAATAGTGCACTCACAGCCCACTCTGCCAAACAGCCAAACAGTGCACTCACAGCCTACTCCACCAAACAGCCAACCAGTGCACTCACTGCCCACTCTGCCAAACAGCCAATCAGTGCACTCACAGTCCACTCTGCCAAACAGTGCACTCACAGCCTACTCTGCCAAGCTGCCACAAAGTGCACTCACAGCCCTCTCCACCAAGCAGTGCACACACAACCCACTCTGCCAAACAGCCAAACAGTGGACTCACAGCCCACTCTGCCAAACAGTGCACTCACAGCCCACTCCATCAACAGCCAAACAGTGCACTCACAGCCCACTCCATCAAACAGTGCATTCACTGCCCACTCCACTAAACATACAAACAGTGCACTCACAGCCACCTCCACCAAACAGCCAAACAGTGCACTCACAGCCCACTCTGCCAAACAGCCAAACAGTGCACTCACAGCCCACTCTGCCAAACAGCCAACCAGTGCACTCACTGCCCACTCTGCCAAACAGCCAATCAGTGCACTCACAGCCCACTCTGCCAAACAGTGCACTCACAGCCTACTCTGCCAAGCTGCCAAAAAGTGCACTCACAGCCCTCTCCACCAAGCAGTGCACACACAACCCACTCTGCCAAACAGCCAAACAGTGCACTCAGAGCCCACTCTGCCAAACAGTGCACTCACAGCCCACTCCATCAACAGCCAAACAGTGCACTCACCGCCCACTCCACCAAACAGTGCACTCACTGCCCACTCCACCAAACAGCCAAACAGTGCACTCACAGCCCACTCTGCCAAACAGTGCACTCACAGCCTACTCTGCCAAACTGCCAAACAGTGCACTCACAGCCCTCTCCACCAAGCAGTGCACTCACAACCCACTCTGCCACTCAGCCAAACAGTGCACTCACAGCCCTCTCTGCCAAACAGCCAAGCAGTGCACTCACAGCCCACTTTGCCAAACAGCCGAACAATGCACTCACAGCCCATGCCACCAAACAGCCAAACAGTGCACTCAGAGCCCACTCTGCCAAACAGTGCACTCACAGCCGTCTCTGCCAAACAGCCAAACAGTGCACTCACAACCCACTCCACCAAACATACAAACAGTGCACTCACAGCCACCTCCACCAAACAGCCAAACAGTGCACTCAGAGCCCACGCTGCCAAACAGTGCACTCACAGCCCACTCCGCCAAACATCCAAGCAGTGCACTCACAGCCCACTTTGCCAAACAGCCGAACAATGCACTCACAGACCATGCCACCAAACAGCCAAACAGTGCACTCAGAGCCCACTCTGCCAAACAGTGCACTCACAGCCCTCTCTGCCAAACAGCCAAACAGTGCACTCACAGCCCACTCCATCAAACAGTGCACTCACTGCCCACTCCACTAAAGATACAAACAGTGCACTCACAGCCACCTCCACCAAACAGCCAAGCAGTGCACTCACAGCCCACTCTGCCAAACAGCCAAACAGTGCACTCACAGCCCACTCTGCCAAACAGCCAACCAGTGCACTCACTGCCCACTCTGCCAAACAGCCAATCAGTGCACTCACAGCCCACTGTGCTAAACAGTGCACTCACAGCCTACTCTGCCAAGCTGCCAAAAAGTACACTCACAGCCCTCTCCACCAAGCAGTGCACACACAACCCACTCTGCCAAACAGCCAAACAGTGCACTCAGAGCCCACTCTGCCAAACAGTGCACTCACAGCCCACTCCATCAACAGCCAAACAGTGCACTCACCGCCCACTCCACCAAACAGTGCACTCACTGCCCACTCCACCAAACAGCCAAACAGTGCACTCACAGCCCACTCTGCCAAACAGTGCACTCACAGCCTACTCTGCCAAACTGCCAAACAGTGCACTCACAGCCCTCTCCACCAAGCAGTGCACTCACAACCCACTCTGCCACTCAGCCAAACATCGCACTCACAGCCCTCTCTGCCAAACAGCCAAGCAGTGCACTCACAGCCCACTTTGCCAAACAGCCGAACAATGCACTCACAGCAAATGCCACCAAACAGCCAAACAGTGCACTCAGAGCCCACTCTGCCAAACAGTGCACTCACAGCCGTCTCTGCCAAACAGCCAAACAGTGCACTCACAACCCACTCCACCAAACATACAAACAGTGCACTCACAGCCACCTCCACCAAACAGCCAAACAGTGCACTCAGAGCCCACGCTGCCAAACAGTGCACTCACAGCCCACTCCACCAAACAGCCAAACAGTGCACTCACAGCACACTCCACCAAACAGCCAAACAGTGCACTAACAGCCCACTCCGCCAAACATCCAAGCAGTGCACTCACAGCCCACTTCGCCAAACAGCCGAACAATGCACTCACAGACCATGCCACCAAACAGCCAAACAGTGCACTCAGAGCCCACTCTGCCAAACAGTGCACTCACAGCCCTCTCTGCCAAACAGCCAAACAGTGCACTCACAGCCCACTCCATCAAACAGTGCACTCACTGCCCACTCCACTAAACATACAAACAGTGCACTCACAGCCACCTCCACCAAACAGCCAAGCAGTGCACTCACAGCCCACTCTGCCAAACAGCCAAACAGTGCACTCACAGCCCACTCTGCCAAACAGCCAACCAGTGCACTCACTGCCCACTCTGCCAAACAGCCAATCAGTGCACTCACAGCCCACTCTGCTAAACAGTGCACTCACAGCCTACTCTGCCAAGCTGCCAAAAAGTACACTCACAGCCCTCTCCACCAAGCAGTGCACACACAACCCACTCTGCCAAACAGCCAAACAGTGCACTCAGAGCCACTCTGCCAAACAGTGCACTCACAGCCCACTCCATCAACAGCCAAACAGTGCACTCACCGCCCACTCCACCAAACAGTGCACTCACTGCCCACTCCACCAAACAGCCAAACAGTGCACTCACAGCCCACTCTGCCAAACAGTGCACTCACAGCCTACTCTGCCAAACTGCCAAACAGTGCACTCACAGCCCTCTCCACCAAGCAGTGCACTCACAACCCACTCTGCCACTCAGCCAAACAGTGCACTCACAGCCCTCTCTGCCAAACAGCCAAGCAGTGCACTCACAGCCCACTTTGCCAAACAGCCGAACAATGCACTCACAGCCCATGCCACCAAACAGCCAAACAGTGCACTCAGAGCCCACTCTGCCAAACAGTGCACTCACAGCCGTCTCTGCCAAACAGCCAAACAGTGCACTCACAACCCACTCCACCAAACATACAAACAGTGCACTCACAGCCACCTCCACCAAACAGCCAAACAGTGCACTCAGAGCCCACTCTGCCAAACAGTGCACTCACAGCCCACTCCACCAACCAGCCAAACAGTGCACTCACAGCACACTCCACCAAACAGCCAAACAGTGCACTAACAGCCCACTCCGCCAAACATCCAAGCAGTGCACTCACAGCCCACTTCGCCAAACAGCCGAACAATGCACTCACAGACCATGCCACCAAACAGCCAAACAGTGCACTGAGCCCACTCTGCCAAACAGTGCACTCACAGCCCTCTCTGCCAAACAGCCAAACAGTGCACTCACAGCCCACTCTGCCAAACAGCCAAACAGTGCACTCACAGCCCACTCTGCCAAACAGTGCACTCATAGCCTACTCTGCCAAACTGCCAAACAGTGCACTCACAGCCCACTCTGCCAAACAGCCAAACAGTGCACTCACAGCCCTCTCTGCCAAACAGCCAAGCAGTGCACTCACAGCTCACTTCGCCAAACAGCCGAACAATGCACTCACAGACCATGCCACCAAACAGCCGAACAGTGCACTCAGAGCCCACTCTGCCAAACAGTGCACTCACAGCTCTCTCTGCCAAACAGCCAAACAGTACACTCACAGCCCACTCCATCAAACAGTGCACTCACAGCCCACTCCACCAAACATACAAACAGTGCACTCACAGCCACCTCCACCAAACAGCCAAACAGTGCACTCACAGCCCACTCCACCAAACAGTGCACTCACAGCCCATTCCACCAAAAAGCCAAACAGTGCACTCAGAGCCCACTCTGCCAAACAGTGCAATCACAGCCCACTCCACCAACCAGCCAAACAGTGCACTCACAGCCCACTCCACCAAACAGCCAAACAGTGCACTCACAGCCCACTCCGCCAAACAGCCAAACAGTGCACTCACAGCCTACTCTGCCAAACTGCCAAACAGTGCACTCACAGCCCACTCTGCCAAACAGCCAAACAGTGCACTAACAGCCCACTCTGCCAAACAGCCAAACAGTGCACTTAAAACCCTCTCTGCCAAACAGCCCACTCTGCCAAACAGCCAAACAATGCACTCACAGCCCACTCTGCCAAACAGCCAAGCAGTGCATTCACAGCCCACTCTGCCAAACAGCCAAACAGTGCACTCACAGCCCACTCTGCCAAACAGCCAAGCAGTGCACTCACAGCCTCCTCAGCCACACAGCCAAACAGTTTACTCACAGCCTACACTGCCAAACGGCCAAACAGTGCACTCACAGCCCACTCCACCAACCAGCCAAACAGTGCACTCACAGCCTACTCCACCAAACAGCCAACCAGTGCACTCACTGCCCACTCTGCCAAACAGCCAATCAGTGCACTCACAGCCCACTCTGCCAAACAGTGCACTCACAGCCTACTCTGCCAAGCTGCCACAAAGTGCACTCACAGCCCTCTCCACCAAGCAGTGCACACACAACCCACTCTGCCAAACAGCCAAACAGTGGACTCACAGCCCACTCTGCCAAACAGTGCACTCACAGCCCACTCCATCAACAGCCAAACAGTGCACTCACAGCCCACTCCATCAAACAGTGCATTCACTGCCCACTCCACTAAACATACAAACAGTGCACTCACAGCCACCTCCACCAAACAGCCAAACAGTGCACTCACAGCCCACTCTGCCAAACAGCCAAACAGTGCACTCACAGCCCACTCTGCCAAACAGCCAACCAGTGCACTCACTGCCCACTCTGCCAAACAGCCAATCAGTGCACTCACAGCCCACTCTGCCAAACAGTGCACTCACAGCCTACTCTGCCAAGCTGCCAAAAAGTGCACTCACAGCCCTCTCCACCAAGCAGTGCACACACAACCCACTCTGCCAAACAGCCAAACAGTGCACTCAGAGCCCACTCTGCCAAACAGTGCACTCACAGCCCACTCCATCAACAGCCAAACAGTGCACTCACCGCCCACTCCACCAAACAGTGCACTCACTGCCCACTCCACCAAACAGCCAAACAGTGCACTCACAGCCCACTCTGCCAAACAGTGCACTCACAGCCTACTCTGCCAAACTGCCAAACAGTGCACTCACAGCCCTCTCCACCAAGCAGTGCACTCACAACCCACTCTGCCACTCAGCCAAACAGTGCACTCACAGCCCTCTCTGCCAAACAGCCAAGCAGTGCACTCACAGCCCACTTTGCCAAACAGCCGAACAATGCACTCACAGCCCATGCCACCAAACAGCCAAACAGTGCACTCAGAGCCCACTCTGCCAAACAGTGCACTCACAGCCGTCTCTGCCAAACAGCCAAACAGTGCACTCACAACCCACTCCACCAAACATACAAACAGTGCACTCACAGCCACCTCCACCAAACAGCCAAACAGTGCACTCAGAGCCCACTCTGCCAAACAGTGCACTCACAGCCCACTCCACCAACTAGCCAAACAGTGCACTCACAGCCCACTTCGCCAAACAGCCGAACAATGCACTCACAGACCATGCCACCAAACAGCCAAACAGTGCACTCACAGCCTACTCTGCCAAACTGCCAAACAGTGCACTCACAGCCCACTCTGCCAAACAGCCAAACAGTGCACTAACAGCCCACTCTGCCAAACAGCCAAACAGTGCACTTAAAACCCTCTCTGCCAAACAGCCCACTCTGCCAAACAGCCAAACAATGCACTCACAGCCCACTCTGCCAAACAGCCAAGCAGTGCATTCACAGCCCACTCTGCCAAACAGCCAAACAGTGCACTCACAGCCCACTCTGCCAAACAGCCAAGCAGTGCACTCACAGCCTCCTCAGCCACACAGCCAAACAGTTTACTCACAGCCTACACTGCCAAACGGCCAAACAGTGCACTCACAGCCCACTCCACCAACCAGCCAAACAGTGCACTCACAGCCTACTCCACCAAACAGCCAACCAGTGCACTCACTGCCCACTCTGCCAAACAGCCAATCAGTGCACTCACAGCCCACTCTGCCAAACAGTGCACTCACAGCCTACTCTGCCAAGCTGCCACAAAGTGCACTCACAGCCCTCTCCACCAAGCAGTGCACACACAACCCACTCTGCCAAACAGCCAAACAGTGCACTCAGAGCACACTCCACCAAACAGCCAAACAGTGCACTAACAGCCCACTCCGCCAAACATCCCAGCAGTGCACTCACAGCCCACTTCGCCAAACAGCCGGACAATGCACTCACAGACCATGCCACCAAACAGCCAAACAGTGCACTGAGCCCACTCTGCCAAACAGTGCACTCACAGCCCTCTCTGCCAAACAGCCAAACAGTGCACTCACAGCCCACTCCATCAAACAGTGCACTCACTGCCCACTCCACTAAACATACAAACAGTGCACTCACAGCCACCTCCACCAAACAGCCAAACAGTGCACTCACAGCCCACTCTGCCAAACAGCCAAACAGTGCACTCACAGCCTACTCTGCCAAACTGCCAAACAGTGCACTCACAGCCCACTCTGCCAAACAGCCAAACAGTGCACTCACAGCCCTCTCTGCCAAACAGCCAAGCAGTGCACTCACATCCCACTTCGCCAAACAGCCGAACAATGCACTCACAGACCATGCCACCAAACAGCCGAACAGTGCACTCAGAGCCCACTCTGCCAAACAGTGCACTCACAGCTCTCTCTGCCAAACAGCCAAACAGCACACTCACAGCCCACTCCATCAAACATTGCACTCACAGCCCACTCCACCAAACATACAAACAGTGCACTCACAGCCACCTCCACCAAACAGCCAAACAGTGCACTCACAGCCCACTCCGCCAAACAGTGCAATCACAGCCCACTCCACCAACCAGCCAAACAGTGCACTCACAGCCCACTCCACCAAACAGCCAAACAGTGCACTCACAGCCCACTCCGCCAAACAGCCAAACAGTGCACTCACAGCCTACTCTGCCAAACTGCCAAACAGTGCACTCACAGCCCACTCTGCCAAACAGCCAAACAGTGCACTAACAGCCCACTCTGCCAAACAGCCAAACAGTGCACTTAAAACCCTCTCTGCCAAACAGCCCACTCTGCCAAACAGCCAAACAATGCACTCACAGCCCACTCTGCCAAACAGCCAAGCAGTGCATTCACAGCCCACTCTGCCAAACAGCCAAACAGTGCACTCACAGCCCACTCTGCCAAACAGCCTAGCAGTGCACTCACAGCCTCCTCAGCCACACAGCCAAACAGTTTACTCACAGCCTACTCTGCCAAACGGCCAAACAGTGCACTCACAGCCTACTCCACCAACCAGCCAAACAGTGCACTCACAGCCTACTCCACCAAAAAGCAAAACAGTGCACTCAGAGCCGACTCTGCCAAACAGTGCAATCGCAGCCCACTCCACCAACCAGCCAAACAGTGCACTCACAGCCCACTCCACCAAACAGCCAAACAGTGCACTCACAGCCCACTCCGCCAAACAGCCAAACAGTGCACTCACAGCCTACTCTGCCAAACTGCCAAACAGTGCACTCACAGCCCACTCTGCCAAACAGCCAAACAGTGCACTAACAGCCCACTCTGCCAAACAGCCAAACAGTGCACTTAAAACCCTCTCTGCCAAACAGCCCACTCTGCCAAACAGCCAAACAATGCACTCACAGCCCACTCTGCCAAACAGCCAAGCAGTGCATTCACAGCCCACTCTGCCAAACAGCCAAACAGTGCACTCACAGCCCACTCTGCCAAACAGCCAAGCAGTGCACTCACAGCCTCCTCAGCCACACAGCCAAACAGTTTACTCACAGCCTACTCTGCCAAACGGCCAAACAGTGCACTCACAGCCCACTCCACCAACCAGCCAAACAGTGCACTCGCAGCCTACTCCACCAAACAGCCAACCAGTGCACTCACTGCCCACTCTGCCAAACAGCCAATCAGTGCACTCACAGCCCACTCTGCCAAACAGTGCACTCACAGCCTACTCTGCCAAGCTGCCAAAAAGTGCACTCACAGCCCTCTCCACCAAGCAGTGCACATACAACCCACTCCGCCAAACAGACAAACAGTGGACTCACAGCCCACTCTGCCAAACAGTGCACTCACAGCCCACTCCATCAACAGCCAAACAGTACACTCACCGCCCACTCCACCAAACAGTGCACTCACTGCCCACTCCACCAAACAGCCAAACAGTGCACTCACAGCCCACTCTGCCAAACAGTGCACTCACAGCCTACTCAGTTCACCAAACTGCCAAACAGTGCACTCACAGCCCTCTCCACCAAGCAGTGCACTCACAACCCACTCTGCCACTCAGCCAAACAGTGCACTCACAGCCCTCTCTGCCAAACAGCCAAGCAGTGCACTCACAGCCCACTTTGCCAAACAGCCGAACAATGCACTCACAGCCCATGCCACCAAACAGCCAAACAGTGCACTCAGAGCCAACTCTGCCAAACAGTGCACTCACTGCCGTCTCTGCCAAACAGCCAAACAGTGCACTCACAACCCACTCCACCAAACATACAAACAGTGCACTCACAGCCACCTCCACCAAACAGCCAAACAGTGCACTCAGAGCCCACTCTGCCAAACAGTGCACTCACAGCCCACTCCACCATCCAGCCAAACAGTGCACTCACAGCACACTCCACCAAACAGCCAAACAGTGCACTCACAGCCCACTCCGCCAAACATCCAAACAGTGCACTCACAGCCCACTCTACCAAACAGTGCACTCACAGCCTACTCTACCAAACTGCCAAACAGTGCACTCACAGCCCACTCTGCCAAACAGCAAAACAGTGCACTCTCAGCCCACTCTGCCAAACCGCCAAACAGTTCACTTAAAACCCTCTCCGCCAAACAGCCAAACAGTGCACTCACAGCCCACTCTGCCAAACAGTCAAACAATGTACTCACAGCCCACTCTGCCAAACAGCCAAGCAGTGCATTCACAGCCCACTCTGCCAAACAGCCAAACAGTGCACTCACAGCTCACTCTGCCAAACAGCCAAGCAGTGCACTCACAGCCTCCTCAGCCACATAGCCAAACAGTTCACTCACAGCCTACTCTGCCAAATTCCCAAACAGTGCACTCACAGCCCACTCCACCAACCAGCCAAACAGTGCACTCACAGCCTACTCCACCAAACAGCCAAACAGTGCACTCACTGCCCAATCCGCCAAACAGCCAAACAGTGCACTCACAGCCCACTCTGCCAAACAGTGCACTCACAGCCTACTCTGCCAAACTGCCAAACAGTGCACTCACAGCCCACTCTGCCAAACAGCCAAACAGTGCACTGTCAGCCCACTCTGCCAAACAGTGCACTCACAGCCCACTCTGCCAAACCACCAAACAGTTCACTTAAAACCCTCTCTGCCAAACAGCCAAATAGTGCACTCACAGCCCACTCTGCCAAACAGCCAAACAGTGCACTCACAGCCTACTCCACCAAACAGCCAACCAGTGCACTCACTGCCCACTCTGCCAAACAGCCAATCAGTGCACTCACAGTCCACTCTGCCAAACAGTGCACTCACAGCCTACTCTGCCAAGCTGCCAAAAAGTGCACTCACAGCCCTCTCCACCAAGCAGTGCACACACAACCCACTCTGCCAAACAGCCAAATAGTGCACTCAGAGCCCACTCTGCCAAACAGTGCACTCACAGCCCACTCCATCAACAGCCAAACAGTGCACTCACCGCCCACTCCACCAAACAGTGCACTCACTGCCCACTCCACCAAACAGCCAAACAGTGCACTCACAGCCCACTCTGCCAAACAGTGCACTCACAGCCTACTCTGCCAAACTGCCAAACAGTGCACTCACAGCCCTCTCCACCAAGCAGTGCACTCACAACCCACTCTGCCACTCAGCCAAACAGTGCACTCACAGCCCTCTCTGCCAAACAGCCAAGCAGTGCACTCACAGCCCACTTTGCCAAACAGCCGAACAATGCACTCACAGCCCATGCCACCAAACAGCCAAACAGTGCACTCAGAGCCCACTCTGCCAAACAGTGCACTCACAGCCGTCTCTGCCAAACAGCCAAACAGTGCACTCACAACCCACTCCACCAAACATACAAACAGTGCACTCACAGCCACCTCCACCAAACAGCCAAACAGTGCACTCAGAGTCCACTCTGCCAAACAGTGCACTCACAGCCCACTCCACCAACCAGCCAAACAGTGCACTCACAGCACACTCCACCAAACAGCCAAACAGTGCACTAACAGCCCACTCCGCCAAACATCCAAGCAGTGCACTCACAGCCCACTTCGCCAAACAGCCGAACAATGCACTCACAGACCATGCCACCAAACAGCCAAACAGTGCACTCAGAGCCCACTCTGCCAAACAGTGCACCCACAGCCCTCTCTGCCAAACAGCCAAACAGTGCACTCACAGCCCACTCCATCAAACAGTGCATTCACTGCCCACTCCACTAAACATACAAACAGTGCACTCACAGCCACCTCCACCAAACAGCCAAACAGTGCACTCACAGCCCAATGTGCCAAACAGCCAAACAGTGCACTCACAGCCCACTCCATCAAACAGTGCATTCACTGCCCACTCCACTAAACATACAAACAGTGCACTCACAGCCCACTCCACCAACCAGCCAAACAGTGCACTCACAGCCCACTCCACCAAACAGCCAAACAGTGCACTCACAGCCCACTCCGCCAAACAGCCAAACAGTGCACTCACAGCCTACTCTGCCAAACTGCCAAACAGTGCACTCACAGCCCACTCTGCCAAACAGCCAAACAGTGCACTAACAGCCCACTCTGCCAAACAGCCAAACAGTGCACTTAAAACCCTCTCTGCCAAACAGCCCACTCTGCCAAACAGCCAAACAATGCACTCACAGCCCACTCTGCCAAACAGCCAAGCAGTGCATTCACAGCCCACTCTGCCAAACAGCCAAACAGTGCACTCACAGCCCACTCTGCCAAACAGCCAAGCAGTGCACTCACAGCCTCCTCAGCCACACAGCCAAACAGTTTACTCACAGCCTACTCTGCCAAACGGCCAAACAGTGCACTCACAGCCCACTCCACCAACCAGCCAAACAGTGCACTCGCAGCCTACTCCACCAAACAGCCAACCAGTGCACTCACTGCCCACTCTGCCAAACAGCCAATCAGTGCACTCACAGCCCACTCTGCCAAACAGTGCACTCACAGCCTACTCTGCCAAGCTGCCAAAAAGTGCACTCACAGCCCTCTCCACCAAGCAGTGCACATACAACCCACTCTGCCAAACAGACAAACAGTGGACTCACAGCCCACTCTGCCAAACAGTGCACTCACAGCCCACTCCATCAACAGCCAAACAGTACACTCACCGCCCACTCCACCAAACAGTGCACTCACTGCCCACTCCACCAAACAGCCAAACAGTGCACTCACAGCCCACTCTGCCAAACAGTGCACTCACAGCCTACTCAGTTCACCAAACTGCCAAACAGTGCACTCACAGCCCTCTCCACCAAGCAGTGCACTCACAACCCACTCTGCCACTCAGCCAAACAGTGCACTCACAGCCCTCTCTGCCAAACAGCCAAGCAGTGCACTCACAGCCCACTTTGCCAAACAGCCGAACAATGCACTCACAGCCCATGCCACCAAACAGCCAAACAGTGCACTCAGAGCCAACTCTGCCAAACAGTGCACTCACTGCCGTCTCTGCCAAACAGCCAAACAGTGCACTCACAACCCACTCCACCAAACATACAAACAGTGCACTCACAGCCACCTCCACCAAACAGCCAAACAGTGCACTCAGAGCCCACTCTGCCAAACAGTGCACTCACAGCCCACTCCACCATCCAGCCAAACAGTGCACTCACAGCACACTCCACCAAACAGCCAAACAGTGCACTCACAGCCCACTCCGCCAAACATCCAAACAGTGCACTCACAGCCCACTCTACCAAACAGTGCACTCACAGCCTACTCTACCAAACTGCCAAACAGTGCACTCACAGCCCACTCTGCCAAACAGCAAAACAGTGCACTCTCAGCCCACTCTGCCAAACCGCCAAACAGTTCACTTAAAACCCTCTCCGCCAAACAGCCAAACAGTGCACTCACAGCCCACTCTGCCAAACAGTCAAACAATGTACTCACAGCCCACTCTGCCAAACAGCCAAGCAGTGCATTCACAGCCCACTCTGCCAAACAGCCAAACAGTGCACTCACAGCTCACTCTGCCAAACAGCCAAGCAGTGCACTCACAGCCTCCTCAGCCACATAGCCAAACAGTTCACTCACAGCCTACTCTGCCAAATTCCCAAACAGTGCACTCACAGCCCACTCCACCAACCAGCCAAACAGTGCACTCACAGCCTACTCCACCAAACAGCCAAACAGTGCACTCACTGCCCAATCCGCCAAACAGCCAAACAGTGCACTCACAGCCCACTCTGCCAAACAGTGCACTCACAGCCTACTCTGCCAAACTGCCAAACAGTGCACTCACAGCCCACTCTGCCAAACAGCCAAACAGTGCACTGTCAGCCCACTCTGCCAAACAGTGCACTCACAGCCCACTCTGCCAAACCACCAAACAGTTCACTTAAAACCCTCTCTGCCAAACAGCCAAATAGTGCACTCACAGCCCACTCTGCCAAACAGCCAAACAGTGCACTCACAGCCTACTCCACCAAACAGCCAACCAGTGCACTCACTGCCCACTCTGCCAAACAGCCAATCAGTGCACTCACAGTCCACTCTGCCAAACAGTGCACTCACAGCCTACTCTGCCAAGCTGCCAAAAAGTGCACTCACAGCCCTCTCCACCAAGCAGTGCACACACAACCCACTCTGCCAAACAGCCAAATAGTGCACTCAGAGCCCACTCTGCCAAACAGTGCACTCACAGCCCACTCCATCAACAGCCAAACAGTGCACTCACCGCCCACTCCACCAAACAGTGCACTCACTGCCCACTCCACCAAACAGCCAAACAGTGCACTCACAGCCCACTCTGCCAAACAGTGCACTCACAGCCTACTCTGCCAAACTGCCAAACAGTGCACTCACAGCCCTCTCCACCAAGCAGTGCACTCACAACCCACTCTGCCACTCAGCCAAACAGTGCACTCACAGCCCTCTCTGCCAAACAGCCAAGCAGTGCACTCACAGCCCACTTTGCCAAACAGCCGAACAATGCACTCACAGCCCATGCCACCAAACAGCCAAACAGTGCACTCAGAGCCCACTCTGCCAAACAGTGCACTCACAGCCGTCTCTGCCAAACAGCCAAACAGTGCACTCACAACCCACTCCACCAAACATACAAACAGTGCACTCACAGCCACCTCCACCAAACAGCCAAACAGTGCACTCAGAGTCCACTCTGCCAAACAGTGCACTCACAGCCCACTCCACCAACCAGCCAAACAGTGCACTCACAGCACACTCCACCAAACAGCCAAACAGTGCACTAACAGCCCACTCCGCCAAACATCCAAGCAGTGCACTCACAGCCCACTTCGCCAAACAGCCGAACAATGCACTCACAGACCATGCCACCAAACAGCCAAACAGTGCACTCAGAGCCCACTCTGCCAAACAGTGCACTCACAGCCCTCTCTGCCAAACAGCCAAACAGTGCACTCACAGCCCACTCCATCAAACAGTGCATTCACTGCCCACTCCACTAAACATACAAACAGTGCACTCACAGCCACCTCCACCAAACAGCCAAACAGTGCACTCACAGCCCAATGTGCCAAACAGCCAAACAGTGCACTCACAGCCCACTCTGCCAAACAGCCAACCAGTGCACTCACTGCCCACTCTGCCAAACAGCCAATCAGTGCACTCACAGCCCACTCTGCCAAACAGTGCACTCACAGCCTACTCTGCCAAGCTGCCAAAAAGTGCACTCACAGCCCTCTCCACCAAGCAGTGCACACACAACCCACTCTGCCAAACAGCCAAACAGTGCACTCAGAGCCCACTCTGCCAAACAGTGCACTCACAGCCCACTCCATCAACAGCCAAACAGTGCACTCACCGCCCACTCCACCAAACAGTGCACTCACTGCCCACTCCACCAAACAGCCAAACAGTGCACTCACAGCCCACTATGCCAAACAGTGCACTCACAGCCTACTCTGCCAAACTGCCAAACAGTGCACTCACAGCCCTCTCCACCAAGCAGTGCACTCACAACCCACTCTGCCACTCAGCCAAACAGTGCACTCACAGCCCTCTCTGCCAAACAGCCAAGCAATGCACTCACAGCCCACTTTGCCAAACAGCCGAACAATGCACTCACAGCCCATGCCACCAAACAGCCAAACAGTGCACTCAGAGCCCACTCTGCCAAACAGTGCACTCACAGCTGTCTCTGCCAAACAGCCAAACAGTGCACTCACAACCCACTCCACCAAACATACAAACAGTGCACTCACAGCCACCTCCACCAAACAGCCAAACAGTGCACTCAGAGCCCACTCTGCCAAACAGTGCACTCACAGCCCACTCCACCAACCAGCCAAACAGTGCACTCACAGCACACTCCACCAAACAGCCAAACAGTGCACTAACAGCCCACTCCGCCAAACATCCAAGCAGTGCACTCACAGCCCACTTCGCCAAACAGCCGAACAATGCACTCACAGACCATGCCACCAAACAGCCAAACAGTGCACTCAGAGCCCACTCTGCCAAACAGTGCACTCACAGCCCTCTCTGCCAAACAGCCAAACAGTGCACTCACAGCCCACTCCATCAAACAGTGCACTCACTGCCCACTCCACTAAACATACAAACAGTGCACTCACAGCCACCTCCACCAAACAGCCAAACAGTGCACTCACAGCCCACTCTGCCAAACAGCCAAACAGTGCACTCACAGCCCACTCTGCCAAACAGTGCACTCACAGCCTACTCTGCCAAACTGCCAAACAGTGCACTCACAGCCCACTCTGCCAAACAGCCAAACAGTGCACTCACAGCCCTCTCTGCCAAACAGCCAAGCAGTGCACTCACAGCCCACTTCGCCAAACAGCCGAACAATGCACTCACAGACCATGCCACCAAACAGCCGAACAGTGCACTCAGAGCCCACTCTGCCAAACAGTGCACTCACAGCTCTCTCTGCCAAACAGCCAAACAGTACACTCACAGCCCACTCCATCAAACAGTGCACTCACAGCCACCTCCACCAAACAGCCAAACAGTGCACTCACAGCCCACTCCACCAAACAGTGCACTCACAGCCCATTCCACCAAAAAGCCAAACAGTGCACTCAGAGCCCACTCTGCCAAACAGTGCAATCACAGCCCACTCCACCAACCAGCCAAACAGTGCACTCACAGCCCACTCCACCAAACAGCCAAACAGTGCACTCACAGCCCACTCCGCCAAACAGCCAAACAGTGCACTCACAGCCTACTCTGCCAAACTGCCAAACAGTGCACTCACAGCCCACTCTGCCAAACAGCCAAACAGTGCACTAACAGCCCACTCTGCCAAACAGCCAAACAGTGCACTTAAAACCCTCTCTGCCAAACAGCCCACTCTGCCAAACAGCCAAACAATGCACTCACAGCCCACTCTGCCAAACAGCCAAGCAGTGCATTCACAGCCCACTCTGCCAAACAGCCAAACAGTGCACTCACAGCCCACTCTGCCAAACAGCCAAGCAGTGCACTCACAGCCTCCTCAGCCACACAGCCAAACAGTTTACTCACAGCCTACTCTGCCAAACGGCCAAACAGTGCACTCACAGCCCACTCCACCAACCAGCCAAACAGTGCACTCACAGCCTACTCCACCAAACAGCCAACCAGTGCACTCACTGCCCACTCTGCCAAACAGCCAATCAGTGCACTCACAGCCCACTCTGCCAAACAGTGCACTCACAGCCTACTCTGCCAAGCTGCCAAAAAGTGCACTCACAGCCCTCTCCACCAATCAGTGCACACACAACCCACTCTGCCAAACAGCCAAACAGTGGACTCACAGCCCACTCTGCCAAACAGTGCACTCACAGCCCACTCCATCAACAGCCAAACAGTGCACTCACAACCCACTCTGCCACTCAGCCAAACAGTGCACTCACAGCCCTCTCTGCCAAACAGCCAAGCAGTGCACTCACAGCCCACTTTGCCAAACAGCCAAACAATGCACTCACAGCCCACTCTGCCAAACAGCCAAGCAGTGCATTCACAGCCCACTCTGCCAAACAGCCAAACAGTGCACTCACAGCCCACTCTGCCAAACAGCCAAGCAGTGCACTCACAGCCTCCTCAGCCACACAGCCAAACAGTTTACTCACAGCCTACTCTGCCAAACGGCCAAACAGTGCACTCACAGCCCACTCCACCAACCAGCCAAACAGTGCACTCAAAGCCTACTCCACCAAGCAGCCAACCAGTGCACTCACTGCCCACTCTGCCAAACAGCCAATCAGTGCACTCACAGCCCACTCTGCCAAACAGTGCACTCACAGCCTACTCTGCCAAGCTGCCAAAAAGTGCACTCACAGCCCTCTCCACCAAGCAGTGCACACACAACCTACTCTGCCAAACAGCCAAACAGTGGACTCACAGCCCACTCTGCCAAACAGTGCACTCACAGCCCACTCCATCAACAGCCAAACAGTGCACTCACAACCCACTCTGCCACTCAGCCAAACAGTGCACTCACAGCCCTCTCTGCCAAACAGCCAAGCAGTGCACTCACAGCCCACTTTGCCAAACAGCCGAACAATGCACTCACAGCCCATGCCACCAAAAAGCCAAACAGTGCACTCAGAGCCAACTCTGCCAAACAGTGCACTCACAGCCACCTCCACCAAACAGCCAAACATTGCACTCAGAGCCCACTCTGCCAAACAGTGCACTCACAGCCCACTCCACCAACCAGCCAAACAGTGCACTCACAGCACACTCCACCAAACAGCCAAACAGTGCACTCACAGCCCACTCCGCCAAACATCCAAACAGTGCACTCACAGCCAACTCTACCAAACAGCGCACTCACAGCCTACTCTACCAAACTGCCAAACAGTGCACTCACAGCCCACTCTGCCAAACAGCAAAACAAAGCACTCTCAGCCCACTCTGCCAAACCGCCAAACAGTTCACTTAAAACCCTCTCCGCCAAACAGCCAAACAGTGCACTCACAGCCCACTCTGCCAAACAGTCAAACAATGTACTCACAGCCCACTCTGCCAAACAGCCAAGCAGTGCATTCACAGCCCACTCTGCCAAACAGCCAAACAGTGCACTCACAGCTCACTCTGCCAAACAGCCAAGCAGTGCACTCACAGCCTCCTCAGCCACATAGCCAAACAGTTCACTCACAGCCTACTCTGCCAAATGCCCAAACAGTGCACTCACAGCCCACTCCACCAACCAGCCAAACAGTGCACTCACAGCCTACTCCACCAAACAGCCAAACAGTGCACTCACTGCCCAATCCGCCAAACAGCCAAACAGTGCACTCACAGCCCACTCTGCCAAACAGTGCACTCACAGCCTACTCTGCCAAACTGCCAAACAGTGCACTCACAGCCCACTCTGCCAAACAGCCAAACAGTGCACTCTGAGCCCACTCTGCCAAACAGTGCACTCACAGCCCACTCTGCCAAACCGCCAAACAGTTCACTTAAAACCCTCTCCGCCAAACAGCCAAATAGTGCACTCACAGCCCACTCTGCCAAACAGCCAATCAGTGCACTCACAGCCCACTCTGCCAAACAGTGCACTCACAGCCTACCCTGCCAAGCTGCCAAAAAGTGCACTCACAGCCCTCTCCACCAAGCAGTGCACACACAACCCACTCTGCCAAACAGCCAAACAGTAGACTCACAGCCCACTCTGCCAAACAGTGCACTCACAGCCCACTCCATCAACAGCCAAACAGTGCACTCACCGCCCACTCCACCAAACAGTGCACTCACTGCCCACTCCACCAAACAGCCAAACAGTGCACTCACAGCCCACTCTGCCAAACAGTGCACTCACAGCCTACTCAGTTCACCAAACTGCCAAACAGTGCACTCACAGCCCTCTCCACCAAGCAGTGAACTCACAACCCACTCTGCCACTCAGCCAAACAGTGCACTCACAGCCCTCTCTGCCAAACAGCCAAGCAGTGCACTCACAGCCCACTTTGCCAAACAGCCGAACAATGCACTCAGAGCCCATGCCACCAAACAGCCAAACAGTGCACTCAGAGCCCACTCTGCCAAACAGTGCACTCACAGCCGTCTCTGCCAAACAGCCAAACAGTGCACTCACAACCCATTCCACCAAACATACAAACAGTGCACTCACAGCCACCTCCACCAAACAGCCAAACAGTGCACTCGGAGCCCACTCTGCCAAACAGTGCACTCACAGCCCACTCCACCAACCAGCTAAACAGTGCACTCACAGCACACTCCACCAAACAGCCAAACAGTGCACTCACAGCCCACTCCGCCAAACATCCAAACAGTGCACTCACAGCCCACTCTACCAAACAGTGCACTCACAGCCTACTCTACCAAACTGCCAAACAGTGCACTCACAGCCCACTGTACCAAACAGCAAAACAGTGCACTCTCAGCCCACTCTGCCAAACCGCCAAACAGTTCACTTAAAACCCTCTCCGCCCTCCGCCAAACAGCCAAACAGTGCACTCACAGCCCACTCTGCCAAACAGCCAAACAGTGTACTCACAGCCCACTCTGCCAAACAGCCAAGCAGTGCATTCACAGCCCACTCTGCCAAACAGCCAAACAGTGCACTCACAGCTCACTCTGCCAAACAGCCAAGCAGTGCACTCACAGCCTCCTCAGCCACATAGCCAAACAGTTCACTCACAGCCTACTCTGCCAAATGCCCAAACAGTGCACTCACAGCCCACTCCACCAACCAGCCAAACAGTGCACTCACAGCCTACTCCACCAAACAGCCAAACAGTGCACTCACTGTCCAATCCGCAAAACAGCCAAACAGTGCACTCACAGCCCACTCTGCCAAACAGTGCACTCACAGCCCACTCTGCCAAACAGCCAAACAGTGCACTCTCAGCCCACTCTGCCAATCAGTGCACTCACAGCCCACTCTGCCAAACCGCCAAACAGTTCACTTAAAACCCTCTCCGCCAAACAGCCAAATAGTGCACTCACAGCCCACTCTGCCAAACAGCCAAACAGTGCACTCACAGCCCACTCTGCCAAACAGCCAAGCAGTGCATTCACAGCCCACTCTGCCAAACAGCCAAACATTGCACTCACAGCTCACTCTGCCAAACAGCCATGCAGTGCACTCACAGCCTCCTCAGCCACATAGCCAAACAGTTCACTCACAGCCTACTCTGCCAAATGCCCAAACAGTGCACTCACAGCCCACTCCACCAACCAGCCAAACAGTGCACTCACAGCCCACTCCACCAAACAGCCAAACAGTGCACTCACAGCCCACTCTGCCAAACAGCCAAACAGTGCACTCAGAGCCCACTCCACCAAACTGTGCACTCACAGCCACTCTGCCAAACAGCCAAACAGTGCACTCACAACCCACTCTGCCAAACAGTGCACTCACAGCCGACTCCACCAAACAGCCAAACAGTACACTTCCAGCCCACTCTGCCAAGCAGTGCACTCACAGCCCACTCTGCCAATCAGCCAAACAGTGCACTCACAACCCACTCCACCAAACAGCCAAACAGTGCACTCACAGCCCTCTCCACCAAACAGCCAAACAATTCACTCAAAGACCATGCCACCAAACAGCCAAACAGTGCACTCAGAGCCCACTCTGCCAAACAGTGCACTCACAGCCCTCTCTGCCACACAGCCAAACAGTACACTCACAGCCCACTCCATCAAACAGTGCACTCACAGCCCACTCCACCAAACATACAAACAGTGCACTCACAGCCACCTTCACCAAACAGCCAAACAGTGCACTCACAGCCCACTCCGCCAAACAGCCAAACAGTGCACTCACACCCCACTCTGCCAATCAGTGCACTCACAGCCTACTCTGCCAAACTGCCAAACAGTGCACTCACAGCCCACTCTGCCAAACAGTCAAACAGTGCACTCACAGCCCTCTCTGCCAAACAGCCAAGCAGTGCAGTCAGAGCCCACTTCGCCAAACAGCCGAACAATGCACTCACAGACCATGCCACCAAACCGCCAAACAGTGCAGTCAGAGCCCACTCTGCCAAACAGTGCACTCACAGCCCTCTCTGCCAAACAGCCAAACAGTACACTCACAGCCCACTCCATCAAACAGTGCACTCACAGCCCACTTCACCAAACATACAAACAGTGCACTCACAGCCCACTCCGCCAAACAGTGCACTCACAGCCCATTCCACCAAAAAGTCAAACAGTGCACTCAGAGCCCACTCTGCCAAACAGTGCAATCACAGCCCACTCCACCAACCAGCCAAACAGTGCACTCACAGCCCACTCCGCCAAACAGCCAAACAGTGCACTCACAGCCCACTCTGCCAAACAGTGCACTCACAGCCTACTCTGCCAAACTGCCAAACAGTGCACTCACAGCCCACTCTGCCAAACAGCCAAACAGTGCACTCACAGCCCACTCTGCCAAACAGTGCACTCACAGCCCACTCTGCCAAACAGCCAAACAGTGCACTTAAACCCCTCTCTGCCAAACAGCCAAACAGTGCACCCACAGCCCACTCTGCCAAACAGCCAAACAGTGCACTCACAGCCCACTCTGCCAAACAGCCAAGCAGTGCATTCACAGCCCACTCTGCCAAACAGCCAAACAGTGCACTCACAGCCCACTCTGCCAAACAGCCAAGCAGTGCACTCACAGCCTCCTCAGCCACATAGCCAAACAGTTTACTCACAGCCTACTCTGCCAAACGGCCAAACAGTGCAATCACAGCCCACTCCACCAACCAGCCAAACAGTGCACTCACAGCCCACTCCACCAAACAGCCAAACAGTGCACTCACAGCCCACTCTGCCAAACAGCCAAACAGAGCACTCACAGCCCACTCTGCCAAACAGTGCACTCACAGCCTACTCTGCCAAACTGTCAAACAGTGTACTCACAGCCCACTCTGCCAAACAGCCAAACAGTGCACTCACAGCCCACTCTGCCAAACAGTTCACTCCCAGCCCACTCTGCCAAACAGCCAAACAGTGCACTTAAAACCCTGTCTGTCAAACAGCCAAACAGTGCACCCACAGCCCACTCTGCCAAATAGCCAAACAGTGCACTCACAGCCCACTCTGCCAAACAGCCAAGCAGTGCATTCACAGCCCACTCTGCCAAACAGCCAAACAGTGCACTCACAGCCCACTCTGCCAAACAGCCAAGCAGTGCACTCACAGCCTCCTCAGCCACATAGCCAAACAGTTTACTCACAGCCTACTCTGCCAAACGGCCAAACAGTGCACTCACAGCCCACTCCACCAACCAGCCAAACAGTGCACTCACAGCCTACTCCACCAAACAGCCAACCAGTGCACTCACTGCCCACTCCGCCAAACAGCCAAACAGTGCACTCACATCCCACTCTGCCAAACAGCCAAGCAGTGCATTCACAGCCCACTCCGCCAAACAGCCCAATAGTGCACTCACAGCCAACTCTGCCAAACAGCGAAGCAGTGCACTCACAGCCCATTCCCCACACAGCCAAACAGTGCACTCACGGCCCACTCTGCAAAACAGCCAAGCAGTGCACTCACAGCCTACTCAGCCACATAGCAAACAGTGCAATTACAGCCTACTCTGCCAAACGGCCAAACAGTGCACTCACAGCCCACTCTGCCAAACTGCACTCACGGCCCACTCCACCAACCAGCCAAACAGTGCACTCACAGCCCACTCCACCAAAAAGTGCACTCACAGCCTACTCTGCCAAACTGCCAAACAGCGCACTCACAGCCCACTCCGCCAAACAGCCAAACAGTGCACTCACAGCCCACTCTGCCAAACAGCCAAACAGTGCACTCACAGCCCACTCTGCCAAACAGCCAAACAATGCACTCATGGCCCACTCCACCAACCAGTCAAACAGTGCACTTACAGCCCACTCCACCAACCAGCCAAACAGTGCACTCACCGCCCACTCCACCAAACAGTGCACTCACTGCCCACTCTGCCAAACAGCAAAACAGTGCACTCACAGCCCACTCTGCCAAACAGTGCACTCACAGCCTACTCTGCCAAACTGCCAAACAGTGCACTCACAGCCCTCTTCACCAAGTAGTGCACTCACAACCCACTCTGCCACTCAGACAAACAGTGCACTCACAGCCCTCTCTGCCAAACAGCCAAGCAGTGCACTCACAGCCCACTTCGCCAAACAGCCGAACAATGCACTCACAGACCATGCCACCAAACAGCCAAACAGTGCACTCAGAGCCCACTCTGCCAAACAGTGCACTCACAGCCCTCTCTGCCAAACAGCCAAACAGTGCACTCACAGCCCACTCCATCAAACAGTGCACTCACTGCCCACTCCACCAAACATACAAACAGTGCACTCACAGCCACCTCCACCAAACAGCCAAACAGTGCACTCACAGCCCACTCCGCCAAACAGCCAAACAGTGCACTCACAGCCCACTCTGCCAAACAGTGCACTCACAGCCTACTCTGCCAAACTGCCAAACAGTGCACTCACAGCCCACTCTGCCAAACAGCCAAACAGTGCACTCACAGCCCTCTCTGCCAAACAGCCAAGCAGTGCATTCACAGCCCACTCTGCCAAACAGCCAAACAGTGCACTCACAGCTCACTCTGCCAAACAGCCAAGCAGTGCACTCACAGCCTACTCTGCCAAATGCCCAAACAGTGCACTCACAGCCCACTCCACCAACCAGCCAAACAGTGCACTCACAGCCTACTCCACCAAACAGCCAAACAGTGCACTCACTGCCCACTCCACCAAACAGCCAAACAGTGCACTCACAGCCCACTCCATCAAACAGTGCACTCACAGCCCACTCCACCAAACATACAAACAGTGCACGCACAGCCACCTCCACCAAACAGCCAAACAGTGCACTCACAGCCCACTCCGCCAAACAGTGCACTCACAGCCCATTCCACCAAAAAGCCAAACAGTGCACTCAGAGCCCACTCTGCCAAACAGTGCAATCACAGCCCACTCCACCAACCAGCCAAACAGTGCACTCACAGCCCACTCCACCAAACAGCCAAACAGTGCACTCACAGCCCACTCCGCCAAACAGCCAAACAGTGCACTCACAGCCTACTCTGCCAAACTGCCAAACAGTGCACTCACAGCCCACTCTGCCAAACAGCCAAACAGTGCACTAACAGCCCACTCTGCCAAACAGCCAAACAGTGCACTTAAAACCCTCTCTTCCAAACAGCTCACTCTGCCAAACAGCCAAACAGCGCACTCACAGCCCACTCTGCCAAACAGCCAAGCAGTGCATTCACAGCCCACTCTGCCAAACAGCCAAACAGTGCACTCACAGCCCACTCTGCCAAACAGCCAAGCAGTGCACTCACAGCCTCCTCAGCCACATAGCCAAACAGTTTACTCACAGCCTACTCTGCCAAACGGCCAAACAGTGCACTCACAGCCCACTCCATCAACCAGCCAAACAGTGCACTCACAGCCTACTCCACCAAACAGCCAACCAGTGCACTCACTGCCCACTCTGCCAAACAGCCAATCAGTGCACTCACAGCCCACTCTGCCAAACAGTGCACTCACAGCCTACTCTGCCAAGCTGCCAAACAGTGCACTCACAGCCCTCTCCACCAAGCAGTGCACTCACAACCCACTCTGCCAAACAGCCAAACAGTGCACTCACAGCCCACTCTGCCAAACAGTGCACTCAAAGCCCACTCCATCAACAGCCAAACAGTGCACTCACCGCCCACTCCACCAAACAGTGCACTCACTGCCCACTCCATCAAACAGCCAAACAGTGCACTCACAGCCCACTCTGCCAAACAGTGCACTCACAGCCTACTCTGCCAAACTGCCAAACAGTGCACTTACAGCCCTCTCCACCAAGCAGTGCACTCACAACCCACTCTGCCACTCAGCCAAACAGTGCACTCACAGCCCTCTCTGCCAAACAGCCAAGCAGTGCACTCACAGCCCACTTTGCCAAACAGCCGAACAATGCACTCACAGCCCATGCCACCAAACAGCCAAACAGTGCACTCAGAGCCCACTCTAGAAAACAGTGCACTCACAGCCGTCTCTGCCAAACAGCCAAACAGTGCACTCACAACCCACTCCACCAAACATACAAACAGTGCACTCACAGCCACCTCCACCAAACAGCCAAACAGTGCACTCAGAGCCCACTCTGCCAAACAGTGCACTCACAGCCCACTCCACCAACCAGCCAAACAGTGCACTCACAGCACACTCCACCAAACAGCCAAACAGTGCACTCACAGCCCACTCCGCCAAACATCCAAACAGTGCACTCACAGCCCACTCTACCAAACAGTGCACTCACAGCCTACTCTACCAAACTGCCAAACAGTGCACTCACAGCCCACTCTGCCAAACAGCCAAACAGTGCACTCTCAGCCCACTCTGCCAAACAGTGCACTCACAGCCCACTCTGCCAAACCGCCAAACAGTTCACTTAAAACCCTCCTCGCCAAACAGCCAAACAGTGCACTCACAGCCCACTCTGCCAAACAGCCAAACAGTGTACTCACAGCCCGCTCTGCCAAACAGCCAAGCAGTGCATTCACAGCCCACTCTGCCAAACAGCCAAACAGTGCACTCACAGCTCACTCTGCCAAACAGCCAAGCAGTGCACTCACAGCCTCCTCAGCCACATAGCCAAACAGTTCACTCACAGCCTACTCTGCCAAATGCCCAAACAGTGCACTCACAGCCCTCTCCACCAACCAGCCAAACAGTGCACTCACAGCCTACTCCACCAAACAGCCAAACAGTGCACTCACTGCCCACTCCGCCAAACAGCCAAACAGTGCACTCACAGCCCACTCTGCCAAACAGTGCACTCACAGCCTACTCTGCCAAACTGCCAAACAGTGCACTCACAGCCCACTCTGCCAAACAGCCAAACAGTGCACTCTCAGCCCACTCTGCCAAACAGTGCACTCACAGCCCACTCTGCCAAACCGCCAAACAGTTCACTTAAAACTCTCTCCGCCAAACAGCCAAATAGTGCACTCACAGCCCACTCTGCCAAACAGCCAAACAGTGCACTCACAGCCCACTCTGCCAAACAGCCAAGCAGTGCATTCACAGCCCACTCTTCCAAACAGTGCAATCACAGCCCACTCTGCCAAACAGCCAAACAGTGCACTCACAGCCCACTCCACCAAACAGCCAAACAGTTCACTCACAGCCCTCTCCACCAAACAGCCAAACAGTTCACTCAGAGCCCACTCCACCAAACTGTGCACTCACAGCCACTCTGCCAAACAGCCAAACAGTGCACTCACAACCCACTCTGCCAAACAGTGCACTCACAGCCGACTCCACCAAACAGCCAAACAGTACACTTCCAGCCCACTCTGCCAAACAGTGCACTCACAGCCCACTCTGCCAATCAGCCAAACAGTGCACTCACAACCCACTCCACCAAACAGCCAAACAGTGCACTCACAGCCCTCTCCACCAAACAGCCAAACAATTCACTCAGAGCCCACTCCGCCAAACAGTGCACTCCCAGCCCACTCTGCCAAACAGCCAAACAGTGCACTCACAGCCCACTCTGCCAAAAAGTGTACTCACAGCCCACTCTGCCAAACAGCCAAACAGTGCACTCACAGCCGACACTGCCAAACAGCCAAGCAGTGCACTCACAGCCCACTCCGCCAAACAGTGCACTCAAAGCCGACTCCACGAAACAGCCAAACAGTGTACTCACAGCCCACTTCACCAAACAGACAAACAGTGCACTCAGAGCCCACTCCACCAAACAGTGCACTCACAGCCCACTCTGCCAAACAACCGGACAGTGCACTCACAGCCCACTCCACCAAACAGCCAAACAGTGCATTCACAGCTCACTCTGCCAAGCAGTGCAATCACAGGCCACTCCGCCACACAGCAAAACAGTGCACTCACAGCCCACTCCACCAAACAGTGCACTCACAGCCCACTCCACCAAACAGCCAGCAGTGCTCCAGGAATCGTTGTGTGATATTTCTGCACTTGAAGACTGGGGCCTCATTTAGTCAGAGAGTTTGAGGGGTGCATGGAATGCAAGCTCTGTTATTCATGGGGGCCATTTGCACTCCGCCAAACATCCAAACAGTGCACTCACAGCCCACTCTACCAAACAGTGCACTCACAGCCTACTCTACCAAACTGCCAAACAGTGCACTCACAGCCCACTCTGCCAAACAGCCAAACAGTGCACTCTCAGCCCACTCTGCCAAACAGTGCACTCACAGCCCACTCTGCCAAACCGCCAAACAGTTCACTTAAAACCCTCCCCGCCAAACAGCCAAACAGTGCACTCACAGCCCACTCTGCCAAACAGCCAAACAGTGTACTCACAGCCCGCTCTGCCAAACAGCCAAGCAGTGCATTCACAGCCCACTCTGCCAAACAGCCAAACAGTGCACTCACAGCTCACTCTGCCAAACAGCCAAGCAGTGCACTCACAGCCTCCTCAGCCACATAGCCAAACAGTTCACTCACAGCCTACTCTGCCAAATGCCCAAACAGTGCACTCACAGCCCTCTCCACCAACCAGCCAAACAGTGCACTCACAGCCTACTCCACCAAACAGCCAAACAGTGCACTCACTGCCCACTCCGCCAAACAGCCAAACAGTGCACTCACAGCCCACTCTGCCAAACAGTGCACTCACAGCCTACTCTGCCAAACTGCCAAACAGTGCACTCACAGCCCACTCTGCCAAACAGCCAAACAGTGCACTCTCAGCCCACTCTGCCAAACAGTGCACTCACAGCCCACTCCGCCAAACCGCCAAACAGTTCACTTAAAACTCTCTCCGCCAAACAGCCAAATAGTGCACTCACAGCCCACTCTGCCAAACAGCCAAACAGTGCACTCACAGCCCACTCTGCCAAACAGCCAAGCAGTGCATTCACAGCCCACTCTGCCAAACAGCCAAACAGTGCACTCACAGCTAACTCTGCCAAACAGCCACGCAGTGCACTCACAGCCTCCTCAGCCACATAGCCAAACAGTTCACTCACAGCCTACTCTGCCAAATGCCCAAACAGTGCACTAACAGCCCACTCCACCAACCAGCCAAACAGTGCACTCACAGCCCACTCCAACAAACAGCCAAACAGTGCACTCACAGCCCACTCTGCCAAACAGCCAAACAGTGCACTCACAGCCCACTCTTCCAAACAGTGCAATCACAGCCCACTCTGCCAAACAGCCAAACAGTGCACTCACAGCCCACTCCACCAAACAGCCAAACAGTGCACTCACAGCCCTCTCCACCAAACAGCCAAACAGTTCACTCAGAGCCCACTCCACCAAACTGTGCACTCACAGCCACTCTGCCAAACAGCCAAACAGTGCACTCACAACCCACTCTGCCAAACAGTGCACTCACAGCCGACTCCACCAAACAGCCAAACAGTACACTTCCAGCCCACTCTGCCAAACAGTGCACTCACAGCCCACTCTGCCAATCAGCCAAACAGTGCACTCACAACCCACTCCACCAAACAGCCAAACAGTGCACTCACAGCCCTCTCCACCAAACAGCCAAACAATTCACTCAGAGCCCACTCCGCCAAACAGTGCACTCACAGCCCACTCTGCCAAACAGCCAAACAGTGCACTCACAGCCCACTCTGCCAAAAAGTGTACTCACAGCCCACTCTGCCAAACAGCCAAACAGTGCACTCACAGCCGACTCTGCCAAACAGCCAAGCAGTGCACTCACAGCCCACTCCGCCAAACAGTGCACTCAAAGCCGACTCCACGAAACAGCCAAACAGTGTACTCACAGCCCACTTCACCAAACAGACAAACAGTGCACTCAGAGCCCACTCCACCAAACAGTGCACTCACAGCCCACTCTGCCAAACAACCGGACAGTGCACTCACAGCCCACTCCACCAAACAGCCAAACAGTGCATTCACAGCTCACTCTGCCAAGCAGTGCAATCACAGGCCACTCTGCCACACAGCAAAACAGTGCACTCACAGCCCACTCCACCAAACAGTGCACTCACAGCCCACTCCACCAAACAGCCAGCAGTGCTCCAGGAATCGTTGTGTGATATTTCTGCACTTGAAGACTGGGGCCTCATTTAGTCAGAGAGTTTGAGGGGTGCATGGAATGCAAGCTCTGTTATTCATGGGGGCCATTTGCAGGCAGGTTCTGAGCAGAGCAGCTGCTTCAGTTGTCTTGGAGGTACATTGTAAGGCATGAAGGCTGTTCAAATGTTTCTCAGCCAAGAATGGGCACATGGTATTCCTTCTATTAATCTCCCTTACACCAGGCATACGAATGAATGCATGAATGAATGAATGCATGAATGAATGAATGGATGAATGAATGAATGAATGAATGAATGAATGAATGAATGAATGAATGTTGATGCCCTCATAGAACGGGCATGACTGGCAAACTGGTGCTGGGTGGTGGTACAGGGCAATTGTCTCCTCTTCAGACACTAATGCACATCAGTGTTCTAGTTCACAGAGGCACAGTTCTACTTTTTTACCCTCTACTAAACAGATGGTTATGAGTTACACTATTCTGATGGACAGGGTTTATGCCCTGGGTAACTGGGCATTGATGGTGTGTTCATCAATGATGCCAGGCCAGATTGGATGGAGATTTCACTCATGTCATTGGCATCTTTAGAAGGCTGTGCAAGCTTAATGTGTGGACAGGGTGTATGCCCTGGGTAACTGGGCATTGCCGGTGTGTGCATCAATGATGCCAGGCCAGATGGTAGAGATTTCACTCATGTCATTGGTCTCTTCAGAAGGCTGTTGAAGCTGAATGTGTGGACAGAATGTATGCCCTGGGTAACTGGGCATTGACAGTGTGTTCATCAATGGTGCCAGGCCAGATGGTACAGAGATTTCACTCATGTAATTGGCCTCTTTAGAAGGCTGTGCAAGCTGAATATGTGGGCAGGGTATATGGCCCTGGGTAACCTGGCATTGACGGTGTGTTCATCAATAATGCCAGGCCAGATGGCACAGAGATTTCACTCATGTCATTGACCTGTTTAGAAGGCTGTGCAAGCTGAATGTGTGGGAGGGTGTATGGCCCTGGGTAACTGGGCATTGACAGTGTGTGCATCAATAATGCCAAGTCAGATGGTACAGAGATTTCACTAATTTAATAGGCCTCTTTAGAAGGCTGTGCAAGCTGCATGATTTGAGCCTCTGCTGATGATTTAAAATGTTATAAGAGGTATGCAATCGTCCAGCAAATGCTAACAGCTCACATAATAAAAGTAATGTGGAGCTTGCAAGCTCTTTCAGCTCTTCCTTTTATTTATGAAACCAGCGCACATGTATGCCTGTAAATATATAATACATTCCAACCCACCAGCCTTGCCACTGCTTGTGTGCAGGAACGCCTCAGGATACATGCCGGTTTGTTAGGCAGAATCATATGCAGTACACTTTGGGAACACTACACACAATTAAGACTACAAGTGTAAGTACAATTTCACCTTTGGTACAAGCCTGTACTACACAATAAAGTGGTAGCGATGGCTGAGCTGCCAGACTTATCTCAAGATTAAAGTGAGCAGTACAGGGGTTTACACAAAGGACTAGCAATCACAGTGGTTCAAACAAACACTTATCCAAGGTTTCTTGGTAAAAGAATATACATTTATTTACACAGTCAGTTGGAAAACATTCCACTAGTAAGAGCAGCTCAATATCACAATCTAATATGCTACAATACAAAACCAATCCGTTTCTGCTCCTTGGGTCCTATTGGACACCAGTTCGGTTGTTTAAGAGGCATCTCATGGACAATGAACTCTGCTGGAAGTGTAAGGCTGCTGCTTGGGGTTCCCTTAGTCATCATAAGACAAAGAAATTCTGGGAGTGCATATGTGAGAGGTTGGGCCTGGTTTTGAGTTGCACGGTTCCCCTCTCTGCTTCCTTGCTGATTCTTGGGGATATTTCAAAGGTTGATGATATCTCCTTTGGACAGGCGACTTGGATTCTCCCCGCCAGTATAATCGCCAAGAGGATGGTATTGAGACTATGGAGATCAAGCAGCTCCCTTAACATCGATGAATGGGTAGATGAATTATTGACTGTTTCATCATATGAGAAGGCAATTTACAAGAATGTTCAAGTGAGCAGTACAATAGGTTACGCAAAGGACAAGCAATCACAGGGATTCAAACAAACACGTACTCAAGGTTTCTTGGTAAAATAATAAACATTTATTTATACAGTCATTTGGAAAACATTCCATTATTAAGAGCAGCTCAATATCACCATCTAATATACTACAATACACAACCAATCAGTTTCTGAACAAGTTCAGCTCCCCTGAAGTGGTAGCAAAATGGCACTTCAGATACTTTAAAAGAGGGTAAAAAGACAAGGTTAAAAGAAATCAAGGCACAAATACTTTCATAGGCAGGGCAAGGGGATTCAGTTCACTACAACCAGCAATTCAATTCAATAGGCCTGGGCCAAAGTCAGTGGTTCAGAGTCTTGTATAGGAAAGGATAGTTCTGGTAGTAAACAGTTAAGTCTTTGCCACGGTTCTTAGAAGAATTTGATCAGACAAACAGTTAGGTGTTGGTTTAGGAAAGGACAAGCCTTCAAAGTCAGGAATGATTCACAAACTTTCACCGCGGCCGAACAGAGTTCTGCACCGCACTTGCACAGTACCTTTTACGTGAAGAAAAGCTGTAGCTGAGGCAGTTGTTCCTGGCAGTTCCTGCAGATCTGGCTGTTCCTGAGCTTCATTTGTGGAGACAAGAAGGAGGATGTCGAAAGGTTCCTGCACTGCCCAGGGAAGAGGCAACAAGCTTGGCAAAATGTTGGTTTAAGGTGTGAGTGCCATAAAGTCCAAAAACTGGTTTCCTTCCCCATGGCTATCCAGTTTTCAACAGCACTTTGAAGAAAATTCGACCAGGATGGGGACGGTGTCCAGGTGGCTTGGGAGTTGGTTGTTCCCACCAAACTCAAGGGAAGAGATTAACCTTGAAGGGCTTCTCTGGCGATGGAGTTTCAGGCAATTCGGACCTGTAGCAGGGCTTCACCGGTGGGCCAGGAGTTGCCGCAGTCGTCTTCCTTCAGCTCGTCTTTGGTTTTTTCGTTCCAGTGGTCGACTCTGCTTTCCAAGTCCCAGAGACCTGCTTTTAAACAGTTTCCCCCCATTCATTCCAGCCTGGCAGTCACTCACACAGCATCATGCCAGAATGAATTCAGGTCTCCTAGGAGACTAAGCACAGGGAGTTTCGGGCACCTCCCTCACATCCTATCCACCCCAAATACTCAGGCGCCAGAGGAGGTCTTCAGCCCTGAAGCCTGCCAAAGGTCAACGAACAAAGGAACCAAACCTGTTTTGGCACGCAGAGACAGATACAAGAAGGACCTTTGCAAAAAGAAATGGTGAAAAAAGTTGACTGGAGTCTGTTTTTACAGATAGGTCTTGGGCGCCATATTGGAAAACATGGATGACCCGATTTTTAGGTACCTGTGTTTTTCCGGGTGGGAAAAATCATGGTACTTTGCTTAAAACCACTGCCACCAGCCATTTCAAGTGGGTAAAGGGTAACATTTGACTGTTACATGAGTGTTTAGATGGGATGGTAGGCAATCGCTCCAGCACTCTATAGGAAGATAGTGTGTGCTGGGCCTGTAAATTTGAAAGACTGGTAAAGTCAATATAACTTTACATGCTCTGGGAGACAATAGTCAGTCCCAGAGAACGTATTTAAACCTTCGGGAGTCTGACAGACACCCCTGTGCAACTGCACTGAGGGTGCTGTGTGACACACAGGAAAAAGATGATGTCTAGGGAGTTGTCTTTAAACTCCATATCCAAAGAACACAAAACTAAAACACACATCAAAATACATGAAGAGTGGGAAAAAGGCTCACACTCTTCCCAGGTAAAAAATGTAAATCCTAGAATCCATCAAAGTTTCTGGGGGTCTCAAAAGGTAAGGGAAAATAGCACATTCTTGAGAATTCTCCCTAACAAGATTCTGGTCCATGATGGAATGGGAAGCTTTTTTCTTCAAGCACCAGTATTTTCCTAAAGTATGCAACTCCTCCACGAGCACAATCATTGTCCTTACATTTCCTGTGTGACATCAATGGCAAGCGCCGATCCATCTTCTGAGGCTACAGATTACATGCAATGGGGTCTAAGGACTAACACAATAAAACATTCAGTTTGATTCCAGGCAGGTCAGGGCTGAGATTGACAGGACAAGAGGCACCATCATGTGAGGATCCTGGACAGTGTGATGAGGCACCAACATGTGAGGAGTGCCTGGACGGTGTGATGAGGTGCCATCATGTGATGATCCTGGACAGTGTGATGAGACACCATTATGTGAGGAGCGCCTGGACACTGTGATGAAGCGCCATTATGTGAGGAGTTCCTGGACAGTGTGATGAGGCGCCATCATGTGAGGAGTGCCTGGACAGTGCGATGAGGCGCCATCATGTGAGGAGTGCCTGGACAGTGTGATGAGGCGCCATCATGTGATGATTCTGGACAGTGTGATGAGACACCATTATGCAAGGAGCGCCTGGACACTTTGATGAGGCGCCATCATGTGAGGAGTTCCTGGACAGTGTGATGAGGTGCCATCATGTGAGAAGTGACCGGACAGTGTGATGAGGTGCCATCATGTGAGGAGTGCCTGGAAAGTGTGATGAGGTGCCATCATGTGAGGAGTGCCTGGAAAGTGTGATGAGACACCATCATGTGATAAGTGACTGGAAAGTGTGATGAGGCATCATCATGTGAAGAGTGCCTGGACAGTGTGATGAGGCACCATCATGTGAGGAGTGCCAGGTGTTAGGGAGAATTCTCAAGTATGGCTCATTTCCCTTACCTAGTGAGTCCCCCAGCAGCTTTGCTGGATTTCTAGGATTTATTTTTTTCACCTGGTAAGAGTGTGAGCATTTTTTCCCACTCTTACATGTGTTTTGCTGTGTGTGTTTAACATTTTTGTGTTCATAGACTGTGGAGCCTCACCTACTACAGAGGCATCATCTGTTTACTGTGTTTTACACAGGACCTTCAGTGCAGTGACACAAGGTTGTCTTTTAGACTTCCCAACTCAGACTCCATTATTCTGGGACTGACTACTGTCTCCCAGGAGATGTAAAGTTGCCATTAACTTTACTAGTCTTTTAAAATCCACAGACCCAGTACAAACCATTTATATGAAGTACTGGAAAGGGTTAATGCTTATACCTTTTGGAGCATTGTTTTGCTCCCTTTCCATTAAGACTTGGATGGTGGCAGTGGTAACTACCCTAATTTTCTGACCACAGTTATCTTAAATAAACATGGTATAGTTTTAGGCTGTATTGGTAGCCTCAAACTTAAACCCGCTTGACCATATTGTTTTTAATATTGTTCCAGTGGGTCTAGTCACCATTTCTTTTCGGAAAAGTCGTTCTCGTGTTCGTCTCTACGCGCCAAACCAGCTTTGTTTCCTTTGTTCAGTGTCTTTCACGGGCTTCTGCACAGAAGACCACCTTTAGGCACCTGAAACTCTGCGTAGGCAGGATGTGAGGGAGGGGTTTTAGGACACCTGACATGGGTTCCCTTGGTAACCCAGTTCATACTCCTGTTTGATTGGCTGGGTGACCTCCCGCCAGGACAGCCACGCTGCTGTGTGATTGACAGCCAGGCTGTGTGAATGAGGGAAAACTGCATAAAAAGCAGGTCTCTGGGGCTGGAAAGGCAGAGTCACCACTGGAACGAGAGAACTGAAGAGGAGCTGACAGAACAGGACCCCTACAATGACTGAACCACCTGGTGAAGCCCTGCTGCAGGTCCGAAACTTCAGACTCCAATGACAGAGAGGATCTTCCAAGAATCTTCTTCCCGTGAGCTGGTGGGACCAACCAGTTCGCCCAAACTGCAAGCCAGGACCCCCTCTTCTGGTCGAGTTTGCTGAACAGAGCTACAGTGGGCCAGATAGCCAGGAAGGGCGGACCCTGCTTGGGTTTTAAGGAGGGCACCTTTTATTTGTTGCTTTGCTCTGCTGCTGGTTTCTTCCCTGGGTGGTGCAGGACCCTCCAGTCTTCATACTTCGTGTCAGTCCGACAGTCTCTTCAGGAATGGTGCCCCTGCTGGAACTAACAGGAACGTCCGCCGCAGCTACAGCTTCTTCTCCATTTAAGGTACTGTTCAACATCCAGTTGTTCGTTTCGTCCAGCCGCTGTGGAAAGGTATGAAACCTTTCTGCAATCCGAGGGATTGAAGAATGCCTGGGCATTTTAAGAATGTGCCATCATGTATGGAGTGCTTGAACAGTGTGATGAGGTGCCATCATGTGAGGAGTGCCTGGAAAGTGTGATGAGGTGCCATCATGTGAGGGGTGCCTGGACAGTGTGATGAGCACCATCATGTGAAGAGTGCCTGGACAGTGTGATGAGGCACCATCATGTGATGAGTGACTGGAAAGTGTGATGAGGCATCATCATGTAGAGAGGGCCTGAACATGACTAGAGGTGCCATAAAGTGCGGAGTGTGGAGTGCTTGGACAGTGTGCTGAGGCGCGATCATGTGAGGAGTGCCTGGGCAGTGTGATGAGGTGCCATCATGTGAGGAGTGCCTGGACAGTTCGAAGTGGCTCCACCATGAGAGGAGTTCCTGGACAGTGTGATGAGGTGTCATCTTGTCGGGAGGGCCTGGTCAGGACTAGAAGTCCCATCATATGAGGAGTGCCTGGACAGTGTGATGAGGCACCATCATGTGAGGAGTGCCTGGACAGTGTGATGAGGCACCATCATGTGAGAAGTGCCTGGACAGTGTGATGGGGTGCCATCATGTGAGAAGTGACCGGACAGTGTGATGAGGTGCCATCATGTGAGGTGTGCCTGGGCATTTTAAGAATGTGCTATCATGTGAGGAGTGCCTGGACAGTGTGATGAGGTGCCATCATGTGAGGAGTGCCTGGACAGTGTGATGGGGTGCCATCATGTGAGAAGTGCCTGGACAGTGTGATGGGGTGCCATCATGTGAGAAGTGACCGGACAGTGTGATGAGGTGCCAACATGTGAGGAGTGCCTGGAAAGTGTGATGAGGCACCATCATGTGAAGAGTGCCTGGACAGTGTGATGAGGCACCATCATGTGATGAGTGACTGGAAAGTGTGATGAGGCATCATCATGTGAAGAGTGCATGGACAGTGTGATGAGGCACCATCATGTGAGGAGTGCCTGGACAGTATGATGAGGCACCATCATGTAAGGAGTTACTGGACAGTCTGATGAGGTGCCATCATGTGAGGAGGGCCTGAACATGACTAGAGGTGCCATAAAGTGCGGAGTGCCTGGACAGTGTGCTGAGGCGCCATCATGTGAGGAGTGCCTGGGCAGTGTGATGAGGTGCCATCATGTGAGGATCCTGCACAGTGTGATGAGGTCCCATCATGTGAGGAGTGCCTGGACAGTGCAAAGTGGCTCCATCATGAGAGGAGTGTCTGGACAATGTGATGAGGTGCCATCATGTCGGGAGGTCCTGGTCAGGACTAGAAGTCCCATCATATGAGGAGTGCCTGGACAGTGTGATGAGGCGACATCATGTGAGGAGTGCCTGGACAGTGTGATGAAGTGCCGTCATGTGAGAAGTGACCAGACAGTGTGATGAGGTGCCATCATGTGAGGAGTGCCTGGAAAGTGTGATGAGGTGCCATCATGTGAGGAGTGCCTGGACAGTGTGATGAGACACCATCATGTGCTGAGTTACTGGAAAGTGTGATGAGGCATCATCATGTGAAGAGTGCCTGGACAGTATGATGAGGTGCCATCATGTGAGGAGTAACTGGACGGTCTGATGAGGCGCCATCATGTGAGGAATGCCTAGACATAACTAGAGGCACCATAAAGTGAGGAGTGCCTGGCCAGCGTGATGAGGCGCCATCATGTGAGGAGTGCCTGGACAGTGTGATGAGGTGCCATCATGTTAGGAGTGCCAGGACAGTGTGATGAGGTGCCGTCATGTGAGGAGTGTTTGAACAGGGTGATGAGGTGCCATCATGTGAGCATACAGGACAGTGTGATGAGGCACCATCAAGTGAGCAGTTCCTGGACTGTGTGATGAGGCGCCATCATGTGAGGATCCTGGACTGTGTGGTGAGGCACCATCATGTGAGGAGTGGCTGGGCAGTGTGATGAGGCATCATTATGTGAGTAGTGCCTGGTCAGTGTGATGGGGTGCCATCATGTGAGGAGTGCCTGAACAGGACTAGACATGCCATCATGTGAGGAGTGCCTGGACAGTGTGATGAGACGCCATCATGTGAGGAGTGCCTGGACAGTGTGATGAGGCACCAACATGTGAGGTGTGCCTGGGCAGTTTAAGGATGTGACATCATGTGAGGAGTGCCTGGACAGTGTGATGAGACGCTATCATGTGAGGGGTGCCTGGACAGTGTGATGAGGTGCCATCATGTGAGGAGTGCCCGGACAGTGTGATGAGGTGCCATCATGTGAGGAGTGCCTGGCCAGTGTGATGAGAGACTATCATGTGAGGGGTGCCTGGATAGTGTGATGAGGTGCCATCATGTGAGGTGTGCCTAGACAGTGTGATGAGGCACCATCATGTGAGGAGTGTCTGGACAGTGTGAAGAAGTGCCATCATGTGAGGAGTTCCTGGAGAGTGTGATGAGGTGCCATCATGTGATGAGAGACTGGAAAGTGTGGTGAGGCATCATCATGTGAAGAGTGCCTGGACAGTGTGATGAGGTACCATCATGTGAGGAGTCCCTGGACAGTATTATGAGGTGCCATCTTGTGAGAAGTTCCTGGGCAGTGTGATGAGGCACCATCATGTGAGGAGTGCCTGGACATTACTAGAGATGCCATAATGTGAGGAGTGCCTGGACAGTGCAATGAAGCACCTTCATGAGTGGAGAGCGCTGGACAGTGTGATGAGGTGCCATCATGTGAGGAGTGCCTGGACAGTGTGATGAGGTGCCATCATGTGTGGAGTGCCTGGAAAGTCTGATGAGGCGCCATCATGTGAGGAGTGCCTGGACACTGTGATGATGCGCCATCATGTGAGGCATGCCTGGACACAGTGATGAGCCATCATCATTTGAGGATTGCCAGGGCAGTGTGATGAGGCGCCATCAGGTGAGGAGTGCCTGGACAGGACTAGAGGCGCCATCATGTGAGGAGTGCCTGGACAGTGTGATGAGGCACCATCATGTGAGGAGTGCCTGGATAGTGTGATGAGCTCCCAAAATGTGAGGGGTGCATGGACAATGTGATGTGGCACCATCATGTGACTAGTGCCTGGACAGTGTGATGAGGCACGATCATGTGAGGAGTGACAGGACAGTGTGATGAGGTGCCATCATGTGAAGAGTGCCTGGATAGTGTGATGAGGTGCCATCATGTGTGGAGTGCCTGGACAGTGTTATGAGGCACCATTCTGTGAGGAGTGCCTGGGCAGTGTGATGAGGTGCCATCATGTGAAGATTGCCTGGACAGTGTGATGAGGCGCCATCTTATGAGGAGTGCCTGGGCAGTGTGTTGAGGCACCATCATGTAAGGAGTGCCTGGACAGTGTGGTGAGGAGCCATCATGTGAGGAGTGCCTGGACAGTGTGATAAGTTGCCATCATGTGAGGATTTGCCATGATCTGAGGGGTGCCTGGACAGTGTGATGAGCTGCCATGATGTGAGGAGTGCCTGGCAGTGTGATGAGGTGCCATCATGTGAGGAGTGCCCAGCAGTATGATGAGGCACCATCATGTGAGGAGTGCATGGACAGTGTGATGAGGCATCATCATGTGAGGAATGCATGGACAGTGTTATGAGGCACCATCATGTGAGGAGTGCCTGGACAGTATGATGAGGTGCCATCATGTGAGGAGTGCCTAGACATGACTAGAGGCACCAAAAAGTGAGGCGTGCCTGACCAGTGTAATGAGGCGCCATCATGTGAGGAGTGCCTGGACAGTGTGATGAGGCGCCATCATGTTAGGAGTGCCAGGACAGTGTGATGAGGTGCCATCATGTGAGGAGTGCCTGAACAGTGTGATGAGCTGCCATCATGTGAGGATACAGGACAGTGTGATGAGGCACCATCATGTGAGGATCCTGGACATGATGGTGAGGCACCATCATGTGAGGAGTGCCTGGGCAGTGTGATGAGGCCCCATCATGTGAGGAGTACCTGGACAGTGTGATGAAACGCCATCATGTGAGGATCCTGGACAGAGTGATGAGGTGCCATCATGTGAGGAGTGCCCAGCAGTATGATGAGGCACCATCATGTGAGGAGTGCATGGACAGTGTGATGAGGCATCATCATGTGAGGAATGCATGGACAGTGTTATGAGGCACCATCATGTGAGGAGTGCCTGGACAGTATGATGAGGTGCCATCATGTGAGGAGTGCCTAGACATGACTAGAGGCACCAAAAAGTGAGGCGTGTCTTACCAGTGTGATGAGGCACCATCATGTGAGGAGTGCCTGGACAGTGTGATGAGGCGCCATCATGTTAGGAGTGCCAGGACAGTGTGATGAGGTGACATCATGTGAGGAGTGCCTGAACAGTGTGATGAGGTGCCATCTTGTGAGGATACAGGACAGTGTGATGAGGCACCATCATGTGAGGATCCTGGACATGATGGTGAGGCACCATCATGTGAGGAGTGCCTGGGCAGTGTGATGAGGCCCCATCATGTGAGGAGTACCTGGACAGTGTGATGAAACGCCATCATGTCAGGATCCTGGACAGAGTGATGAGTTGCCAGCATGTGAGGCGTGCCTGGACACCGTGATGAAGTGCCATTATTTGGGGAGTGCCTGGACAGTGTGATGAGGCGCCATCATGTGAGGAGTGACTGGAAAGTGTGATGAGGTGCCATCATGTGAGTAGTGCCTGGACAGTGTGATGAGGCGCCATCATGTGAGGGGTGTCTGAACAGTGTGTTGAGGTACCATCACGTGAGGAGTGCCTGGACACAACTAGAGGTGCCATAATGTGAGGAGTTCCTGACTGTGTGATGTGGCACCATCATGTGAGGAGTGTCTGGACAATGTGATGAGGCACCATCATGTGAGAAGTGCCTGGCAGTGTGATGATGGACCATCATGTGAGGTGTGCCTGGACAGTGTGAAGAGGTGCCATCATGTGAGGATCCTGGACAGTGTGATGAGGCACCATCATGTAAGGAGTGCCTGGATAGTGCGATGAGGCGCCATCATGTGAGGAGTGCCTGGACAGTGTGATGAGACACCATCATGTGAGGAGTGCCTGGACAGTGTGATGAGGCACCAACATGTGAGGTGTGCCTGAGCAGTTTAAGGATATGACATCATGTGAGGAGTGCCTGGACAGTGTGATGAGGTGCCATCATGTGAGGAGTGCCTGGACAGTGTGATGAGACGCTATCATGTGAGGGGTGCCTGGACAGTGTGATGAGGTACCATAATGTGAGGAGTGCCCGAACAGTGTGATGAGGTGCCATCATCTGATGAGAGACTGGAAAGTGTGATGAGGCATCATCATGTGAAGATTGCCTGGACAGTGTGATGAGGTACCATCATGTGAGGAGTCCCTGGACAGTATTATGAGGCGCCATCCTGTTAGGAGCTCCTGGGCAGTGTGATTAGGCACCATCATGTGAGGAGTGCCTGGACATGACTAGAGGTGCCATCATGTGAGGAGTGCCTGGACAGTGTGATGAGACACTATATTGTGAGGAGTGCCTGGACAGTGTGATGAGGTGCCATAATGTGAGGTGTGCCTAGACAGTGTGATGAGGTACCATCATGTGAGGAGTGTCTGGACAGTGTGAAGAAGTGCCATCATGTGAGGAGTTCCTAGAGAGTGTTGTTAGGCAGAAACCTGTGCAGTTCCCTCTGGGACCACTGCAAAAAGATTTAGTCTACAGGAGTTAGCAGTAAACCCAATTGGTAGCAGTCTGCACCACCCAGATTTACCTGGTAGCTGTGGCTGAGCAGTCATACTTCTCTCAAGACGAGTTAGGCCGTATTTGGAGTATACAAGATAGGGCAATTTACACAGTAGAACAAGCAGACACTGATAAGAGCTTGGGTGTAAAGATATATAATTATTTATTTAAAAACACATCTATGAAAACCACACTGGCACTAATATGGCAAACAACTTCAATCACAGTTACTATAAGTATATATCCATCCCATAACAATATTTTGACAAGTCTAGGTTCAACGGCACCACTTATTTGCAGACAGAGGTGAATGCTTTAACCTAGATGGCACTCTAGTATTCGTTAGAAAAAGGCAGGGTATGAAACCAACTCAGTACCAACACTTTTACGAAACAAATGCAAGGCAAGCAAGGCAGGGTCTACTGTAAATCACAAAGTTCAGAGGCCAGGCCCACTCGGAGAGAGGCAAGGCGGTATGTCCGAAAAGTACTACAGTGGAAATGCACTTCAAGTCTTTGTAGCAAAATGTCACAGAAAGGCTGGACCAGTTTAGAACAAAAGTTTAAGAAGGTCTGGAGGCGACCCAATGGAAAGGTAAGGATTTAAGATACCTCACACTAACCGTTTCAAGGGAAGCCAGGCGGACACAGTACCTTTTGAGTGAAGAGACAGCTCTGGCGGGAGCAGTTGTTCCTGGTGGTGGATGCAAGTCGGGGCTTTGCCAGAAGATGAGATGATCTTGTTGTCGAGGAAAGTTGAGGATCGTTGCACCACCAGGGAAGAGACCAGCCGCAGTTTTTGGTCGCGGTACAGTGGTTAGTGGCTATCCGGTTGCCGGGGTGCTCAGCACGGGCAATTCGACCACTGGATGTCCTGGAAGCAAAGAAAAAGCAAGGGACTGGTTGTTCCCACCAGTCAGGGGAAGAAGACTCTCCAGCAGGGAGATCTCCTCTGTCGTTGGGAAGTGGTGAATCGGTTCAGCAGGGCTCCACCGGAGGTGTCGTCGTTGCAGGTCGGCTCAGCTTTACCCTCGTCGGATTCTTAGGTCCTGTGGCGACTTCTGAAGTTCCAGTCCCAAAAGCCCTGCTTTTATGCAGAAAACCCCAATTCATTCAGCCTAGCTGTCAATCAAACATGCTAAGTGGTGAGCGGGGCGGCTCACCACTCGGGCCAATCACACCAGAGTGCGACTTGAGTTGGCAAGGCAACTCAGTCCAGGGTGCCTAAACCCCCTCCCACACCCCCTGTGGTATCCAGACAGAATGGCACCAGTCTGGAGGGCTTCTGTGCAGAAGCCCGCCAAAAGTGGAAGAAAGGGCTCAACCTTTGGTTCGGAGTCACAGAGGCGAACACATACGCCATTTTAAAAAACCGAGTTCTGGCAGAAAATACCAACCGGTGGATTTATTTAAGACAAATAAACCGGCAGTATGTTAGAGACTAATGTGAAAAAGTATTAGCCTCGAACAATGGGAAGAATCCCATAGGGATATATTCGCGGTCGAATATAAGAAGTAGTATCCCCTGCCAGCAGCCAAAACTCGACGAGGGGGGACGGAACAGTGCCCTCCTCGAACAACAGACCCTGGGGTAATCGAATTACCCCTACCAGTACGTCCACAATAGGATGGTTTGTACTAGTTCTGTTAGTAAATTTAGGTCTAGTAAAGCCAATGGTGACTTTACATGCCCTGGGAGACAGTAGTCAGTCCCAGGGTATGGAGTCTATGGTGGGGATCCTCTAGGACACTCCAGTGTTACGGCACGGAGGGTGCGGTGTAACACACATAGCAAAACACATGAGGCCCTATGGAGTAAAGACCCCATAGTCCATAGAACACATTGGCCCTCATTACGACCCTGGCGGAAAGTGACTGACCGGACCGCAACAGCGTAAATAGCGTTTCCGCCATTGCACGAAGGAGCAAAGTGCGGCTAATCACGACCCATCGGGCACGAGCATTACGCCATGGCGGAATCCGAAAGGCTGCGATGGCGGAAATGACCCCAAAACGGCCCTTACCGCCGCCGTACGCTGCACCAGGTGCAATACCGCCACCCATCTTAGCGGTCACCGTAATGAGCGGTCACCGTAACGAGCGGGCACCGCAAATTACGGCCACCGTAAATATACGGAAACGGAAGTAAAAGCATGTGGCCGGAACGGGAAACAGCACGCCGCACAACTATAAAAACCGAATCCCAACACAACCATTAAAAATCCGACCCTGACACACATCCCAACCCGTTAGCAACCCCAGGTAAAAAAATAAATATGGGAAAGGTAGCCAAGAAAGCGTGTGACCGCAAGCGGCAGGTACACTTCTCCCGAGAGGAACTGACCGTGCTCACCGAGACCCTCCAGGAAAATGCCGCCGTCGTCTTCTCCAGTCAAATGACCAGGACGGCCCTTGCCAACAAGAAGGCCATATGGGCCCTGGTGGCACAGCGCGTAAGTGCGGTGGGGACAACACCCCGCACGCCACAGCAATGTCGCAAGCGGTGGGACGACCTGCGGATCCGCGTACGCAGCATACTTTCTGCGAACAGGAACATCGCCACAGCTACCGGGGGGGGTTCAGAGTCGCCCATCAAGTTGACCCCCTGGGAGGAAATCTGCGCCTCCACCATAGGAATGGAGAGCATAGAGGGAGTCGGAGGGATGGAGAAAGGAGTGCCGACATCCGGAGAATCAGGTAGGTTGGCCAAGAGAAACAATGCGAAATCCACAAACCACGAACATGTGCAGTACCATGTGACCCCATAGTGCAATACATACTTTGCCCTGACAGCGCCCTCTAAAAGTCAGAATGAATAAACAAATCAATCAAGATGCCATAAACAACCCCTACATGTGCAGCATGCACCCCCTAACTGCAGGCAGCCAAATGAATGCATCCTCAATCCACACGAAAATGAGACCACCTCCAAGGCCCAGTCCCAAATCAGCCTCATGTACCACCCCAATGCATTTGATACGTTGCCATTCCAAATCCGACAGACCCATAACTAACGCTCGCCCCTCTTTACTCCACCACAGGGTCCGATACCAACGACGAGCTGCAGGACACCCCTACCAGCACGCCTGCAAAGAGGGCCAGGACCAACGTCCCAAGAGCCTCCACCTCAGGTGCAAGGATCAAGACACGGCAGCAGCAGGAATCAAGTGGCAGCACACTGGAGGGGACTGCAACAGGCACCCCAGCAGCCAGCAAGTCCACAACCCCAGCACCACAGGTCCCCCCAAAGAACGTATCTGATGGCACTGCCTCTGGTGGTAGCAGCACCATAGGTGACACAGCTGTCATGCCAGCATGCTCCGACACGGAAAACAGTGCTGGCGACGTAGGTACCATCCATGACCTTTCCCAATCCCCCTGCATGTTCCATCCCCTACACCATGACGAAACCACGGAGGGGCACCCTGAAGACGACGACTGGCCAACCCCCACAAGTCCTGTGCCAAGGCAACATGTGTTGAGCAGCCCCCCTGTCACACCACCGCAAATGTCCATGGCCCAGCAGAGGCAACAGTCCCTCGACCTGCTGATCGAGCAACAGCAGGAAGTGTCCACGCTACTCAAGGACCATGCAAATGAATGCGGGGGTTCCAGGGCAGCCATGGAAACATCCACCGAGACACTCAGGGCACAAATAGAGAAAAGTAGTGAGAGCCTCAGGGGAGAAATGGAGAGAAGCACCGAGAGCCTGAGAGCACAAATGGAGAAAAGCACCGAGAGCCTGAGAGCACAAATGGAGAAAAGCACCGAGAGCCTGAGGGGGGAACTGCATGCGACGTCCAAAGACGTTTGTGCTGAACTTGCTGCTGTGCGCCGTGTGCTCTCGGAGCTCTCACAAACCCTCAGAGACATGCATGGACGCGAGCAGGCAGAGACATCATCCGTGGCAAGTTCCGTCCAGGGCAGCCCCCAACGCAGATCTGGCAGGAACCTGCGCTCCACGGGCAGGGGTGCCCCTGATACCCGTAGAGGGGGCTTGCAATAGCGTCCAACCACGGACAGCATGCATATTTGGACACTGGTGTTGGGGGGGGAGGTAGTAGGGTGGAGGGGGTGTGTTGGGCTTCACTGGGTGGCGGGTCCATAGGGTGTATAAATCAAATCACATTAACAATACAGCATCTCATAATCATCCAATGACATGTGTGGACATTGATATTTGCGTACGAGGCCTTCATAGGCGTACAGTCCACAATGTGCCTGTACTACACACACACAGTGCCACAGGTCCCCTTTCCGTGTAATAGGCACCATGCGTGGTTGCTAGAAGCATGCATCTATGATGCTCTGTCGGATTGCACGTGCATCCTGTGCCTCATGGACTCCTTGAGGTGCCTCCACATCCCCACCCTCATCATCATCATCATCTTCAGGTGCATGCAGTACAGCGTCAGGGGGCATGGGCACATTCCTACGTATGCACATGTTGTGCAGCATGACACATGCCATGACCATCTTAGAAACCTTCTCATGGCTGTACATGAGTGCCCCGCCAGACCTGCTGAGGCTGCGGAAACGAGCCTTCAGTAGGCCGAATGCCTGTTCAATGACCACACGGGTACGTGAGTGGGCATGGTTGTAGTCCTCCTCATGCTCGTTCTGTGGGTTCCGGATTGGTGTAAGGAGCCATCTCTTCAGTGGATACCCGGCATCACCTGTATGAGACGAATAAAGGGTGTCAGTGGAATGATAGTGCTAAGTAGCCCCCCCCCCCTCCTGCAAGGTCATTGACGCATCAAATGGGCCACGATGTCATGCATGGAATGAGACTCACCGAGTAGCCAGGATCTGTGCCCTGCGTGTCGCTCCATGTAGCGTGGTATTCTTGTGTTCCTCAGGACCATAGAATCATGTGTAGATCCTGGAAATCTGGCACAACAATGCGTAAATATCTTGTTGGAGTCACACACCATTTGCACATTGATTGAATGAAATTGTTTCCGGTTGCGGTACTGGACCTCCATGGCATGTGGGACAACCAATTCAACATGGGTGCAGTCGATGGCACCAATGCAACCCGGGATGCCGCCAAGTGCATGGAATCCCACTTTTGCGTTGGTAATCTCCTGGTACGTGCGTGGTAGTGTGATGTGGTCGTCGGCGTGCTTCAGGAGGGCATCGTGCACTTGGAAGAGTGTCCGTGAGAACAGTGGCTGTGAAATGCCATGCAACTGTCCCACTGTGTGCTGGTAGGTGCCTGTGGCCAGGAAGTGGAGTGCAGACACCACCTTCAGTAGGGGTGGGATGGCGGTTGGGCTATCTATCATGCTCACGAGGTCAGCATGTGTCATGTCCACAATGGCGATTATGGTGTCCCGGTCCAAACGGTAGAGGGTGTGGATCTGCTCAGCAGTGAGGTTGAACGGATCGGCTCGGAGGCGTGGGATTGCGGGCCGCCTGCGTGGTGGTAGTGGCAGTGCTTGTGGGCCTTGCTGACCCTGCCTTGCCCTCCTCCTCCTCCTTCTCCTCCGTCTCCCCTGTGCGCCCGGTTGTTGTACCTGTTGTTGTTCGTCGTCTTCTTGTAGTTGTAGCACTTGCAGTGCTATCTGGTCCCCCAGGCCCAACATCGCTAGTCCTGCCGGTAGCATTTTGGAGTGGGAGTGGTTGTGGGAGGGGTTTGGGTCTGCTATATATGTGCTGTCGGCCTGTATGGCCTCCACCTGTGCTGATTGAATGATTCTGTGGCAGATGCTATCCCTTCTGGCCGAGCACGTCCCGCACGTAAGGCTGCATTTGGCCGCATGGCATCTTGGGATTGGAATCATGTATCAAATCCCGATGGCAGTGTGATGTACTTTGACTGATTTTCATGCTATGCTCCCATTGTTACACATGCTATGATTGCAGCCGCTTACATACCTGTGAAGAGTCAGTGGTATGTAGGGCTCGATCGATGGCCGACCCTCATGCAGCACAGTAACGTACTTCACCGACGGGCGTGGCGTCCCATTTGTGATTGCAGCCAGTTAGCATCATGACACACAGCCGCACTACATTGATGTAATTGTGAATGCAAGCGTTCACAGAAGCCTTTTCGACGTAATGTTGCAAGTGAGGAATTCGAAGGCCAGCATTTTTGGTTTTGAAGTAGCGGCGAGGATACGCCCACAGGTCTGGCTGGAAATGTAACGTTCTATTGTAGAATGTCCTTGGGACATGGCCCATAACGAGCAGGCAATGAATGATATGAATTGAATGGGATGCGCAATAGCGTAGTGGACGATAAGGCAGGACGTTCCCAAATCCATCTTGCTTCACAACACTACAGATCCGGCCAGGGGCACAGTGGTTTTTGCGGACTGCATTACGCACAGACGCGATGGAAGTTTCACATATAATGTGAGTGAATATTCATGCGTTTTCATTGCAGGATGAGGGAATGATGAATGGATGCATGGACTGATGATTCCGTTTAGGGTCTGCCATGTACATGGGTTTTTTGAATCACTCCCCTTCCCCTGCGCTATGTGATGCAAGGCTGCCATAGTGGGACATACGTCTATCTGCCCTTGTCGGATCCTCCCTGTCTCGACGCGCCTTCATACACTTGTGTCTAGGCACGTTACTAATCCCATGTCATGGGTTCTATCTTGACGGACGCATGCACAGTAACCGACGTTGCCAATGGTGTATTTAGCTCGATTGATTTCGTTATGATTCGATACTGATTTAGGGGTGTGTATATTCCTTTGGAGTGGGCTAGCATGCATATGGGTGTGGATTTGGTGTGTTGAATGAAGATTGTAATGCATCATGAGTCCCGTAATGCAATCGGTTAATTTGTGTTTCTTTTGGGTGACAGGTATCTCCTGCCCTATTGCAGATGCCATCTCTACGCCACTCCTCCAGATGGTTTTTACTCTCGACTCCTGCAGCTTCGGGTGAATCAGTGGAGCACCATTTCGATCTTATGGGACGATCGCCAATGGGCCACATGCCCTTACGCTGTACTGGTGGCTAGGTGCAACATTTCGGCCTTTCAGCTCGACTAGTGCCTGCCTCATGGGACGGACCTGCGGTTCTTGCCGCTTCCATGTTGCCTTTTGGAACGTTGATGTAGGCCCTGTGTGCCATGATGGTACAGGGCGTCACACAAGTGGAAGCTGGTCAATTATTGCAGATGCAGACCTCGGTGATGATGGTTGTTTTGGTGTTATTTTGCAAATTGCTGTGGGGCCTTTGTCATTTGGATGTGCATTTAAATTGTATTCCGATATTTGTCGTGTTGCGTTGTTCTTTGCAGGTGATGTGGCGATTTTCGCTTTGTGGCGGTATGTATTGCGAGATGATCTGCATTGTGTTCCGCCTTCTGAGTTGAGTTGTGTGGTACAGTACTGGCCGCGTTTGCCTACGTAGCACAGTATGGTCACGGATAGGGGCTGCCATTGTGACTGTTTACATGATGTGCTGTTCAGGGGCGGGGGATTGGCTTTTGGCCGACTGGTGCCTGTCAGCCAGGTCGATTGGTGGAATGATGGGATGTTCAGAATGTGGCTGGTCACAGGTGACTGTGTTTGCGTGCGTTTGTTGGAGGGGGACTGGGGTCATGTCCATTGGAATAGCTTCTGTATTGATGCCATCTGTGCCCTGCAGCTCCCATCGGCCCCTCTTGGGATGAGCCTGGCTGCTCAGTCACTCTGCCAACTTGTGTGGTACATGCTTCTGCTGATGGTTGGTTTGTTTACTGGCATGAGTACAGGGCTGGTGCAATCCCCCTCAGGATGCTGTTTTGGATGTTGCCTTGCGCTGGTGGCAAGCGATGGGGGACTACTGTTGTTTTGTGTCATGTGTTCTTGATTTTCATTTTGATGTATTGTACCTTCACATGCCTGTGCTGCGTCAGTACGGCTATGGTGACATGCCGTACATGGATGCCCACTCACGGGGCGCTTTGTGCCCCTGCATGCTTTTCTACGTTGGCATGCATGGGTGAATTGTAGATTTCACTGGTTGCATAGTGTGAGTACATTGCGCCTGCCAGGAGTTGTGCAATGTGGCCAGGGAGTGGAGTACAGGCACTCAGTGGGCCATTTACGGTTGGTTCACGTTGCCGTATTTCTCGCCATGGCGGAATGGTACTTTACGACGTGCTTGATGGCGTTCAGTACATGTCCGCTAGGGTCAGAATTCGCGTACCGTTGCGCCATGGCGGTGATTCCGGTTTTGCAAGGCGCGCGTGCGCGTACTTGGTGCAGTTAGCGTTGCCGTTCACTGCGGTGTCGCTAATGGCATCGTACTTTACGGTGACGGGTCATGATCGCAACGAGCGGTGTTCGATGGCGGTATTGCATTTCCGCCATCATTTTTCCATTTCCGCAAGGGTCGTAATGAGGCCCATTGACATTCAAAGACATCAAACACAACCATGTCCAAGAGTGAGAAATTCAGCCTAAACAGAGAATTCTCCCTTACACTCGCCCCCCCAGACTAAGGGACAGGAGGATTTAATCCACTCCTGGATGAATCTCATACCTCTAGTCGATGATATACATCCTAGAGAGACCATCAGCATTTTGGTGGTGACACCCTGACCTGTGCTCAATGGTGAAATCAAACCCTTGCAGGCAGATTGACCATCTCAGTAGTTTTGGGTTTTCCCCTTTCATTTGCATTAACCATCTCAAGGGTTGGTGGTCAGTCTGAATGACAAAAGTAGAACCATACAAGTATGGCCTAAACTTCTTCAGAGCCCACACGATAGCAAAGCGAGTGGTTTTGGATTCTCTGTGTGCTCCCGGGAGGTGTGTTGGAGCAGTTATTTGTCTCAGTGAGACTTTCATCCGGCACTGCGAGCTAAAGGCTCTTGCCGCATCGGATCGGAGGAGCGCTTCCTGGAGGAGGCGTGGTGTGTATTGCACGTGACCACATCACGTGACTTGGCTTCCCTTCAAAACCCGGAGGCTGCCGCCCGCCCAGTGTGAGCGAGTGGTTTTGGATTCTCTGTGTGCTCCTGGGAGGCATGTTGGAGCAGTTAGTTGTCTCAGTGAGACTTTCATCCGGCACTGCGAGCTAAAGGCTCTTGCCGCATCGGATCGGAGGAGCGCTTCCTGGAGGAGGCGTGGTGTGTATTACACGTGACCACATCACGAGACTTGGCTTCCCTTCAAAACCCGGAGGCTGCCGCCCGCCCAGTGTGAGCGAGTGGTTTTGGATTCTCTGTGTGCTCCTAGGAGGCGTGTTGGAGCAGTTATTTGTCTCAGTGAGACTTTCATCCGGCACTGCGAGCTAAAGGCTCTTGCCGCATCGGATCGGAGGAGCGCTTCCTGGAGGAGGCGTGGTGTGTATTGCACGTGACCACATCACGTGACTTGGCTTCCCTTCAAAACCCGGAGGCTACCGCCCTTGCGGCTTTAAGCCCGGCGGGGTCAAGCCCTTCGATTGTTGTGTGGCTGTTGGGAGCTGGCGGGGCTGTGGGGGCGAAATCACTGTATAGTGGTCAAGTAAGGGCGCAGAATACGCCGTCACTCCTTCTGAGTCCTTCATAATCGACTATTCTGCACAGTTTCTATTTACTAATGTTCTTTGTATGCGATTTCCAGATCTATATACTTGCATGTACTTTTAGTACGACAGCGTGCAGTGGTATCTAACTGTTTTTAAATTTCGTATGGTCAAACAAATGATTGGTTAGGATACCTTTTTAAAATATTTTGCAATATTTAACTTTACTCAATCCATACTTATATTTTTTCATAACTTCTCTAAGAGTGGTGACCCCCTGAGTTTATATAATGGGAGTCACACTCAGAAGCATGGGAAGTATCCCAGAGGAATCCACAGTACAGGGGGGTAGAGTCCCAACACAGGTGGTAATCTCTCTTCCACATTTGTCTCAAGCATTTCAACCTGTTAAGTTGGGTACTGCTCCATTTACTGGAGAAGTGACTCTGGTAGCCCCCCAGGGAAGTCCTACTTCTCCAGGTAAAGAGGTTCCTACGGATTCTGGTCCAGAGCAAATTAATCAAACGGACTCTATGGTAGAGGTGGTGGGAGTTATAAACCGGACCTTGTTAAACATTGAGTCAAAGATGAACTTTTTGGCTGATGAACCAATGGCGGTGGAGCGAGATTTAGTATCAGACACTTCCATATTGGGACCACTGTTGTCCCATGAATTTTCTAGGAAAGCTCATGGCCCAAGAGACCCCAATTGGAAAGAGCCAGTATCCGCTGTCTTCTCACCTAAACAAGGGGGCTATAAGGAGAAATTGTCACAGTACCAGTTTAGTCACAAGTACGAAAGGGAAATTGGGCGAAGGGACGAGACTTCCCCATTATTACTCCAGGGCAGTGAAAGTGTTAAATCAGGGGATGATGACTTCCTAGTGGAGAAGCCAGAGTCTGAGGCTGAAGATCCAGAGGCTATTGAAACTAAAGAAGTCTCCCTACATGATCAGCTACCCCCGGTAGATGAGCTATCATTTCCGGTTCTCTCTAGAATCATGGACTCTATGGATAGAGGCTACGATACATTGAATTATGAAATTCGGGAGTTAAGACAATCAATGAAGGAAGTACTGAGTAAAGTGCATTTCTTGGAAGGCTACATAATGGCAGTCTCAGTTTTAAATACTGTAAGCCCAAATAAGATGGATATTGAGGCGTCTGGGGTGGTACAAGGAAATAGTGCGAACTTAAAAATTTGGGAATACAGGGGGAGAAGGCTGAGTTAAAGGGAGACTGGGCCTCATTACGACCCTTGCGGAAATGGAAAAATGATGGCGGAAATGCAATACCGCCATCGAACACCGCTCGTTGCGATCATGACCCGTCACCGTAAAGTACGATGCCATTAGCGACACCGCAGTGAACGGCAACGCTAACTGCACCAAGTACGCGCACGCGCGCCTTGCAAAACCGGAATCACCGCCATGGCGCAACGGTACGCGAATTCTGACCCTAGCGGACATGTACTGAACGCCATCAAGCACGTCGTAAAGTACCATTCCGCCATGGCGAGAAATACGGCAACGTGAACCAACCGTAAATGGCCCACTGAGTGCCTGTACTCCACTCCCTGGCCACATTGCACAACTCCTGGCAGGCGCAATGTACTCACACTATGCAACCAGTGAAATCTACAATTCACCCATGCATGCCAACGTAGAAAAGCATGCAGGGGCACAAAGCGCCCCGTGAGTGGGCATCCATGTACGGCATGTCACCATAGCCGTACTGACGCAGCACAGGCATGTGAAGGTACAATACATCAAAATGAAAATCAAGAACACATGACACAAAACAACAGTAGTCCCCCATCGCTTGCCACCAGCGCAAGGCAACATCCAAAACAGCATCCTGAGGGGGATTGCACCAGCCCTGTACTCATGCCAGTAAACAAACCAACCATCAGCAGAAGCATGTACCACACAAGTTGGCAGAGTGACTGAGCAGCCAGGCTCATCCCAAGAGGGGCCGATGGGAGCTGCAGGGCACAGATGGCATCAATACAGAAGCTATTCCAATGGACATGACCCCAGTCCCCCTCCAACAAACGCACGCAAACACAGTCACCTGTGACCAGCCACATTCTGAACATCCCATCATTCCACCAATCGACCTGGCTGACAGGCACCAGTCGGCCAAAAGCCAATCCCCCGCCCCTGAACAGCACATCATGTAAACAGTCACAATGGCAGCCCCTATCCGTGACCATACTGTGCTACGTAGGCAAACGCGGCCAGTACTGTACCACACAACTCAACTCAGAAGGCGGAACACAATGCAGATCATCTCGCAATACATACCGCCACAAAGCGAAAATCGCCACATCACCTGCAAAGAACAACGCAACACGACAAATATCGGAATACAATTTAAATGCACATCCAAATGACAAAGGCCCCACAGCAATTTGCAAAATAACACCAAAACAACCATCATCACCGAGGTCTGCATCTGCAATAATTGACCAGCTTCCACTTGTGTGACGCCCTGTACCATCATGGCACACAGGGCCTACATCAACGTTCCAAAAGGCAACATGGAAGCGGCAAGAACCGCAGGTCCGTCCCATGAGGCAGGCACTAGTCGAGCTGAAAGGCCGAAATGTTGCACCTAGCCACCAGTACAGCGTAAGGGCATGTGGCCCATTGGCGATCGTCCCATAAGATCGAAATGGTGCTCCACTGATTCACCCGAAGCTGCAGGAGTCGAGAGTAAAAACCATCTGGAGGAGTGGCGTAGAGATGGCATCTGCAATAGGGCAGGAGATACCTGTCACCCAAAAGAAACACAAATTAACCGATTGCATTACGGGACTCATGATGCATTACAATCTTCATTCAACACACCAAATCCACACCCATATGCATGCTAGCCCACTCCAAAGGAATATACACACCCCTAAATCAGTATCGAATCATAACGAAATCAATCGAGCTAAATACACCATTGGCAACGTCGGTTACTGTGCATGCGTCCGTCAAGATAGAACCCATGACATGGGATTAGTAACGTGCCTAGACACAAGTGTATGAAGGCGCGTCGAGACAGGGAGGATCCGACAAGGGCAGATAGACGTATGTCCCACTATGGCAGCCTTGCATCACATAGCGCAGGGGAAGGGGAGTGATTCAAAAAACCCATGTACATGGCAGACCCTAAACGGAATCATCAGTCCATGCATCCATTCATCATTCCCTCATCCCGCAATGAAAACGCATGAATATTCACTCACATTATATGTGAAACTTCCATCGCGTCTGTGCGTAATGCAGTCCGCAAAAACCACTGTGCCCCTGGCCGGATCTGTAGTGTTGTGAAGCAAGATGGATTTGGGAACGTCCTGCCTTATCGTCCACTACGCTATTGCGCATCCCATTCAATTCATATCATTCATTGCCTGCTCGTTATGGGCCATGTCCCAAGGACATTCTACAATAGAACGTTACATTTCCAGCCAGACCTGTGGGCGTATCCTCGCCGCTACTTCAAAACCAAAAATGCTGGCCTTCGAATTCCTCACTTGCAACATTACGTCGAAAAGGCTTCTGTGAACGCTTGCATTCACAATTACATCAATGTAGTGCGGCTGTGTGTCATGATGCTAACTGGCTGCAATCACAAATGGGACGCCACGCCCGTCGGTGAAGTACGTTACTGTGCTGCATGAGGGTCGGCCATCGATCGAGCCCTACATACCACTGACTCTTCACAGGTATGTAAGCGGCTGCAATCATAGCATGTGTAACAATGGGAGCATAGCATGAAAATCAGTCAAAGTACATCACACTGCCATCGGGATTTGATACATGATTCCAATCCCAAGATGCCATGCGGCCAAATGCAGCCTTACGTGCGGGACGTGCTCGGCCAGAAGGGATAGCATCTGCCACAGAATCATTCAATCAGCACAGGTGGAGGCCATACAGGCCGACAGCACATATATAGCAGACCCAAACCCCTCCCACAACCACTCCCACTCCAAAATGCTACCGGCAGGACTAGCGATGTTGGGCCTGGGGGACCAGATAGCACTGCAAGTGCTACAACTACAAGAAGACGACGAACAACAACAGGTACAACAACCGGGCGCACAGGGGAGACGGAGGAGAAGGAGGAGGAGGAGGGCAAGGCAGGGTCAGCAAGGCCCACAAGCACTGCCACTACCACCACGCAGGCGGCCCGCAATCCCACGCCTCCGAGCCGATCCGTTCAACCTCACTGCTGAGCAGATCCACACCCTCTACCGTTTGGACCGGGACACCATAATCGCCATTGTGGACATGACACATGCTGACCTCGTGAGCATGATAGATAGCCCAACCGCCATCCCACCCCTACTGAAGGTGGTGTCTGCACTCCACTTCCTGGCCACAGGCACCTACCAGCACACAGTGGGACAGTTGCATGGCATTTCACAGCCACTGTTCTCACGGACACTCTTCCAAGTGCACGATGCCCTCCTGAAGCACGCCGACGACCACATCACACTACCACGCACGTACCAGGAGATTACCAACGCAAAAGTGGGATTCCATGCACTTGGCGGCATCCCGGGTTGCATTGGTGCCATCGACTGCACCCATGTTGAATTGGTTGTCCCACATGCCATGGAGGTCCAGTACCGCAACCGGAAACAATTTCATTCAATCAATGTGCAAATGGTGTGTGACTCCAACAAGATATTTACGCATTGTTGTGCCAGATTTCCAGGATCTACACATGATTCTATGGTCCTGAGGAACACAAGAATACCACGCTACATGGAGCGACACGCAGGGCACAGATCCTGGCTACTCGGTGAGTCTCATTCCATGCATGACATCGTGGCCCATTTGATGCGTCAATGACCTTGCAGGAGGGGGGGGGGGCTACTTAGCACTATCATTCCACTGACACCCTTTATTCGTCTCATACAGGTGATGCCGGGTATCCACTGAAGAGATGGCTCCTTACACCAATCCGGAACCCACAGAACGAGCATGAGGAGGACTACAACCATGCCCACTCACGTACCCGTGTGGTCATTGAACAGGCATTCGGCCTACTGAAGGCTCGTTTCCGCAGCCTCAGCAGGTCTGGCGGGGCACTCATGTACAGCCATGAGAAGGTTTCTAAGATGGTCATGGCATGTGTCATGCTGCACAACATGTGCATACGTAGGAATGTGCCCATGCCCCCTGACGCTGTACTGCATGCACCTGAAGATGATGATGATGATGAGGGTGGGGATGTGGAGGCACCTCAAGGAGTCCATGAGGCACAGGATGCACGTGCAATCCGACAGAGCATCATAGATGCATGCTTCTAGCAACCACGCATGGTGCCTATTACACGGAAAGGGGACCTGTGGCACTGTGTGTGTGTAGTACAGGCACATTGTGGACTGTACGCCTATGAAGGCCTCGTACGCAAATATCAATGTCCACACATGTCATTGGATGATTATGAGATGCTGTATTGTTAATGTGATTTGATTTATACACCCTATGGACCCGCCACCCAGTGAAGCCCAACACACCCCCTCCACCCTACTACCTCCCCCCCAACACCAGTGTCCAAATATGCATGCTGTCCGTGGTTGGACGCTATTGCAAGCCCCCTCTACGGGTATCAGGGGCACCCCTGCCCGTGGAGCGCAGGTTCCTGCCAGATCTGCGTTGGGGGCTGCCCTGGACGGAACTTGCCACGGATGATGTCTCTGCCTGCTCGCGTCCATGCATGTCTCTGAGGGTTTGTGAGAGCTCCGAGAGCACACGGCGCACAGCAGCAAGTTCAGCACAAACGTCTTTGGACGTCGCATGCAGTTCCCCCCTCAGGCTCTCGGTGCTTTTCTCCATTTGTGCTCTCAGGCTCTCGGTGCTTTTCTCCATTTGTGCTCTCAGGCTCTCGGTGCTTCTCTCCATTTCTCCCCTGAGGCTCTCACTACTTTTCTCTATTTGTGCCTGAGTGTCTCGGTGGATGTTTCCATGGCTGCCCTGGAACCCCCGCATTCATTTGCATGGTCCTTGAGTAGCGTGGACACTTCCTGCTGTTGCTCGATCAGCAGGTCGAGGGACTGTTGCCTCTGCTGGGCCATGGACATTTGCGGTGGTGTGACAGGGGGGCTGCTCAACACATGTTGCCTTGGCACAGGACTTGTGGGGGTTGGCCAGTCGTCGTCTTCAGGGTGCCCCTGCGTGGTTTCGTCATGGTGTAGGGGATGGAACATGCAGGGGGATTGGGAAAGGTCATGGATGGTACCTACGTCGCCAGCACTGTTTTCCGTGTCGGAGCATGCTGGCATGACAGCTGTGTCACCTATGGTGCTGCTACCACCAGAGGCAGTGCCATCAGATACGTTCTTTGGGGGGACCTGTGGTGCTGGGGTTGTGGACTTGCTGGCTGCTGGGGTGCCTGTTGCAGTCCCCTCCAGTGTGCTGCCACTTGATTCCTGCTGCTGCCGTGTCTTGATCCTTGCACCTGAGGTGGAGGCTCTTGGGACGTTGGTCCTGGCCCTCTTTGCAGGCGTGCTGGTAGGGGTGTCCTGCAGCTCGTCGTTGGTATCGGACCCTGTGGTGGAGTAAAGAGGGGCGAGCGTTAGTTATGGGTCTGTCGGATTTGGAATGGCAACGTATCAAATGCATTGGGGTGGTACATGAGGCTGATTTGGGACTGGGCCTTGGAGGTGGTCTCATTTTCGTGTGGATTGAGGATGCATTCATTTGGCTGCCTGCAGTTAGGGGGTGCATGCTGCACATGTAGGGGTTGTTTATGGCATCTTGATTGATTTGTTTATTCATTCTGACTTTTAGAGGGCGCTGTCAGGGCAAAGTATGTATTGCACTATGGGGTCACATGGTACTGCACATGTTCGTGGTTTGTGGATTTCGCATTGTTTCTCTTGGCCAACCTACCTGATTCTCCGGATGTCGGCACTCCTTTCTCCATCCCTCCGACTCCCTCTATGCTCTCCATTCCTATGGTGGAGGCGCAGATTTCCTCCCAGGGGGTCAACTTGATGGGCGACTCTGAACCCCCCCCGGTAGCTGTGGCGATGTTCCTGTTCGCAGAAAGTATGCTGCGTACGCGGATCCGCAGGTCGTCCCACCGCTTGCGACATTGCTGTGGCGTGCGGGGTGTTGTCCCCACCGCACTTACGCGCTGTGCCACCAGGGCCCATATGGCCTTCTTGTTGGCAAGGGCCGTCCTGGTCATTTGACTGGAGAAGACGACGGCGGCATTTTCCTGGAGGGTCTCGGTGAGCACGGTCAGTTCCTCTCGGGAGAAGTGTACCTGCCGCTTGCGGTCACACGCTTTCTTGGCTACCTTTCCCATATTTATTTTTTTACCTGGGGTTGCTAACGGGTTGGGATGTGTGTCAGGGTCGGATTTTTAATGGTTGTGTTGGGATTCGGTTTTTATAGTTGTGCGGCGTGCTGTTTCCCGTTCCGGCCACATGCTTTTACTTCCGTTTCCGTATATTTACGGTGGCCGTAATTTGCGGTGCCCGCTCGTTACGGTGACCGCTCATTACGGTGACCGCTAAGATGGGTGGCGGTATTGCACCTGGTGCAGCGTACGGCGGCGGTAAGGGCCGTTTTGGGGTCATTTCCGCCATCGCAGCCTTTCGGATTCCGCCATGGCGTAATGCTCGTGCCCGATGGGTCGTGATTAGCCGCACTTTGCTCCTTCGTGCAATGGCGGAAACGCTATTTACGCTGTTGCGGTCCGGTCAGTCACTTTCCGCCAGGGTCGTAATGAGGGCCACTGTGCTTTCGTAGTTCATGAGGTATCAGAAATAGCCCTCCCTTCAGTATCAATGTTGGGGCAGGAACAGGTACAGGAAATCAAGCCGCTGAGTAGTAGCCCAAAGGTGAGCAAACTTAGTAATATAAACAAGCAGTCTCTTCAGCAAAAAAAACCTAAAAAATGTAAACCCCCACCTTCACAAAAGAATAAAGGGTCACGGAAATTCCTACGTAACCTAAGGTTGGCTGTGGATAAACACATGCAAATTGATAGAGACATATTAGACCAGAGAAAGAAGGATTTCTTTATAAATAGGAAAAGGGGTCTAAACAAGGAATCAGTAAGGGTTAAGGAAGCTGATAAGGTTTCATCTGTGTTGGATATTGTGCAGGAGGGTGATAGTCCTTCCTTCGATCTAAGCAATATATCAGTCTATCCAGTAGACATGGGAGAGGTAGAGCCCAAATGGACTAAGGGACTAGAGGTTATAAAAAACATTGAACCTGGAATTGGGAAGGGAGTTGGAAAGAGTTGTCCTCTGGTAGAAGGACTATCGGTCCCACCATTTATAACAGTAGGAAAGGGTCCGGTGAAACCTTTGGTAGAAGCTGTAGATACAGGTAATTTACCGGCTCCTAAGTTGTATGCAATTTTCTCGAAACCCGGGGTGGTGAAGACGGACTCGGGGAAGCTGCCACAGCTAAGGGTTCCTCAATTAGTGCCTTTTCCGACCTCGAGATTAATGGAGGAAGTGGGCCTGGGGACCCCAAAATGTATGTTCCTGGATCAATCGAAGGGGGTGGGAGAGAGTATGGGGCAAGTAAGATCGCCTAAAAAGTGGAATCCAAGGCAAGAGCTAAACTTGGAGAAAAAAAACGCCTGTTAACGGCGAGTTAACCATCTTCATGAGTCGTCTTTTCGAAAGCTCTAATAGATACCCTTTAAACAGACATTATATCTTGGCTTTAATGCAGGAAATCCAAAAGTTGAAATTGATATCCTCAGGGGACATTAAGACGGTAGAATTTGTCTATGACGATTGCCTAGATATTGTAAGACTTCATCTAAGGTCACACTTAATAAAGGAAATAATATTGGGGGAGAGAGAACGCTTCCTAGCCCTTGGTTTTGAAGTTACAGATACAGGGCCCTCAATTTTATCAAGTTTGGTACCCATCCACCAAGTAAATAAAGGCAAGATACAAGATGAAAGAGAAAGATATAACAAGGAGATTTATAGTTCCAGAGGTTATACGCATGTTCCATTTGGCAGAGGGATAAACCAGGAAAGGGAGGAAAATCGATTCCAATACACATGATGGTCTAACTGGTCAATAATTACATGGAATTCGAGAGGATACAAGAATATTATGAATAATCACGAACTCTTTTTAAATTTTGACATTATTTGCTTGCAGGAAACTTTTTTGTTAGATACACCCATGAAAGATGGATTCAACACAGTCTACGTCAAGTCCCAACGGGGAGCGAAGGGTAGGCCGTTTGGGGGTCTCCTAACTGCAGTTAAACGTTCTTTGGGGATATCAATGCAGGTAATTGAGGTAGACAGGTCAGACATTCTGGTTGTACTCTTAGAATGGCAAGAAGACGATGTGAGTCCCACAAGCAAATGTTTCCTGGTAAACGTTTACTTCAGTCCCTTAAAGAATAAGTTGGAAGAAGCCTTGACGGCAATTTCTTTCACATTACTGGGAGAATTTCCAGAGGAGGGGGCCTCAGTGATAATTGTTGGAGACTTTAACGCAGAATGCCTCGACGAAAAGTGGTATCTAGAGACTGATAGAAAGTCTGTCTGCAAGGAATCCCGGGAGAGAGGGAAGAGGATCATGGCATGGAACCTAAGTATAATCAACGGTAACATACAGATGGACATTCCGCCAGCTTTTACATGGCAGAACGGGCTGTGGAAATCAACAATAGATTACATCTTCATTTCGCATGATCTTATCACAAAAGGAGTTTCCCTGGAAATAAAATTCCTGAAATGGAGCGACCACTCCCTCTTGGTATTTAAATTGCTTGGTGTGGCAAAATATAGCGAATCATACACTGGGGGAGTGGAGATAAACTCAAGAAAGAATGAGGTTAAGTGGGCCCCTAGAATTGCGGCGGCATTTTTGTCTGGAATCATAAATTTGCCAGCAAACAAGATGGCCCGCCTATGTACAGCAGAAGGATACCCTACTATGGTAAGGGAGTTGCTAGGAAGGTTAACAACAGATAGGGGTCTAACCCAGACGGTGGCAAGTAGGAAGGGTTCTCACTCCTTTGATAAAGAAGTTCAGGTTCACAAAAAGGAACTACATCGAGAAGTGAGGCTTCTCAAAAAATCTGCACTCCCGGGTTACATGGAAAAGGTGAGGAAATTAAAACAAACATATAGGAATTGGGCAAAAGGTAGAAAGTACATATTATACATTAAGGACGCCGAGAGAATGCTGGCTTGTATGTTGGGGAATAGGCCGGGTATATTTTGGGACCTAATTAAATCAAAAGGTACACAAGATTATCTTCAGGCACAGGCGGTTAGTGACATTGGCTGGGTAAAACATTTCTCAGATTTGTACAGGGTGGAAGGTCTAGACCAGTCAGTCACATGGCCAGAGGCGGACTGGAGGGGTGCTTTAGAATGGGATCTGGAGGATTTAAAGATCTTGATAAAGAAAAGTAAGTCCTCGAATGCACCAGGTCCGGACGGTCTCTCTAACCTGACCTACAAAGGCAATTTAGTAGTTTGGTCGCAGGTATTGTCTGCTTTGTTCATGGATATTTTGGCTAGTAATTCGGTTCCTTCTACCTGGACAGCAGCAACCCTAATCCTTGTGTTTAAAGGTGGGGATAGGTCCTCTCCTAATTATTATAGACCCATATCCTTACTAGATGCCTCAAATAAAATATTTGCGAAAATACTGCTGAAAGCTCTACAAAAATGGGCCGTGGAATCAGACTCTTTAGATGTTTTTCAGTCAGGTTTTCGGCAAGGGCTGAGTACATCAACCAATTGCATGGTGCTAGACTTACTAGCACATCAAGCAAAGGAACAAGCACAGCCGGTATTCTTTCTTTCTTGGATATTAGCAAAGCTTTCGATAAGGTTAACAGGGCCCTTTTGTGGAAAAAATTGTATGACAGGGGGTGTCCCATAGCCCTGATAAGTATTCTGGTGGCCCTCCATACAAACTCAAGGATTAGGGTAAGGTTGGACGAACTGGGTAACTTTTCCCCTTGGATACAGACAAACAGGGGCTTAAGACAGGGGTGTGTCTTGGCACCCTTTCTTTTTTGCTTGTATTTACTGGGACTTGGATGCTGTATGGATTCCGTAAAAACTTTCCCTCCAAGATTGGGTGCTATGGTTGTCCAATATCTACTTTATGCAGATGACATTGTTTTATGTGACCTCACAGCTATTGGGCTCCAAAGAGCTTTATTAGCCGTAGAGGGGTTCCTGGAAAAACTAGACTTAGCACTAAATACTGTAAAATCAAAGGTTCTGGTATTTAAGGGGAGTAGGAAAAATTGTAAAGTACTGCCCTGGTACTTGAAAAACGGCAAAATAGAAGTTGTAAATAAATTTGTGTACTTAGGGCTGACAATTTACGACAGGTTCTCTGGTTCCGAACTACAGGAAGATTTACGGGCAAAATTTGTAGGGGCTGGTATACAACTTAGAATTTTCGATGGAAAATTCGGTAGATACTCTCTTTTACCAGTCCTACAATTATACAAACAACAATTAACCCCAAAATTAATCTATGGAGCACATACTCGGAATCAGCCGATTAATTGGTCATTACTAGAGGGGGTATTATGGAAAGGTTTGCTCCAACTTCCGCAGTCAGTCCCTTTAGTAGGGATTCTGTTTGAATTAGGCTTGCTACCAGTACAAACTCTGGTAGATTGGGGCAATCTTCAGTTGCTGGTAAATATACTGAACCCACCAGGGTCGTCAATATACGAACAACTAAATCTGGTAAGACTTCAGGGCGGCTGTAGGGTTCTCAGGGACTGGGTTCAGAATTGTCAATTAATGCTTCAGCAGGCAAATATTCCCCTGGAGGAACTGGAGTTGACACCAAAGGTTGCAAAACTAAGATGGTGTAGACATGTATGGTCTAACTTGAGATCTGAGATAATGGAGTATAAATGCTTTGGGGATCATTTTCTTTGGTCATGTAAAAGCTTTAACACACTTGCACCTTATCTTAAAAAACATCCTTCGCGATCTTTCAGGTCTCAAGTGCTAAGGCTCAGGTTAAACTTGTTATCAACAAAAGAAGTACTGAGTCGTCGGGCGAACATTCCGCAAGATCAGAGGCTATGCCGGCACTGTAACATAAACATTGAGACCTTAAAGCACTTGTGTGTGACTTGTCCAAAACTGATTGATTTGCGGACATGCTTTTTAGCAGGCTTGGTCTACTCCTCCGAGAATGAACTATGGTGGAGGATAATGAATTGTAATTAATTAAGTTTGACCATACATGTTTTAGAATTTTTAAAGAAAGTTGCTGTAATTTTATAAAAGTTGGTCAGTGTATGCTGGATTGTGTATCTGTGGATTGTACGTATATGTGTCAAAAGTACTTCAGTACTGTATAACACAATAATAAAATAAATAAATAAATAAATAAATAAATAAATAAATAAAAATAGCAAAGCACTCTCTTTCGATTGTTGCCCACCTTGTTTCAGGATCCTTCAGCTTGCGGCTGATAAAGCAAACGGGGTGCTCCCTACCCTTCCCATCCAGTTGACTGAGTACTGCACCTATTCCTACATTTGAAGCATCTGTCTGCACAATGAAAGTTTGGTGGTAATCAGGAGCTCTGAGTACTGGGGCTTGGCACCGAGACTTTTTCAGGTTTTCAAAGGCCTGATTGCACTCCTCGTTCCATCTAACCTTCTTAGGGAATTTTGGAGAGGAGATGACATTCAGAGGAGAAGCTATGGTCCCATAGTTCTCAATGAAATTCCTGTAATACCCAGTGAGACCTAAGAAGGCTCTCACCTGGGTCTGAGTAGTAGGTGTTGTCCAATTTTGCACAGCTTCAATCTTACTGAGCAAAGGCCTTATTTCTCCACCTCCTACCACATGTCCAAGATGGACTACCTTACTCTGTCCAATTTGGCATTTACTCGCCTTTATGGTCAGATTGGCTTGTCCAAGAGCCTGCAAAACATCTCTTAGGTGGGTTACATGTTCTTCCCAGGAATTGCTGAACACTGCTATGTCATCCAAGTATGCCATGCAGAAGTCCTCCATCCCATTCAGCACCTGGTTTACTATCCGTTGAAATGTAGCAGGTGCATTTTTCAATCCAAAAGGCATTACCCTAAACTGGCATAAGCCAACTGGGGTAGAAAATGCAGTTTTCTCCTTGGCATGGTCTGTCAGGGCTATTTGCCAATAGCCTGACGTCAAGTCAAATGTGCTGAGGAACTTGGCTGAACCAAGTCTATCCACCAGCTCATCTGTTCTTGCCAAAGGGTGGGCATCAGTCTTGGTGACTGCATTAAGAGCTCTATAGTCCACACAGAATCTAAGTTCTTTAGATCCTGCCTTTGGTACTAGCACAACTGGGCTAGACCATGGACTAGTACAGGGCTATATTACCCAGAGATCAAGCATCTTGCTGACCTCACCTTTGATGTGGGTTCTTACACTTTCTGATATTCGGTATCCTCTGCTTTTGACGGGCAGACAGTCACCAGTGAGTATGTCATGCTGGCCCCAAGGGGTCAAGCCTGGTGAAATTGAGAACAGAGAGGCAAACTGATTCAACATAGATTTGCACTCTTCTTGTTGCTCAGGTGTCAGATTTGAAGAGAGATTTACTCCTTCAATCTTTTCGTCTAAAGGTAAGCCTCTGAGGAGATCCGGAAGAGCTTCACTCTCTTCTTCTTCCTCTGATGATGCTAGAAGCAACGCTCCTACATCAGGTCTCGAGACATACGCTTTGAGTCTGTTGGTGTGGAAGACTGTTGGAGCCTCCTTGGGATTGCCCAAGTCCACCAGATAGTTGACCTCTCCAAGTTTACCCACAACTCTGAAGGGTCCCATCCATTTGTCTTGCAAGGCCCTATGCCTTGTTGGGATCATAACGAGAACGAGCTGGTCTTGAGCGAACTCAACCATGTTAGCCTTTTGATCGTGCCAGTGCTTGATCAATGCTTGTCCAGCATTCAAGTTTTCGCTAGCTTCTGCCATCATATGTGACATTCTCCTCCGGAGACCTATCACGTAGTCAGTAACTCTGACTGGCTTGGGGGAAGGAGCACTCTCCAACCCCTCCTTAATCAGGGCCAATGGACCTCTGATGGGATGACCATAGAGAAGCTCGAAGGGAGAATAACCTACTCCCTCCTGAGGGACTTCTCTATAAGCAAAGAGAAGGCATGGCAGTAGAAGGTCCCACTTCCATTTAAGGGGTTCCTCTAAAGCACCTATCATGCTCTTCATGGTTCGGTTGAACCTTTCTACCAATCCATTGGTTTGTGGGTGGTAAGCTGTTGAGAACTTGTAAGTAACTCCACAGGTTTTCCACATGGCTTTCATGTAGTGGGACATAAAGTTTGACCCCCTGTCAGAGATTACTTCCTTAGGAAACCTGACCCTGGTAAAAATATCAAGGAGGGCCTTAGCCACAGCCGGAGCTGTAACAGTCCTGATAGGAATTGCCTCAGGATGCCTAGTAGCATGGTCTACTACAAGTATAAACCTGTTGCCTGAGGAGGTTGGAGGATCAAGGGGACCAATAATGTCAATCCCTACTCTCTCAAATGGGACTCCCACAACTGGGAGAGGTACTAAAGGTGCCACATTCTTGGAGCCAACCTTACCAGAGGTCTGGCAGGTGTGGCAGCTCCTGCAGTGTTTTTCTACTTCGGCCCCCATCTTTGGCCAATAAAAGTAGAGAGAGAGCCTTTCCTTAGTCTTCTTGAAGCTCAAGTGACCAGCCAAAGGAATCTCGTGGGCTAACTGCAAGAACTGTTGTCTGTTCTCTTGGGGTACTACAAGTCGTTTGTAGTCTCCAGGTTCAGACTCGGTCGGTTCACTGTAGAAGAGGCCATCTTCCCAGTGCAACCTGTATTTCCCAGGCTCTTGCCCTTCAGCCTGAGCTTCTGCCTGGTGGCGAAGACCTTCCAGAGTTGGACATTCCCTCTGTCCTTTACTGAAGTCTGCCCTGTTGGGTCCACCGTCTGCCAGTAAAGACTGCAGCTCAGGATGGTCAACAGGATCCAGATCTCCAATGAGTTCCTGGCCTTCCATTAGCTCTTCGTCAGAGTCTAATTGTACCACACAGGGTTGTACCACCCTCTCAGCCTCAGCTGGAGGGGGAGTTATAGGTGTAACTGTGGACTACCGAGGGGAAGTCTTTGTTTGCTGCACTGAAGTGCTGGCTGCTGGTTTCGGTATAGAAGTTTTAGGTTTCCCTTTCGCTTCTGATTTCTTTGAGACAGCAGCTGACAAATCCAGTGGAGCAGGAGTGATATCCTTCTTCATCATCTCCTGGGGAGTACCTCTCATGGTTCTCTCCCTTGCAGGTCTGGTTAGCTCCTGTAACCGTGTACTAGGAGGTCTGGGGGTTTGAGACACAACTCTGAGAGTTTTTAAATCGTTACCCAACAGAACTCGTCCTGGTACCTCACTTTGTATGCTGACAGGTATCTTCACAGTCATGTCATTACACTGGATGAGAACTGGTAATTGGGGAAGCATCTGCACAGGCCCTCCATCTAACTTGGTGAGGCGTTTGGGTGCCTTAGCAATATCCTCAGCCTGAAAAAAAGATTTATCCACCACAGTTATGCTGGCCCCAGTGTCCCTAATGGCAGGAGTCTCCTGGCCATTCACCTGGACACTCTCTTTATAATACTCTTTAGTATAATCTGGGATAGAATTATAGACATCTAAATTCTGTTGTTCCCACAAACCCAGAGACACTAAAGAAACACTGGCTAAGACTCCAATGGGTTCATCAGCCAGCAGTATAAAGTTTCCACTTGCCATTTGGACTTCATCCTCTGGAGCGAAGGCTAAGGAGACAAGCTGGACCCCTGAAGGTTTACCCTTGCATCTGGGATCTCCTTTCACATGGTCAGTAGAGCCACAAACAAAGCATTTTCCAAATGCTTTCTGGAATGGTGGCTTGTTCTGGCCTCCCTCTCGTTTGGCACCAGAAGGTACGCTATTCTGCTGTGGTTTTCCTTGTGGCTTACCCTTATGGTTTTGTTTGGGGCCCTCTTTGGAATTTGAGTTATTAGAATTCTCTTTTGAGTCTTTTTTAGGCTGTTTTCCCTCATCCTTTTTCTGAGTTGCCCCAGAATCCTTATGAGTAGCCCTGTTGGCAACCCACAAATCAGCAGCCTTAGCTAGCTTCCTGGAATCCAATTCCTTTGAATCAGCCAAGGGTTGTCTGAGCTCAGGAGAACAGGCAACATAAATAGACTCCAACATAAAAAGATTCTTCATACCCTCATAAGTGTTCACCTTGTAACCCTTAATCCATCCCTCTAAGTTTTTCAACCCTTCACTCACCCAGGTAGCCCAAGGGGTACCATCATGCTTTTTGAGGAATCTAAACCTCTTAAGATACTGGGAGGGGTCTTCCCAAATCTAGCTATCAAAGCTAGTTTCACACTTTCATACTCTTTCCTTTCCTCCTCCCCCAACTCCATTACCACATCAGTTGCAACAGGGGGGAGTCTAGAGAACAACCAGGTAAGTAGCTCATTACCTGTGATGTTCTGGAGCCCATGATTGTACTCAAACAAACTCAGCCAATCCAACACATCCAACTTTGGTTCATACATACCAATTAATTCCTTAGGCATCCGGGGACATTTGGGACTGGAACTTCTAGAGGAGCCAGAGACAGAAGCAGTTTCGACAGACAACCTTTTCATTTCTAACTCATGCTTGAGCTCCATTTCTCTGAGGCTCAGTATTTGTTGCATTTCTTGGTGTTTCTGTTCAGTTTGAGCAGTAATCCTTCTGAATTCCAAGTCTATTTTTATTTTTTCTAGTTCAAGGACTTGAGGACTTAGTGTGGGACCTGCTATAGGCCCAGTAGGTACAACTGGCAAGGAAGACAGAGGAGCAGGGGAGACAGTTTCATTAGCCTTTCCCTCCACTTCAGCCTCTTCATCACTATCATCGGAACTTTGATTTAGATCAACACCATTACTGTTATCTACATTTGCTGGAGAAGTTGGTTCCTCTGAACCAGTACCCATACTTTGGTTTTCCAGCAATCTTGCTATTAGTTCTATTTTCTTGCCTCTTACAGAAATATTCTCTTGTCTACAGAGAGCTCTCAAACTCACAGTATTTTCACCTGACAAGGACTCTTGACTGTAAACTTCCATAGTAGACATGTTTTTGAAAGTTGCTTTTTAGTGCTAAGCTTTGTGGTTAGTTATCCTAAAGTGTTGGAAAGCACTCTAAACTGTATACTTGATACAAATCCCACCGCTGTACACCAGTGTTAGACAGAAACCTGTGCAGTTCCCTCTGGGACCACTGCAAAAGATTTAGGCCTACAGGTGTTTGACAGTAAACCCACTTGGTAGCAGTCTGTACCACACAGATTCACTTGGTAGCTGTGGCTGAGCAGTCAGACTTCCCTCAAGAAAAGTTAGGCAATATGTGCAGTATACAAGATTTTACACAGTAGAACAAGCAGACACGGAACAGAGCTTGGGTGCAAAGATATATAATTATTTATTTTAAAAACACATCTATGAAAAACACACTGGCACTAATACGGCAAACAACTTCAATTACAATTACTATAAGTATATCAATCCACTAACAATATTTCAACAAGTCTAGGTTCAACGGCACCACTTATTTGCAGACATAGGTGAATGCTTTAACCTAGATGGCACTCTAATATTCGTTAGATCGGGAGAGAAAAGGCAGGGTATGAAACCAACTCGGTACCAACACTTTTACGAAGCAAATGCAAGGCAAGTAAGGCAGGGTCTACTGTAGATCACAAAGTCAGAGGCCAGGCCCACTCGGAGGGAGGCAAGGCGATATGTCCCAAAAAGTATCACAGTGGAGATGCACTTCGAGTCTTTGTAGCAAATTGTCACAGAAAGGTTGGACCAGTTTAGAACGTTAAGAAGGTCTGGAGGCGACCCAATGGAAAGGTAAGGTTTTAAGACACCTCATGCTAACCGTTTCAAGGGAATCCAGGCGGGCACAGTACCTTGAGAGTGAAGAGACAGCTCCGGCGGGGGCAGTTGTTCCTGGTGGTGGATGCAAGTCGGGGCTTTGCCAGAAGATGAGATGATCTCGTCATTGAGGAAAGTTGAGGATCGTTGCACCACCAGGGAAGAGACCAGGCGCGGAGTGCTCAGTCACAAGGCACCACCTTTTGGTCGCGGTACAGTGGTCAGTGGCTATCCAGTTGCCGGGGTGCTCAGCACGGGCAATTCGACCACTGGACGTCCTGGAAGCGAAGAAAAAGCAAGGGACTGGTTGTTCCCACCAGTCAGGGGAAGAAGACTCTCCAGCAGGGAGATCTCCTCTGTCGTTGGGAAGTGGTGAGTCGGTTCAGCAGGGCTCCACCGGAGGTATCGTCGTTGCAGGTCAGCTCAGCTTTACCCTCGTCAGATTCTTAGGTCCTGTGGCGACTTCTGAAGTTCCAGTCCTAAAAGCCCTGCTTTTATGCAGTAAACCCCCATTCATTCAGCCTAGCTGTCAATCAAACATGCAAAGTGTTGAGCGGGGCGGCTCACCACTCGGGCCAATCACACCAGAGTGCGACTTGAGTTGGCAAGGCAACTCAGTCTAGGGTGCCTAAACCCCCTCCCACACCCGCTGTGGTACCCAGACAGAATGGCACCACTCTGGAGGGGTTCTGTGCAGAAGCCCACCAAAAGTGGAACAAAGGGCTCAACCTTTGGTTCGGAGTTACAGAGGCAAACACATACGTCATTTTAAAAAACGAGTTCTGACAGAAAATAGCAACCGGTGGATTTAATTAAGACAAATAAACCGGCGGTATGTTAGAGACTAATGTGAAAAAGTATTAGCCTCGAACAATGGGAAGAATCCCATAGGGATATATTTGCGGTCGAATATAAGAAGTAGTATCCACAGCCAACAGCCAAAACTCGACGAGGGGGGACGGGACAGTGCCCTCCTCGAACAACAGACCCAGGGGTAATCGAATTACCCCTACCAGTACGTCCACAATAGGATGGTTTGTACTAGTTCTGTTAGTAAATTTAGGTCTAGTAAAGCCTATGGTGACTTTACATGCCCTGGGAGACAGTAGTCAGTCTATGGTGGGGATCCTCTAGGACACTCCAGTGTTACGGCACAGAGGGTGCGGTGTAACACACATAGCAAAACACATGAGGCCCTATGGAGTAAAAGACCCCATAGCCCATAGAACACATTGACATTCAAAGACATCAACAACAGTCATCTCCAACCGTGGGAGGAAAAGAGTCTCACTCTTGGCAGGGTGAAAAAAACAAACTCCAGAAATCCAGCAAAGCTGCTGGGGGACTCAATAGGTTAGGAAATTCAGCCTAAACAGAGAATTCTCCCTAACAAGTGTGATGAGGTGCCATCATGTGATGAGAGACTGGAAAGTGTGATGAGGCATCATCATGTGAAGAGTGCCTTGACAGTGTGATGAGGTACCATCATGTGAGGAGTCCCTGGACAGTATTATGAGGTGCCATCATGTGAGAAGTTCCTGGGCAGTGTGATGAGGCACCATCATGTGAGGAGTGCCTGGACAGTGCAATGAGGTACCATCATGAGAGGAGGGTGCTGGACAGTGTGATGAGGCACCATCATGTGAGGATCCTGGACAGTGTGCTGAGGTGCCATCATGTGAGGAGTGCCTGGACAGTGTGATGAGGTGCCATCATGTGTGGAGTGCCTGGAAAGTCTAATGAGGTGCCATCATGTGAGGAGTGCCTGGACACTGTGATGATGCGCCATCATGTGAGGCATGCCTGGACACAGTGATGAGCCATCATCATGTGAGGATTGCCAGGGCAGTGTGATGAGGCACCATCAGGTGAGGAGTGCCTGGACAGTGTGAAGGGGATCCATCATGTGAGGAGTGCCTGGTCAGTGTGATGAGGTGCCATCATGTGAGGATCCTGGACAGTGTGATGAGGCACCGTCATGCGAGGAGTGTCTGGACAGTGTGGTGCGGAACCATCATGTGAGGAGTGGCTGGATAGTGTGATGAGGTGCCAAAATGTGAGGGGTGCCTGGACAATGTGATGTGGCGCCATCATGTGAGTAGTGCTTGGACAGTGTGATGAGGCACGATCATGTGAGGAGTCCCTGGACAGTATTATGAGGCGCCATCATGTGAGAAGTTCCTGGGCAGTGTGATGAGGCACGATCATGTGAGGATTGCCTGGACATGACTAGAGGTGCCATAATGTGAGGAGTGCCTGGACAGTGCAATGAGGCACCATCATGAGAGGAGGGCGCTGGACAGTGTGATGAGGCACCATTATGTGAGGATCCTGGACAGTGTCCTGAGGTGCCATCATGTGAGGAGTGCCTGGATACTGTGATGATGTGCCATCATGTGAGGCATGCCTGGACACAGTGATGAGCCATCATCATGTGAGGATTGCCGGGGCAGTGTGATGAGGCGCCATCAGGTGAAGAGTGCCTGTACAGTGTGATGAGGTGCCATCATGTGAGGAGTGCCTGGACAGTGTGATGAGGTGCCATCATGCGAGGTGTGTCTGGACAGTGTGATGAGGCACCATCATGTGAGGGGTGCCTGGATAGTGTGATGAAGCACAATCATGTGAGAAGTGACAGGACAGTGTGATGAGGTGCCATCATGTGAAGAGTGCCTGGATAGTGTGATGAGGTGCCATCATGTGTGGAGTGCCTGGACAGTGTGATGAGGCACCAACATGTGAAGAGTGCCTGGATAGTGTGATGAGGTGCCATCATGTAAGGAGTGCCGGGACAGTGTGATGAGGTGCCATCATGTGAGGAGTGCCTGGAGAGTGTGATGAGGTGCCATCATGTAAGGAGTCGCCATCATGTGAGGAGTTCCTTGACAGTGTGATGAGGTGCCATCATGTGAAGATTGCCTGGACAGTGTGACGAGACACCATCCTGTGAGGAGTGCCTGGACAGTGTGATGAGGTGCCATCATGTGAGGGGTGCCCAGCACTATGATGAGGCACCATCATGTGAGGAGTGCATGGACAGTCTGATGAGGAATCACCATGTGAGGAGTGCATGGACAGTGTTATGAGGCACCATCATGTCAGGAGTGCCTGGGAAGTGTGATGAGACGCCATCATGTGAGGAGTGCCTGGACAGTGTGATGAGGCTCCATCACATGAGGAGTGCCTGGGCTGTGGGATGAGCCTCCATCATGTGCAGAGTGATTTTGCAGTGTTATGAGACACCATCATCTGAGGCTTGCCTGGGGAGTGTAATGAGGCGCCATCATGTGAGGAGTGCTTGGACAGTGTGATGAGGTGCCATCATGTGAGGAGTGCCTGGACACAGTGATGAGCCATCATCATGTGAGGATTGCCGGGGCAGTGTGATGAGGCGCCATCAGGTGAAGAGTGCCTGTACAGTGTGATGAGGTGCCATCATGTGAGGAGTGCCTGGACAGTGTGATGAGGTGCCATCATGCGAGGTGTGTCTGGACAGTGTGATGAGGCACCATCATGTGAGGGGTGCCTGGATAGTGTGATGAAGCACAATCATGTGAGAAGTGACAGGACAGTGTGATGAGGTGCCATCATGTGAAGAGTGCCTGGATAGTGTGATGAGGTGCCATCATGTGTGGAGTGCCTGGACAGTGTGATGAGGCACCAACATGTGAAGAGTGCCTGGATAGTGTGATGAGGTGCCATCATGTAAGGAGTGCCGGGACAGTGTGATGAGGTGCCATCATGTGAGGAGTGCCTGGAGAGTGTGATGAGGTGCCATCATGTAAGGAGTCGCCATCATGTGAGGAGTTCCTTGACAGTGTGATGAGGTGCCATCATGTGAAGATTGCCTGGACAGTGTGACGAGACACCATCCTGTGAGGAGTGCCTGGACAGTGTGATGAGGTGCCATCATGTGAGGGGTGCCCAGCACTATGATGAGGCACCATCATGTGAGGAGTGCATGGACAGTCTGATGAGGAATCACCATGTGAGGAGTGCATGGACAGTGTTATGAGGCACCATCATGTCAGGAGTGCCTGGGAAGTGTGATGAGACGCCATCATGTGAGGAGTGCCTGGACAGTGTGATGAGGCTCCATCACATGAGGAGTGCCTGGGCTGTGGGATGAGCCTCCATCATGTGCAGAGTGATTTTGCAGTGTTATGAGACACCATCATCTGAGGCTTGCCTGGGGAGTGTAATGAGGCGCCATCATGTGAGGAGTGCTTGGACAGTGTGATGAGGTGCCATCATGTGAGGAGTTCTGGATAGTGTGATGAGGCACCATCCTGTGAGAAGGGCCTAGGCAGTTTGATAAGGCACATCATGTAAGGAGTGCCTGGACAGTGTGATGAGGCACCATCAGGTGAGGAGTGCCTGGACAGTGTGATGAGGCACCATCATGTGAGGAGTTCCTGGGCAGTGTGATTAGGCACCATCACATGAGGCGTGCCTGGAAAGTGTGATGAGTCACCATTACTTGAGGCATGCTTGTGCAGTGTGATGAGGCACCATCACTTGAGGAGTGCCTGGACAGTGTGATGAGGCACCATCATGTGAAGAGTGCCTGGACAGGACTAGATGTACTATCATGTGAGGAGTCCTTGGACAGTGTGATGAGGCTCCATCATGTGAGGCTTGCCTTGGCAGTGTGATGCGGCACCATCATGTGAGGAGTGCGTGGAATGAGGTGCAATCATGTGAGTAATGCCTGGGCAGTGCTATGAGGCACCAACACGTGAGGCGTGCCTGGACAGTGTGATGAGGCACCATCACGTGAGGACTGCCTGGACAGTGTGATGAGGCACTATCATGTGAGGAGTGCCTGGGACATGTGATGAGGTGCTATCATGTGAGGAGTTTCTGGACAGGACTAAAGGCACCATCATGTGAGGAGTGCTTGGACCGTGTGATGAGGCGCCATCACGTGAGGAGTGCCTGGCCAGTGTGATGAGGCACAGGGGGCAGGAACAGTCCAATACAGAAGAAGAATGAATGAGAAATAATTGCATATGAATCTCTTGATTTTGCCATTATGCATGCAGTAATGGCAGGCGGGCTCATGCCCCCTTTTTCTCTGTAGCATGTAAAGTGTGAACACGTGACCACCCACCATCTTGAGAACATGGTATTTGGCCACCAAACAGTGCACTTGGGGAGATCCTGAGTGCCAGGTCTGGTGTTCTCACACTTGCAGGGATCACCATCCTAGGCAATCTGGATAGAAGTGCACTGAGAGGGCAGTGCCCGCTCTGGTGTTCTCACACATGCAGGGATCACCATCCTAGTCAATCAGAATGGAGGTTCACTGAGAGGGCAGTGCCCGCTTTGGTGTTCTCCCAACTGCAGGGATCACCATTCTAGGCAATCAGGTCAGAAGTGCACTAGGAAGGCAGTGCAAGGTCTGGTGTTCTCACACCTGCGGGGATCACCATTCTAGGCAGTCAGGAGAGAAGTGCACTGAGAGGGCAGTGCCAGGTCTGGTGTTCTCACACATGTAGGGATCACCATTCTAGGCAATCAGAATAGAAGTGCACTGAGAGGGCAGTGCCCGCTGGTGTTCTCACGCCTGCAGGGATCACCATTATAGGCAATCAGAACAGAAGTGCACTGAGAGGGCAGTGCCCGCTCTGGTGTTCTCACACATGCAGGGATCACCATCCTAGTCAATCAGAATGGAGGTTCACTGAGAGGGCAGTGCCCGCTTTGGTGTTCTCCCAACTGCAGGGATCACCATTCTAGGCAATCAGGTCAGAAGTGCACTAGGAAGGCAGTGCAAGGTCTGGTGTTCTCACACCTGCGGGGATCACCATTCTAGGCAGTCAGGAGAGAAGTGCACTGAGAGGGCAGTGCCAGGTCTGGTGTTCTCACACATGTAGGGATCACCATTCTAGGCAATCAGAATAGAAGTGCACTGAGAGGGCAGTGCCCGCTCTGGTGTTCTCACGCCTGCAGGGATCACCATTCTAGAAAATTAGAATAGAAGTGCTCTGAGAGGCCAGTGCCAGATCTGGTGTTCTCACACCTGCGCACTTCTGCATTTCCTAACAGGTAAACATGTTTATTGAATATTTTGTAGCTCTAAAATAAATTGTAAGCGTTTTGAATTTCCATCAAAATAAAAAATTTGATTACTACCTAAAATGCAGAAATATGACAAATGACACATCTATAAATAGAAGGCTCCATAGGCGAACATCCAAGGGGTTCCTCTATAAGTACCGGGCACAGGCAGCCCCTCGCACAGTTCTCCCCCCATCCTCTGGCTCCCAGACACTCACCCTCTGATGGATGGAAAGAGGCTCCAATCTCTGAGGGCAGAAGACACAATGCAGGAGGACCCAGAGGAGACACAAGGCTGTGCAGGATCTCCTTTACTGGAACCAAATCTCATATTTAAGGAGTGTCTTCCATTAAGTTTTTGAAAATAAACAAACTGTTGAATGAAAGGCTCTTCTGAGCACCTTTAACGGATCGGAAGAGGATTGCGCTGTTCATGGTAAGGACGTGCACGGTTCATGTTTGACACTTTTTATGTTGTTTATGGTACAGTGGGGCAGGCAGAGAGTGATGTCCACATGCCTCTCTGTGTGCTGCACTCTTCGGGGCTGTGCAGCAGGGGCAGGCAGAGAGTGATGTCCACATGCCTCTCTGTGTGCTGCACTCTTCTGGGCTGTGCAGCAGGGGCAGGCAGAGAGTGATGTCCACATGCCTCTCTGTGTGCTGCACTCTTCGGGGCTGTGCAGCAGGGGCAGGCAGAGAGTGATGTCCACATGCCTCTCTGTGTGCTGCACTCTTCGGGGCTGTGCAGCAGGGGCAGGCAGAGAGTGATGTCCACATGCCTCTCTGTGTGCTGCACTCTTCGGGGCTGTGCAGCAGGGGCAGGCAGAGAGTGATGTCCACATGCCTCTCTGTGTGCTGCACTCTTCTGGGCTGTGCAGCAGGGGCAGGCAGAGAGTGATGTCCACATGCCTCTCTGTGTGCTGCACTCTTCGGGGCTGTGCAGCAGGGGCAGGCAGAGAGTGATGTCCACATGCCTCTCTGTGTGCTGCACTCTTCGGGGCTGTGCAGCAGGGGCAGGCAGAGAGTGATGTCCACATGCCTCTCTGTGTGCTGCACTCTTCGGGGCTGTGCAGCAGGGGCAGGCAGAGAGTGATGTCCACATGCCTCTCTGTGTGCTGCACTCTTCTGGGCTGTGCAGCAGGGGCAGGCAGAGAGTGATGTCCACATGCCTCTCTGTGTGCTGCACTCTTCGGGGCTGTGCAGCAGGGGCAGGCAGAGAGTGATGTCCACATGCCTCTCTGTGTGCTGCACTCTTCGGGGCTGTGCAGCAGGGGCAGGCAGAGAGTGATGTCCACATGCCTCTCTGTGTGCTGCACTCTTCGGGGCTGTGCAGCAGGGGCAGGCAGAGAGTGATGTCCACACGCCTCTTTGTGTGCTGCACTCTTCGGGGCTGTGCAGCAGGGGCAGGCAGAGTGATGCCTACTTGCCTCTCTGTGTGGTGCACTCTTCGGGGCTGTGCAGTAGGGGCAGGCAGAGAGTGATGGCCACACACCTCTCTGTGTGCTGCACTCTTCGGGGCTGTGCAGGAGGGGCAGGCACAGGGTGATGTCCACACACCTCTCTGTGTGGTGCACTCTTCAGGGCTGTGCAGCAGGGGCATGCAGAGAGTGATGTCCACACACCTCTCTGTGTACTGCACTCTTCGGGGCTATGCAGGAGGGGCAGGCATAGGGTGATGTCCACACACCTCTCTGTGTGGTGCACTCTTCAGGGCTGTGCAGCAGGGGCATGCAGAGAGTGATGTCCACACGCCTCTTTGTGTGCTGCACTCTTCGGGGCTGTGCAGAAGGGGCAGTCAGAGAGTGAGGTCCACACACTTCTCTGTGTAGTGCACTCTTTGTGGCTGTGCTTACAGGCACAGACACAAGGTGCCAGAGGGCAAGCCGGGATCTGAACCGTGGGGCCATTAAGGGGGCACTGAGGGTGCACTGAGGGAGAGGGCAGATAGGAGACCTCCGGGAACAGCCGTATACATTTTGGTGTATTTGTTCTATTTTATACATCCATTGTCGGTAACTTTCTCAACACCCCCTCCCTATGTGGCAAGTGATTCCACTATTCTCCATTCACCATAATGACCTAGCAGACCCCTTTCCCTATCATGTGAGTAACCTCGCCCCCCCCCCCCGCTGCTTCCACTCTACCCACCGCAACCCATCCATCAATCCACTCCGGTCAAGTGGCACAGCGAGTAAAGCGCTCGCTTTGACATCTGTATAGAGGGGCCAAACACACCTCTTCATCTTTCTGAGGTCGATAAATGAGCACCCCACACGCAGCGCTCAGATACCTGAGGGTTCGTAGCGCTATATAAATACGAAATTATTATTTTTATTATTACTCCTAGCGCTGTGTTGCACCGAATATACCTATTTGCTCCCATCTAAAGTTACCTACCTTATAATGCGTGACACCTTACCATGCCTAATATGCCCATTTGCTATGCTTACAGCTTACCTTTAACATATGTGTACACTGCGCTCTGATCCTGGCAGCTACCCCTACCCAGCAGACATGGCGACCATCCTGTCTGTTTCTGATCCTGGCAGCTGCCCCAACCTAGCAGACATGGCGACCATCCTGTCTGTGTCTGATCCTGGCAGCTGCCCCTACCCAGCAGACATGGGGACCATCCTGCCTGTGTCTGATCCTGGCAGCTGCCCCTACCCAGCAGACATGGCGACCATCCTGTCTGTGTCTGATCCTGGCAGCTGCCCCACCCAGAATGACCCTTCAGCAGTGACCGACATGGGGATAATCCTGTGTGTGTCTGACCCTGGCAGCTGCCCCTACCTAGCAGACATGGCGACCATCCTGTCTGTTTCTGATCCTGGCAGCTGCCCCAACCTAGCAGACATGGCGACCATCCTGTCTGTGTCTGATCCTGGCAGCTGCCCCTACCCAGCAGACATGGCGACCATCCTGCCTGTGTCTGATCCTGGCAGCTGCCCCTACCCAGCAGACATGGCGACCATCCTGTCTGTGTCTGAACCTGGCAGCTGCCCCACCCAGAATGACCCTTCAGCAGTGACCGACATGGAGATAATTCTGTGTGTGTCTGATCCTGACAGCTGCCCCTGCCCAGCATGACCCATTAGCAGCACCCGACTTGGGAACCATCCTGTCTGTGTCTGATCCTGGCAGCTGCCCCTACCTTGCAGACATTGCGACCATCCTGTCCTTGTCTGATCCTGGCAGCTGTCCCTACCCAGCATGACCCTTCAGCAGCTCCTGACATGGAGACCATCCTGTCTGTGTTTGATCCTGACAGCTGCCCCTACCAAGCATGACCCTTCAGCAGCACCCAACATGGAGACCATCCTGTCTGTGTCTGATCCTGGCAACTGCCCTACCTAGCAGACATGGCAACCATCCTGTCTGTGTGTGATCCTGGCAGCTGTCCCTACCTAGCAGACATGGTGACCATCCTGCCTGTGTCTGATCCTGGCAGCTGCCCCTACCCAGCAGACATGACAACCATCCAGTCTGTGTCTGATCCTGGCAGCTGCCCCTACCCAGCAGACATGACAACCATCCAGTCTGTGTCTGATCCTGGCAGCTGCCCCACCCAGAATGACCCTTCAGCAGTGACCGACATGGTGACAATCCTGTCTGTGTCTGATCCTGGCAGCTGTCCCTACCTAGCAGACATGGTGACAATCCTGTCTGTGTCTGATCCTGGCAGCTGCCCCTACCTAGCAGACATGGCGACCATCCTGGCTGTGTCTCTATTGCCTGCTGCATGCACACCCTGCCTACATCACTGACAATTATACTGTTTATTTTCAATACACACACCCATATGTTTGACGCAGCCCCTCTGCATTCCTGAGACACGGCTTTCTGGACTGTACTTCATCCCAACCGTAACTAAGCAACTCCTGTCACCAATTTTTATAAGTAAAAACGCCCAGATACCTCCAGGTTCAGTGTGCTATATAAATGCCAGAATAAATAAGTAAACTTTGACAGAAGCTGTGCCTCCTCTATCATTACCATTCCTGCTCCCACTCACTGTCACATCCTCCATGTTCTATCACAACCAATCCTGATATCACTATCTACCTCAGCACCACCTTCTATCAATAACAATCCTTCTCTCACTCATTGTCTCATCCTCTACCTTCTATCATTACCAATCCTTATCTCACTCTCTGTCTCATCCTCCGCCTTCTATCACTACCAATCCTGCTCTCACTCTCTGTCTCATCCTCCCCCTTCTATCACTATGAATCCTTCTCTCACTCTGTCTCATTCTCCACCTTCTATCATTACCAATACTTCTCTCACTCTCTGTCTCATCCTTCACCATCTAGCACTACACATCCTTCTCTCACTCTCTGTCTCACCCTCCACCTTCTATCACTCCGAATCCTGCTCTCACTCTCTATCCGATACTCCACCTACTATCACTGCGAATCCTGCTGTCACTCGCTGTCTGATCCCCCACCTTCTATCATCACCAATCCTTGTCTCACTTTCTGTTTCATCCTCCACATTCTGTCACTACCAATCCTGTTCTCACTCTCTGTCTCATACTCCACCTTTGTCACTACCAATCCTTCTCTCACTCTCTGGCTCAGCCCCACCTTCTATCATTACCAATGCTGCTCTCACTCTCTGTCTCATCTTCAGCCTTATATCTTTACCAATCCTTCTCCCACTCCCTGCCTCAGCCCCACCTTCTATCACTTACAATCTTGTTCTCACTCTCTGTCCCATCCTCCACTTTCTATCATCACCAATCGTTCTCTCACTCTCTGCCTCAGCCCCACCTTTTATCACTACAAATCCTGTTCTCACTCTCTTCCTCATCCTCCATGTTCTATCATTATCAATCCTTTTTTCACTCTCTGTCTCATCACCTTCTATCATTACCAATCCTTCTCTCACTATTTACCTCAACCCCACCTTTTAACTTTATCAATCACTCTCACACTCTCTGCCTCAGGCCCACCTTCTATCAATATGAATCCTGCTCTCACTCTCTGTCCCATCCTCCACTTTCTATCGTTACCAATCCCTCTCTCACTCTCTGCATCAGCCCCACCACTACCACTACCAATACTGATCTCAATCTCTGCCTCCTCATACAGCTTCTATCATCACCAAGCATTCTCTCACTCTCTGCCTCATCCTCCATCTTCTATCATTACCAATCCTTCTTTCACTCTGTCTCATCACCTTCTATCATTACCAAACCTTCTCTCACTCTTTACCTCAACCCCACCTTTTAACTTTACCAATCCTTCTCGCACTCTGCCTCAGGCCCACTTTCTATCACTCTGTCTCATCCTCTACCTTCTATCATTACCAATCCTTCTCTCACTCTCTGCCTCAGCCCCACTTTCTATCACTACTAATCATTCTCTCACTCTCTGTCTCATCCTTCACCTTCTAGCACTACAAATCCTTCTCTTACTCTCTCTCTCACCCTCCACCTTCTATCACTACCAATCATGCTTTCACTCGCTGTCTGATCCCCCACCTTCTATCATTACCAATCCTTGTCTCACTTTCTGTTTCATCCACCACCTTCTGTCACTACCAATCCTGCTCTTACTCTCTGTCTCATCCTCCACCTTTTGTCACTAGCAATCCTTCACGCACTCTCTGGCTCAGCCCCACATTCTATCATTACCAATCCTGCTCCCACTCTCTGTCTCATCTTCAGCCTTATATCTTTACCAATCCTGTTCCCACTCCCTGCCTCAGCCCCAACTTCCATCACTTACAATCCTTCTCGCACTCTCTGCCTCAGGCCCACCTTCCATCAACATGAATCCTGCTCTCACTCTCTGTCCCATCATCCACTTCTATCATTACCAATCCTTCTCTCGCTCTGTCTCATCATCTTCTATCATTACCAATACTTCTCACACTCTCTGCATCAGCCCCACCACTACCACTACCAATCCTGATCTCACTCTCTGCCTCCTCATACAGCTTCCATCATCACCAATCGTTCTCTCACTCTCTGCCTCAACCCCAAACTCTATCACTATGAATTCTGCTCTCACTCTCTGTCTCATCCTCCAACTTCTACAATTACCTATCCTTCTATCACTCTCTGTCTCATCACCTTCTATCATTACCAATCCTTCCCTCACTCTCTGCCTCAGCCCCACCTTTTATCACTACAAATCCTGTTCTCACTCTCTGCCTCATCCTCCATGTTCTATCATTATCAATCCTTTTTTCACTCTCTGTCTCATCACCTTCTATCATTACCAATCCTTCTCTCACTATTTACCTCAACCCCACCTTTTAACTTTATCAATCACTCTCACACTATCTGCCTCAGGCCCACCTTCTATCAATATGAATCCTGCTCTCACTCTCTGCCTCATCCTCCATCTTCTATCATTACCAATCCTTCTTTCACTCTGTCTCATCACCTTCTATCATTACCAAGCCTTCTCTCACTCTTTACCTCAACCCCACCTTTTAACTTTACCAATCCTTCTCGCACTCTGCCTCAGGCCCACCTTCTATCACTTTGTCTCATCCTCCACCTTCTATCATTACCAATCCTTCTCTCACTCTCTGCCTCAGCCCCACTTTCTATCACTACTAATCATTCTCTCACTCTCTGTCTCATCCTTCACCTTCTAGCACTACAAATCCTTCTCTTACTCTCTCACCCTCCACCTTCTATCACTACCAATCCTGCTTTCACTCGCTGTCTGATCCCCCACCTTCTATCATTACCAATCCTTGTCTCACTTTCTGTTTCATCCACCACCTTCTGTCACTACCAATCCTGCTCTCACTCTCTGTCTCATCCTCCACCTTTTGTCACTAGCAATCCTTCTCTAACTCTCTGGCTGAGCCCCACATTCTATCATTACCAATCCTGCTCCCACTCTCTGTCTCATCTTCAGCCTTATATCTTTACCAATCCTGTTCCCACTCCCTGCCTCAGCCCCAACTTCCATCACTTACAATCCTTCTCGCACTCTCTGCCTCAGGCCCACCTTCTATCAACATGAATCCTGCTCTCACTCTCTGTCCCATCATCCACTTCTATCATTACCAATCCTTCTCTCGCTCTGTCTCATCATCTTCTATCATTAACAATACTTCTCACACTCTCTGCATCAGCCCCACCACTATCACTACCAATCCTGATCTCACTCTCTGCCTCCTCATACAGCTTTCATCATCACCAATCGTTCTCTCACTCTCTGCCTCAACCCCATACTCTATCACTATGAATTCTGCTCTCACTCTCTGTCTCATCCTCCACCTTCTACAATTACCAATCCTTCTCTCACTCTCTGTCTCATCACCTTCTAGCATTACCAATCCTTCTCTCACTCTCTGCCTCAGCCCCACCTTTTATCACTACAAATCCTGTTCTCACTCTCTGTCTCATCCTCCATGTTCTACCATTATCAATCCTACTTTCGCTCTCTGCCTCAGCCCCACCTTCAATCACTACCAAGGCTGCTCTCACTTTCTGTTTCATCTTCCACCTTCTGTCACTACCAATCCTGCGCTCACTCTCTGTCTCAGCATCACCTTCTATCATTACCAATCCTGATCTCACTCTCTGTCTCATCTTCAGCCTTAATCCTTTACCAATCCTTCTCCCACTCCCTGTCTCAGTCCCACCTTCTATCACTTATAATCCTGCTCTCACTCTCTGCCTCATCCTCCAACCTCTATCATTACCAATCCTTCTTTCACTCTCTGTCTCATCACCTTCTATCATTACCAATCCTTCTCTCACTCTTTTCCTCAACCCCACCTTTTAACTTCACCAATCCTTCACGCACTCTCTGCCTCAGGCCCACCTTCTATCAATATGAATCCTGCTCTCACTCTCGGTCCCATCTTTCACTTTCTATCATTACTAATCCTTCTCACACTCTGTCTCATCATCTTCTATCATTACCAATACTTCTCACACTATCTGCATCAACCCCACCACTACCACTACCAATCCTGATCTCACTTTCTGCCTCCTCATACAGCTTCTATCATCACCAATCGTTCTCTCACTCTCTGCCTCAGCCCCACCTTCTATCACCACAAATCCTGTTCTCACTCTCTGTCTCATCCTCCACCTTCTATCATTACCAATCCGTCTCTGACTCTCTGCCTCAGCCCAACCTTCTATCACTACAAATCCTGTTCTGACTCTCTGTCTCATCCTCCAGGTTCTATCATTACCAATCCTACTTTCACTAACTGTCTCAGCCCCACCTGCAATCACTACCAATCCTGCTCTCACTCTCTGTGTCACCCTCCTTCTTCTTTCACTAACAATCATGATCTCACTCTCTGCCTCTGCCCTACCTTCTATCACTACTTATCATGCTCTCAATCTGTCCCATCCTCCACCTTCTATGGCTACCAATTCATTTCTCACTCTCTGCCCTCTCCCACCTTCTATCATTACCAATCCTTCTCTGACTCTCTGCCTCAGCCCCACCTTCTATCACTACAAATCCTGTTCTCACTCTCTGTCTCATCCTCCACCTTCTATCATTACCAATGCTACTTTCACTCTTTGCCTCAGCCCCACCTTCAATCACTACCAATCCTGCTCTCACTCTCTGTCTTATCCTCCGCCTTCTTTCACTACCAATCATGCTCTCACTCTCTGCCTCTGCCCTACCTTCTATCACTACTTATCATGCTCTCAATCTGTCCCATCCTCCACCTTCTATCACTACCAATTCATTTCTCACTCTCTGCCTCAGCCCCACCTTCTATCACTAAGAATCATTCTCCCACTCTCTGCATCAGCCCCACCTTCTATCATTACCAATCCGTATCTGACTCTCTGTCCCATCCTCCACATTCTATCATTACCAATCCTGCTCTCACTCTCTGTCTCTTCCTTCAGCATCTATCACTATGATTCCTGCTCTTCCTCTCTCTCTCATCTTCTGCCTTCTAACATTACCAATCCTTCTCTCACTCTTTGTCTCATCCTACACCTTCTATCATTACAATCCTTCTCTGACTCTCTGCTTCAGTCACACTTTCTATCACTTCCAATCCTGCTCTCACTCTCTGTCTCACAATCCACTTTCTATCACTACGAATCCTGCTCTCACTCTCTGTCTCATCCCCACCTTCTATCATTACCAATACTTCTCTCACTCTCTGCCTCAGCCCTACATTCTATCACTACCAATCCTTATCTTACTCTCTTCCTCAGCCCCACCTTCTATCATTACCAATCCTTATCTGACTCTCTGTCCCATCCTCAAAATGTTATCATTACCAATCCTACTCTCACTCTTTGTCTCATCCTTCACCATCTATCACTCTGAATCCTGCTCGTCCTCTCTCTCTCATCTTCCTTCCAACATTACCAATCTTTCTCTCACTCTTTGGGCCTCATTACGAGGTATGCCGGTAAGGCAAAAACGATGCCGGTGTGGTAATACCAGCATCGTTTACCGTCCCGTTGCATTCTGACCCGCAAACCCGGTATTAGCGGCACGCTAAACAACGGTGCCGCTAATAGCGGCATAGGCGCGTACACGAGCCCCTTCAGGGAGCAAATACCGGCATACCGGTAATAGGGGGTAATTCCAACCCACTCATACATGCAAATACCGGCATTGTGAAGCCGGTAATCACGGCCTGCACGATGCCGGCCACACAGGCATTGCGGACCACCCGCAAACAGCAAGCAGGATACAAGGCAGCTGCCACAGGTGCACACAATCCCGAAAGGTGGAGTCAATGGAGGCAGTGCCAGTATAAACTGAGCACACCCACACACCACAACCCCCCCTGACAGGTGTAGGCAATGTAGAGTGGCCCAGTACAAAAGGAGCACACTTAAACACCACACCCCTTCCTACACCAAAATGCTACTACTAGCAGTTGCAATCATGGCACTGGAGGACATGCCTATACTGCTACAACTACAGCAACAACAGCAACAACAGCAACAACTACAGCATCAAGAACAGGCTGCACAGAGGAGACGCAGGAGGAGAAGGAGGGTGAGACAGGCCCAGCAATTACCACCAGCGCAGCCACCAGTGCCTCGTAGGCAGCCACCAATCCCTTGCACCAGACTCAGCCCATTCAAACTAACCCCTGAGCAGATCCACACCCTGTACCGGTTGGACCGTGACACCATCACCACCATAGTGGACATGATACACAACGACATTGCCAGCCACATACAAATACGCACTGCCATCCCCGCACTACTGAAGGTGGTGTCTGTGCTATACTTCCTGGCCACAGGCACCTACCAACACACAGTGGGCCAGCTGCATGGCATTTCACAACCACTATTCTCACGCATGCTGAACCAAGTGCTGGATGCCCTCCTGAAGCACACAAGCACCAACATATCCCTACTAAGGACTGCCCAGGAGATACCCAAAACCAAAGTAGGCTTCCATGCACTGGCAGGCATGCCCAATTGTGTTGGTGCCATCGACTGCACCCATGTGGAATTGGTAGTCCCCCATGCCATAGAAGCGGTGTACCGCAATCGCAAGCAATACCACTCCATCAATGTGCAAATGGTATGTGACTCCAGCAAGATCATCACACATTGCTGCACCCGATGTCCTGGATCCACACATGATGCCATGGTACTGCGCAACTCCACGCTACCCCGTCACATGGAGCGACATGCTGGACCACGTGCCTGGCTGCTCGGTGAGTTGCACAACAGGGCCATGGCCATGCTGTGGGGTACTGATGTGAGCGGATGCAGAAGGGGGGAGGGCCTACTGCACCTGGGTGGGAAAGGGGGGGAATACTGCACCTGGGTATTTCCTGCTGATTGGAAGGAGCGTTTCATTTCTCCTACGAACGCTCGTGCTTGCAAGGTCCATCCCTCACAGCTGCACTGCGAGCAGAGCTCTTGCAGCCCATTCTGCTTCCTGGAGGGGGCGGACCCCTTCCTGAACACGTGACACAGCACGTGACTGCCAGCCTGCACAAGTTGCCGGCACAGCCGCCCTTGCGGCGTATTTCCTGCTGATTGGAAGGAGCGTTTCATTTCTCCTACGAACGCTCGAGCTTGCAAGGTCCATCCCTCACAGCTGCACTGCGAGCAGAGCTCTTGCAGCCCATTCTGCTTCCTGGAGGGGGCGGACCCCTTCCTGAACACGTGACACAGCATGTGACTGCCAGCCTGCACAAGTTGCCGGCACAGCCGCCCTTGCGGCGTATTTCCTGCTGATTGGAAGGAGCGTTTCATTTCTCCTACGAACGCTCGAGCTTGCAAGGTCCATCCCTCACAGCTGCACTGCGAGCAGAGCTCTTGCAGCCCATTCTGCTTCCTGGAGGGGGCGGACCCCTTCCTGAACACGTGACACAGCACGTGACTGCCAGCCTGCACAAGTTGCCGGCACAGCCGCCCTTGCGGCGTTAAGCCCTGGAGACTGTAAGGGCTGGAGATACTGTTTTGCTGTTTGGCTGTGATCTGTGAGTACACTGTTCTGGGCCTTCCCAAGCCAACCCAATTGAAGTTGTATTCTTACTACGAGGGTTTGGGGTGGAGAGTCGGACTCTGGCAGCTCCACAAGCCGTCGGGCGTTCCCTTCCCAGAAAATGACTATTACGTTGACACAACTCATTTACTAAAACTTTTATTTTAATTGAGTGTGTAACATTGCTTTTTATTTTAATTCGCTCTTAATGCTAGGTTACATATATACTTCATAGGGTTTTTAGACAATGTACTGGTCTTTCAGAGTTTGATTTTCGCTATTTGTGCCATACTCTAACACTTGCATTTTTAAAATTTAAAAATTGCCTAGTATTTTTTTGCTGTGTGTCTCTATGTCTAACTTCCCCTGACATCTAGGCCTATTTCCAGTGTATTTCTGGGTACCTTCTCTGACATAACTTTTATTTTCTTTCTCATTCTGCCTACTGTCAGGTTGAGGTTTTATCTGAATGACACGTAAGGGACTTAGAAGTCAGACTGCTATGGAGGTCTCACCTCCTTTGTCCCCTCCGCCCATTGTCAGTATACCCTCCATGCCATCTACAGTTATTGTGCCAGAAACCCCCATTCCTATTGCTATGGGGAGTTCTGATGATGCTCCACTTCAGGCCCATTATAACCCTCTCCTTTTAAGGGACATAGCCCAGGCCCAAATTCATGTGAGAGAGAGGCCTGAGGTTTGCAATGCTATGGGTATCACTTTACGTAACACAGCTCATAATAACTGTATTTTCAATGGAATACATGACATTTCTATAGATACTCAGGAAGAACGTCTAGCTGCTACTCTTGCCTCCAATCTTTTGGTCGGGGTCAGTTTCTCAAAGACAAAAAGCAATATGGCATATGACAACAACCCTTTGCCTAATATCCCTCTTCCAATGACTGCCTCACTGAATTCTAGTATGCCCATACCCCCAGTCTTGGTGGATGAATCAGAAGTTACTGTATCACAACTATTAGAGAAGAAGGACAGTGGGAGCGTTGTTATCTCTCACATTCAACCCTCTTTAGGATCCAAAGTATTACTTAGTGATATTAAGCACACATCCTCTTCTCACGTTAACCTTTCTACTAGTGTGGTGGGAATTCCCTTCTCCCCTAATGGGATCCCTTTGCCGTTCAAAACCCCTCTCAATAAGCCCCGTAACTCAATATCAAAAATAAAAATTAATCTAGGTACCCAGGGGAATCCAATCCAGGGGAAAAACATCACACATTTTTTTGGTAAGAAATCTGTTTCTAGCACTCTGGCTAAATCTCCTTACCCTCTTCCTCCAGTACATACCCCGGCCCACACTAACTTAATTAACGTAGCTAAGAAACTGGATATTGAAGATCTCTCAGTCCAGGATATTGACGATATCAGTATCATAGAATGTGCAGATAAGGCTATTGCTGATAGCCACTTGGACTCCCATCTTAATAAAACAAATAATGTAACACAACAAATTTGTGATGAATCATGGGCAGGTTCCCCTTCAGATCTCACTAACTTCATTGACGAGTATACTGAAAAACAAAACTGGTTAAAAGAAAGAGGTCTTCTTCCGGACTTCAAAACTGATCCGCCCAGTGAGTCTATTCTACATCATACCCTTAAAGATGTTGATGATAGAATTAAACTCTCTCATCCAACTATCTCTGCGTTGAATATGGTTCTGAGTTCCTTTGTGAGTCTCTATGATAACATCTGGTCAGAGGTTACATCCCATTCACGTATACTTTCTGAAATATATTCTAGGCTGGAGGGCCTAGATAGATTTGAAGATTTAGTAAAAATTATAAAAGAAGAAAATCAATTTTTGAACACTCAAGGTCTTGACCCTACCTCCATCAATCCACCTTTGGCCCCTATACACGATTTACATCAGGGGCCTACGGGGACTACGGCAACTACTTTAGGGGTGGACCCCAATGCGGCCCCGGGTCTTCTGGTTCTCCAACCACTAGATCCTGATTCCCGGGGCCCTTCCTCTATGACTCCCCGAGCTGCCTCTGATGGTTTGCGAGAGGATGACGACCCTACAGATATACTTCCCAGTGTCCCGACTGTATTCTCTACGGAAAGAGGAGAGGACAAAGTACAGGAGGATCTGCCAAGGGTATCCCTCAAACCCTCTATACAAGATCGTTCATGTGCAGGTGGGACTGCAGAGTCGGCCGTCCGTTCTAAAGGTGACCATATCGCATCCTTAGGAGAAAACATGATTAGCCTAACTCCAGAAATCGCAGCAATTTCCTCTGAGCCCCCAGAGGAAAATTCCTGTCCAAAAGTCCCCCCCTGTCTAGGAAAGAAAAGGAAAATGAGCCAACAAATGAAGAAAACTAAAAATCAGAAGAATGTCAAAAAGATTACTTCGTATACTAATCAATTTTTCAAAAACCTCTTTATGGCAAACTCTTTAGTCCCTTCAACCACTGTTGCAGTTCCACAGGGGACTGATAACTCTGTTGAACCTATCCCCCCTTCCATTCATGTGACCACTCCAGATACCACCAATGCTCCACCTATTTTACCACCTGCATCTGTTTTAACGGATGCGGTGGGTATGTTGATTAATACCTCTGCTTCTATAGATGCGGGGCCAAGGACTGTTGGTACTGGTGAAATTGCAGTTTCTAGCATTCGGATAACACCTCTTACCGTACCAGCATCCACTAGTACCAACCCTGTAGCACTGCCTACTGATATTGTTGCAGCGGAGGCTATGGACTCTGCCCCGGAAGCAATTCTCCCCTCTACTTCTCTGGAGTCTACTTCTGGAAAAAGCCTGAATCATCCGGACACTTCTCTAACTACGCCGACTGTTAATATGGTTAACATTGATATGGTTAAACATTTATTTCAGTCACTACTTGTTCCCAAGATCAGCAAGGTGACAGTGTCTAATTCCAACGTAAGCTTGTCACAGGACGAGGTTCCTACTACTCGGCTCTCTCCTTCTGACCCGGCATTCTTGTCTGCTCCTGAGGAGCCCCATGTTAATATGGACTGCATTAAGAGGGATGGAGATATGACAGATCGATCAGACAATGTCTTATCGACTCTCCCCCCTTTTAACCTTGCTTCTCTTAGCATCTCAAATATGCGTATGTCTGCGGCTCGAGAAGCGGTCCCCTCTGGGTTTGACTTTGCCCATAATAAGAACGTTTCCAAATCTTGGGAAAGATTTCCACTGGGGCCAAATGTCAACCACAATAGGACTATACTAAGAGGGGCAAGGGGTTGTGATCTGGCGGCTGACCCCCTTGGTCACTTTACCAAAAAAATTTCTGAGTCCTTACCTGTCTCTGCTACAACAAAAGGTTCTGGCGATGTTATACAGCTTTCTAGTCTTTGGGGCGAAGATATGCCAATCTGTTTAAATCGTGGTAACATACTTAAAATCTTTCACCAACTTCCTTCGCTTTCGCTTATCTCTAGCTATGACATAGATTGCATTTTATTCCCTTTCCATGATCGGGTAGATGTTAGTAATATTATTCTTAGATCGAAGGTAGTTTTAAACTTGATCATGGGGCATATGGAAGGGTTGAAGCAACTAGGATTTGAAGCAAAAATAGTGGACTCTTCTCAATTTGCCAAAAATAACGGAGAGGGGGCTGAATATAGAGGTAATCTTACAATGGTCTACCATCCAGAAAGAACTCCCCCACCCCAACGGAGGCATTTTTTGCCCAAATCTAATGGAGACTCCGCGAGCTGGGCACATGTCACCGCAGGCTTATGGAAATGATTTAATTCCCGCTAAATCAGAATCCTCTTCGAAGGCCCGCCATCTAAATAGCTTCAGTTTCTTTTCTTGGAACTCTAGAGGTAATTCCCATTTGTTCACGAACCTAGAAACGGTTGCCGTGATTAAGGCTTCGCATTGTTTTTTTCTCCAAGAAACTTGGCTACTTTCAACTCCAGTTCTTGATGGATTCGATATTTTCTCTCAATGTGCCAAACCTAGCCTGGGAGGCCGCGCATCGGGGGGACTCATTATAGGGGTAAGAACCTCCTTCGGCTCTGTCGCTAAGGAGCTTTCGGATACACCTTTTGGCTTTATGGCCTTAGAGGTGTTTTTTCCGGATTCTAATTGTTACTTTCTCTTGGTCAATGTTTACTGGCATACGGGAATCTCTCCTCTCGAATTGTTTCTGGAGAAGTTAACTGATACAATCCTTGCCTGGAGATATCTGCACCCCATGGGCAAACTCATTTTGGCGGGCGATTTAAATTCAGACTGCACTCTTTGTCTGGAATCCAATTATGATGACCTGGGTTTGGTTATGGAAGACGACCCACGTATAGGACTAAAACTTACATGGGGCCGATCTTGGAATCTGGCTTTGGATTCAATTGGCCTAACTTGTCTTAACAGCCATTATGATGCTACTAATCCTTCCTGCCCAACCTGGCGTAGATCGTCCTCATTTTCCACCTTAGACTACGTCTTTGTCGACCATTCCCTGATTCCATTTTCTTCTAATGTTGAGGTGTCCTTTAATTCATGGAGCGATCATGGTATTCTCCGGGTTCAATTTCTATGCCCCTTTTTCACCAAGCTTCTGCCGGAGGGTGGACCCACTCAGCTTTATACTGTTAGGCAAGGGACTGGGATAAGGTGGTCTCCTTTTAACATCAGTGTTCTTAATAATAAACTGATCTCTTCCCTTAACCACACCTCGCTCTGCTGGAAAATAGCAGTCTTTAACACCTCTTCTTTTGATAGTTTTCTCAATGTCTTACAGAGTAGTATTTATGGCCAGCTAAGGAAAGGGGTCTTCAAAAAATCTCACAACCATAGTTTCGACCAACAATTGGCCAATGTTAAGGCCCTTACTAAGAAACTTATTAGGGATGTTCAAGCCCTAGATATGGATTGGGCAGATAAAACAACAAAAATTAAAACCATTCGTCAAAAATACAAAAACTACTGTAAGCATAGAAAAATTACTATGATTCAAAATGACGCACAGTATATGCTTGCAGTACTAATAAAACGAGATGTGAGGGCTTTTTGGGCTTCGGTTTCCAGCCTTGATAACACATTGATGGCTGATCAGCTTAATGCAATCCCAGAGGCCAAATGGTTTGACTATTACTCTAAACTTTTTGATATTGGGGAGGAAGACTTGGCTTCGGATGCATTGATGATTTACCCATCGAATGACGCATGGAAACCAGTTTTTGATCTGGAGACAGTGTTCTGTCTTATTTCTAAGGCTAAGAAATCTAGGGCGCCAGGCCCAAATGGCCTTACGAGCAATACATTCAAAGCCGAGCCCGAGATTTGGGCCAATCTACTCTTCCTGCTTTTTCAGGACGTAGTAAATTCCGGGAAGGTCCCTATGAGTTGGCATACGGCCCATATTGTCCCAATCTTTAAGAGAGGCTTACGCTCTGAGGTAAAGAATTATAGACCGATCTCTCTTATAGACGCGGACTGTAAGCTTTTTGCTTCTCTGCTCCTCTCCCATCTTAACATATGGATTAGGGACAATCATATTCTCCCCAAATACCAAACTGGCTTCAGGGCCGGCCACTCTACCAATCTCAATGGTCTTATTATAACTGCCCTTCAGACCTCTTCCTGGGGAAAATCTGATGGTCCTTTGTATGTCGCCTCAATTGATTTATCCAATGCATTTGATCTGGTCATTAGATCCAGATTATGGGAAAAATTAACTAAATGGGGCATCCCGGCGGGCCTCCTTTCTCTCATTATGGCCCTCTATGAAAACTCGGGGGTACACATCAGGCTCGATTTGGCTGGTACTCTCTCTAGGAGGATTAGGACGCGTATCGGGGTGAGACAGGGTTGCTCGTTAGCTCCCTGTCTATTTATCCTCTATTTGGCGGATGTGGATAACTTCCTGGAAAATGCAGGCATGGTGAGTGCTAAACTTGGGGACCTGAGATTCTCATGGTTGGCATATGCCGATGACTTTCTCTTGTTCGACCAGACCAAAGTGGGCCTGCAGAGGCTCCTGTGTAAATTTGAACAGTACGCACTGCTAAATGGGCTGAAGATCAATCCTGGTAAAACACGTATCATGGAATTCTCAAAGGGGAGAACCCGAAACAACAAAGTATGGAAAATGGGGGGAACAAACATTTCTCGAGTTAACAAAATCGTCTATTTGGGCTTTTTGATCCTGGCCCAACCATCGGTGATAGAACTGAGACGATTTCTTAGACAGAAACTGCTCCCTCTCATCTCCCAATCACGTACTTTGGAGAATAAATATTGTACGTTTTCCCTCAAACCTGTGGTAGACTTTTTCAAGGGTAAGGTGACTCCAAAGTTATTGTATGGTATGGAACTCCATTACCTTACACTTCTGCCCTTCTGGGACTCTCTTGAAGGTATTTACTGGAGGAAAGTTTTAAAACTGCCCAATTCAATTCCTACTGTTGCCATTAGATATGAGTTGGGTCTGGTTTCTCTACGAGCTAGGATTCTTTGGAAGGTTCTCTCATTGTTCTCAGCCTTGCTTTCCCCCAGACCCGATACTTTATATGCTGATGTGGGCCACATGATTTTTTCCCAGACACACTCGGGCCACAACATATATCTCCATCTTTTCTCCACTCTCTGCGATAAGACCCTGATGGATATATCCTCCGACAGGGATACATTACTTACAAACCCTAACAAGGTAAAGGAGTCTCTGTTCAGCCATGATTGGAGTAACACTATCGAAAAACTTCATGGTTATTCCTCACTGAGTGATCTTCAATTTGATCATAAGAAGAGAGGTGTGATGTCCTTTATTTTGTTCCAATTTCCTAATAGACACTACCGCTCTCTTCTTATAAAACTCAGATGGAACCTTCTTCCCACTCGGGAAGTCCTACGTAAAAGGAAGAAGTTTTCTGATTTGGATCCCACCTGTCGTTTTTGCAAACTTTTGGGGGTCACTGAAACTTCTCGGCATCTCATTCTTGATTGCAAGGCTTTGACCTCTTTAAGGGACAAATATCTAGGCATTTTTAATGTTATGGGGCGACTTGGGGTAGACAATTGGATTTGGTCACAATGTCTCTCAATCTCGAACATCAAGGTTGGTCTGGCTGTGGCGGGCTTTATCAGAGCCCTTGACCTATATGCCCCTTTGGTCTGATTTTTGCTCCTATTCTTGGAACTATGAATTTTTTATTATAGGAGCACAGTGTTTTTTAATATGAGCAATGTATTTCATATTTTATACCTTGTATTTATTCTATCTGTTATTCTCTGTAACTAGTACTTTATATTGACTTGACTAATCTTAGACAATCAAATTTCAAATCTGAAACCGGTTGATTATCTATTGTCTGTCCCTTTTCTGTAAAATTTGCTAACTCTTGCAACTTATGTAAATCTGTAATTTCGTATTTCTTTAGCGGGTATTTTCTTTTTCTTCTTTTTTCAAATGCAAATGCAAAGCAATGAATGTTTATCTCTTTCTTTTTTTTTACTATTTTGTTTTTTTTAATTATAAAGTTTGTTCTATTTGTAAAGGTTTTTTGTAAACCATATACAATAAAAAAAAAAAAAAAAAAAACTGCACCTGGGTGGGAAAGGGGGGGAATATTGCACCTGGGTGGGAATAGCCGGTGATTGGAGAATGCATGCAGAGCCAAACAGTCCTGACCTGAACCAGTCAAACGGTACATGACACTTCACTGGGCCACATATCACAAATAATGCATATCGATGAGAACAAGTAAGAGGCACAACCAGGCCACCCTGGTGATGGCAAGCAATGCATGAAATGAATGAACAGGATGGCAAGTGTGGCAATGTGGGCAGTGTGACCATGCATAGTAAATAATGAACAGCATGAATTGGAGTCAAAACATTGTTGCACTACCACAGCACATCTGCCTCAGCATGCATGATTACACCCTGCATCATCTATTGAACGCCAACCAGACTACCACACCTCATGACAGTATAGATTGCACCTAGATAAAAAAAACTTTCATGCTTACAGGGACATGTGCATGGCCACACCAAATAGCTGCCGCCATGACTGTGCTTCCTGAATGTGGCAGTTTAGAGTGACACACACCTATTTGAATCTGCTTGCAGGTGATGGAGGATATCCCTTGAGGCCGTGGCTGCACACCCCTGTGCGTAACCCACAGAACAGCCATGAGGAGGAGTACAATCGTGTGTACACCCGTACCCTTGTTGTGATTAAGCAGACCGTTGGCCTGTTGAAGGGGCAGTTCCGCTGACTCAGCAGGTCTGGTGGGGCACTCCTATATAGGCCTGAGAAGGTGGCAAAGATCACCATGGCCTGTGTCATGCTGCACAACATGTGCGTCCGGAGAAATGTACCACTGCCACCTGACACTGACATGCATGGGCCGGGTGAGGATGATGAGGATGGAGACAGAGGTGAAGTAGCCCCCCTGCCAGTACGTGATGCACATATGGCCATGCTGTACGCCAAGCACTAATTCACAAATACTTCTGAAACGCTAGGGCTATAAAAGACTTGTGTCAGTCAGACACTGGGCCAATGTGGACATGCACACAGGGAATGTTGGGAGTTGGGCACTGAACACCGTACCACATTAAATGGATGCACACAAAAATAACAATGTCCAGCCATGGATTTTTCTTATCACAACGTGTGTATTATGTACAACAGCAAAAATGTGCCTACTCCCCCCTCCCAGACTCCCACAACAAACTCCCTGACCCCCCCAACAAACTCCCTGACCCTCCCAACAAACACCAACACCCCCAATAGACTCCACAAGATGCACCCCTTCACCCCAACCTTGTGTCCCACTACCATTGTCCCCCCACACTACTTCTGGGACTTTTTCCTGTCCAGGGGTGGCATTTCAGAGTGCCTTGCACTCCTACGTGTGTGGTGCACTGGGCTGGTGGGGACAGAGGAAGCTGGTGTGGAGGTAGTAGGTGATTCGCTGGCAGGTTCCAAATCTCCTGCAAGCCGTGGCGGCTGCATATGAAGCAGCATTGAGGTCAGCACCTGTGTCACCGCCCCCAGGCAGTCCCTCATTAGCCGAGCCGATGCATTGACAGCGGCTGTGTTTGCTTTGATGGCCGCTGTGGTCCCTGCAATTGCTGTGGCAATACCCCGCCTGGTTTCCTCCCTGTCCGCTATGTACTGGCGGAGTAGGTCTAACATGGCCTCCTGCTGGGCCTCCACCATCGACAATCGTGTCTCCAGGGTTCTGGAGGGGGCTGGAGTGGTGGGTTGTGCAGTCACGTGGATGGCATTTTCGGGACTGGACTCCTCAGAGGTGGGTAGGTCACAGTCACAGAGGCAGGGATCAACTTCACTACAGGTGGGAGACTGCAGGTGTTGGGGCGAGGGGGTGGGCACGGGGCTCAGGGTGGCCAGGCATGTCACCTCGTTGTCTCCCACAGGCTCCACACTGGCATCAAGTTCTTCCCCAGTGGAGGTGGGTACTTCCAGGGACTCCCCTTGGACAGGTGTGGGTGTGGCCTGCTTGTCTCCAGTGGAGGTGGTGGTGGTGGTTGCCCTCTTATTACGGTGTGAGGTTGATGCCCTCGCAGTTGTCCCCTGGGTTGCTTCTTCCTCATCAGTGTCTGGGGGGGTAGAAGAGATGCAAGGCATCAGTGATGGTGTGACATGGCAGTGGCGGTGCTGTTCATTATTCATTTGATCATGCTTTCATGTCTTACAGGTGTGTCACGCAGGGTATTCAGAGGGGACATGTAAGCATTCACTGCATGGCAGGTGGCATGCCGTTGATTGAAGTATCACATGGGCAAGCTCCAGGTGTGTTGGCTGTGTGTTGGTTAAGGGATAGGCACTCAGCAAGCATTTCAGTGTGGCAGCGTTGGGCCCGCCATCCGTATTTGGGTATGGTCATGTGGGTGTTGGGACATACATTGGCTTGCCTAGACTCTCTATCACTTCACTTGTGCTACTTCATGGTCTCCCCTACAGGGATCTGCAGGGTCACTCACCTCCTTCCGCGGTTGATGCCGCACCCGTCTCCATCGCGCATAATCCCTCGATAGACTCAGGACTGATGAATCTGCTGGCCGTCTCCTCCCAGGGCATGAATTTGGCAGGGGGGTGGGCATCCGCACCTGTGGCCATGGCCTCCCTCCGATTGGTGGCCATGATACTGCGTACCCTCAACCGGAGCTCATCCCACTGCTTCCTGCAGTCCCTCACACTGCGCAGGGTGGGACCTACAGCTGATACCTTGCATTCTACCTCCTGCCAGATTTGCCTCTTTTGTTGCTGCACCTCCCGCTTCTTGTCGTGGGATTGTATTTTGTCTGCATGTGCAGCTAGAGTGTCCGATAATATGGTGAGCTCTGCGTCTGAGTAACGCTGTGGTCTTCCTGGTAGACTTTGACATACTCTATGGATTTCCACTGTGCTCTCCGAGAATCGACTTGTGGTTATGGAGGATGGCAATGGATTGTGTTTTTAAAGATGGCCGCTGGCCCATTTCCCGTTTCTGCGCGATGATGTAATTTCTGGGTCCGTTTTTTGCAAACACGGTATTACCATGCCGGTATTACCATGCTGGTATTTAGGGGTTGGAATGAGGCGGTACCAGTATGGATGGGTCCCGTGATGCCAGTATAGGGGAGCTGGAGGCTCTTTAGCGGCATGGCGGTATTGCCACTACCGGCATGGGGGGACGCACGTGCTCGCGCACTCGTAATCACCCGCTACTAGCGGGTTCATACGAGCACAGACACGCTCATTCCGGCATGCCGGTAATGAATCCGGTTTTGCCCGGCAACTCGTAAAGAGGCCCTTTGTCTCATCCTCCCTGTTCTATCATTACCAATCCTTCTCTCAATCTCTGCCTCAGCCCCACCGTCTATCTCACTCTTCACTTTCTGTCACTACCAATCCTGCTCTGACTCTCTTTCTCATCCTCCACCTTCTATCACTATGAATCCTGCTCTCACTCTTTCTCATTCTCCACCTTCTATCATTACCAATCCTTCTCTCACTCTCTGCCTCAGCCCCACTTTCAATCACTGGCAATCCTGCTCTGGCTCTCTGTCTTATCTGATCACTAAGAATCCTGTTCTCCCTCTCTGTCCCATCCTCCACCTTCTATCACTATGAATCATGCTCTCACTCTTTCTCATTCTCCACCTTCTATCATTACCAATCATTCTCTCTGTATCTGTCTAATCCTCCACCTTCTATTATTACCAATCCATCTCTCAGTATCCATCTTATTCTCAACCTTCTATCATTCCCAATCCTTCTCTCACTCTCTGGCTCATCGCCTTCCAGCATTACCAATCTTTCTCTCAATCTCTGCCTCAGCCCCACTTCATCATTACCAATCCTTCTCTCACTCTCTGCCTCAGCCCCAATTTTACCACAATGAATCCTGCTCTTCCTCTCTGTCTCATCCTCCACCTTCTATCATTACAATCCTTCTCTCACTCTCTGCCTCAGCCCCACCTTCTATCACTACCAATCCTGCTCTCACTCTCGGTCTCATCCTCTGACTTCTTTCACTACCAATCATGCTCTTACTCTCTGCCTCTGCCCTACCTTCTATCACTACTTATCATGCTCTCAAACTGTCCCATCCTCCAACTTCTATCACTACCAATCCACTAAGAATCCTTCTCTCACTCTCTTCCTCAGCCCCACCTTTTTTCATTACCAATCTTTATCTGACTCTCTGTACCATCCTCCAAATTCTATCATTACCAATCCTGCTCTCACTCTCTGTGTCTTCCTTCACCCTCTATCACTATGAATCATGCTCTTTCTCTCTCTCTCATCTTCCTTCTAACATTACCATTCCTTCTCTCACTCTCTGTCTCATCCCCCACATTCTATCATTACCAATCTGTCTCCCACTCTCTGCCACAGCCCCACCTTCTATCACTACCGATCATGTTCTCCCTCTATGTCTTATCCTCAACCTTCTATCATCACCAATCATTCTCTCTGTATCTGTCTAATCCTCCACCTTCTATTATTTCCAATCCATCTCTCTGTATCCGTGTTATTCTCCACCTTCTATCATTCCCAAACCTTCTCTCACTCTCTGGCTCATCGCCTTCTAGCATTACCAATCTTTCTCTCAATCTCTGCCTCAGCCCGACTTCATCATTACCAAACCTTCTCTCACTCTCTGTCTCACTCATCACTTTCTATCACTACGAATTCTGCTCTCACTCTCTGTCCCTTCCTCCACATTCTATCATTACCAATCTGTCTCCCACTCTCTGCCTCAGCCCCGCCTTCTATCACTACCAATCCTGCTCTCACTGTCTTTGTCATCCTCCACCTTCTATTACTATGAATCCTGCTCTCACTCTTTCTCATCCTCCACCTACTATCATTACCAATCCTTCTCTCACTCTCTGCATCAGCCCTACTTTCAATCACTGGCAATCCTGCTCTCAATCTCTGTCCCATCTAATCACTACAAATCCTGTTCTCTGTCTCTGTCTTATCCTCCACCTTCTATTATCACCAATCCTTCTCTCCATATCTGTCTAATCATCCACCTTCTATTATTACCAATCATCCTTCTCTCACTCTCGGGCTCAGCCCCACCTTCTATCACTACGAAGCCTGCTCTCATGCTCTGTCTCATCCTCCACCTTCTATCACTACCAATCCTGCTCTCACTCTCTGTCTCATCCTCCATCTTCTATCACTATGAGTCCTGCTCTCCCTCTGTCTCATTCTCTACCTTTTATCATTACCAATCCTTCTCTCACTCTCTGCTTCAGTCCCACTTTCTATTACTACCAATCCTGCTCTCACTCGCTGTCTCATCCTATCACTATGAATCCTGCTCTCTTTCTCTGTGTCATCCTCAACCTTCTATCATTACCAATTCTTCTCTCAGAGTCCGTCTGATCCTCCACCTTCTATCATTACCAATCCTTCTCTCAATCTCTGGCTAATTGCCTTGTAGCATTACCAATCTTTCTCTCAATCTCTGTCTCAGCCCCACTTCTATCATTACCAATCCTTCTCTCACTCTCTGCCTCAGCCCCACTTCTATCATGATGAATCCTGCTCTTCATCTCTGTCTCATCTTCCACCTTCTTACATTACCAATCCTTCTCTCACTCTTTGTCTCATCCTCCACCTTCTATCATTACAATCCTTCGATCACTCTCTTCCTCAGCCCCACCGTCTATTACTACCAATACTGCTCTCACTCTCTGTCTCATCCTCCACCTCCTGTCACTAAGAATCCTTCTCTCACTCTATGCCTCACCCCCACCTTCTATCATTACCAATACCTTATCTGACTCTCTGTCCCATCCTCCAAATTCTATCATTACCAATCCTGCTCTAACTCCCTGTCTCTTCTTTCACCATCTATCACTATGAACTCTGCTCTTCCTCTCTCTCTCATCTTCCACCTTCTAACATTACCAATCCTTCTCTCACTCTTTGTCTCATCCTCCACCTTCTATCATTACAATCCTTCTCTGACTCTCTGCGTCAGCGATACTTTCTATCACTTTGAATCCTGCTCTCACTCTCTAACTCATCCTCCATGTTCTATCATTACCAATCCTTCTCTCAATCTCTGTCTCGGCCCCAACTACTATCACTATAAATCCTTCTCTCATTCTCTGTCTGACCCACCACTTTCTATCACTACGAATCCTGCTTTTACTCTTTGTCCCATCCTCCACCTACTATCACTATGAATCCTGCTCTCACTCTCTTTCTCATCCCCCACCTTCTATCATTACCAATCCTTCTCTCACTCTCTGCCTCAGCCCCACATTCTATCACTACCAATCCTTCTCTTACTCTCTTCCCCAGCCCCACCTTCTATCATTACCAATCCTTACCTGACTCTGTCCCATCTTCAAAATGTTATTATTACCAAACCTGCTCTCATTCTTTGTCTCATTCTTCACCATATATCACTCTGAATCCTGCTCGTCCTCTCTCTCTCATCTTCCTTCTAACAGTAACAATCCTTCTCTCACTCTTTGACTCAGCCCCACCGTCTATCACTACCAATCCTTCTCTCACTCTCTGTCTCACTCTTCACTTTCTATCACTACGAATCCTGCTCTCACTCTCTGTCTCATCCTCCACCTTCTATCACTATGAACCCTGCTCACTCTCTCTGTCTCATCCTGCACATTCTATCATTATCAATCCATCTCCCACTCTCTGCTTCAGCCACATCTTCTATCACTACCAATCCTGCTCACACTCTCAGGCTCATACACCTTATATAATTAGGAATCCTGCTCTCACTCTGTCTCATCCTTCATCTTCTACCACTGCCAATCCTGCTCTCACTCTCTGCCTCAGCCCCACTTTCAATCACAGGCAATCCTGCTCTCACTCTATGTCTCATCTAATCACTATGAACTCATTCTCCCTCTCTCTCTTATCCTCCACCTTCTATCATTACCAATCCTTCTCTCTGTAACTATCTATTCCTCCACCTTCTATTATTACCAATCCGCCTCTCATTATATGGCTCAGCCCCACCTTCTAACACTATGAAGCCTGCTCTCACTCGCTGTCTCATCCCTTCACTCAGAATCCTGCTCTCTCTCTGACTCATCCTCAACCTTCTATCATTACTAATCCTTCGCTCAGTATCCATCTTATCCTCCACCTTCTATCACTACCAATCTTTCTCTCACTCTCTGGCTCAACGCCTTATAGCATAACCAATCTTGCTCTCAATCTATGCCTCAGCCCCACTTCTATCATTACCAATCCTTCTCTCACTCTCTGCCTCAGCCCAACTTCTATCACAATGAATCCTGCTCTTCCTCTCTGTCTCATCTTTCACCTTCTATCATTACCAAACATTCCCTCACTCTCTGTCTCATCCTCCACCTTCCATCATTACCAATCCTTCTCACACTCTCTGGCTCATCGCCTTCTATCAATACCAATCCTTTTCTCACTCTCTGCCTGAGCCCCAGCTTCTATCATTACCAATCCTCCTCTCACTCTTTGTCTCAGCCCCACCTTGTATCACTATCAATCCTACTTTCACTCTCTACCTTGTCCTCCACCTTTGATCATTACCAATCCTTCTCCCACTCTCTGCCTCAGCCCCACCTTCTATCACTACCAATCCAGCTCTCACTCTCTGGCTCATCCACCTTCTATCACCACAAATCCTGCTCTCACTCTGTCTCATCCTACACCTTCTATCATTACTAATCCTTCTCTCAATCTCTGTCCCAGGCCCTCCTTCTATCACTTACAATCCTGCTCTCACTGCCTCATCCTCCACCTTCTTTCATTACCAATCCTTCTTTCACTCTCTGTCTCATCACCTTCTATCATTACCATTCCTTCTCTTACTCTTTACCTCAGTGCCACCTTTTCACTTTACCAATCCTTCTCGCACTCTCTGCCCCAGGACCACCTTCTATCAATATGAATCCTGCTCTCACTCTCTGTCCCATCCTCCACCTTCTATTATTACCAATCCTTCTCTCGCTCTGTCTCTTCATCTTCTATCATTACCAATACTTCTCTCACTCTCTGCCTCAGCCGACCTCTACCACTGCCAACCCTGATTTCACTCTCAGCCTTGTCCTCCACCTTCTATCATTACCAATCCTTCTCTCACTCTCTACCCCAGCCCCACCTTCTATCTCTACCAATGCTTCTCTTCACCTTCTTTCATTGCCAATCCTTCTCTGAATCTCTGCCCCAGCCCCACCTTCTATCATTACGAATCCTGCTCTCACTCTCTGTTTCATCCTGCACCTTCAAACATTCCCTATCCTTCTCTCACTCTCTGTCTCATCCTCCACCTTCTATCATAACCAATCCTTCTCTCACTTTCTGTCTCATTACCTTCTATCATTACCAATCCTTCTCTTACTTACGGTCTCACCATCTTCTAGCATTACCAATCCTTCTCTGACTCTCTGCCTCAGCCCCACATTCTATCACTACATATCATGCTCTCATTCTCTGTCTTATCCTCCATGTTCCATCATTACCAATCCTTCTGTCACTCTCTGCCTCTGCCCCACCTTCTATCACTACCAATCTTTCTCTGACTCTCTGTCCCATACCCCACCTTTCATCATTTCCACTCCTGCCTCACTCTCTGTCTCATCCTTCAACTTCTTTCACTACAAGTCTTGCTCTGGTCTCGCCCTACCTCATCCTATTACCTCTATCACCATGGATCCTACTCTCATTCTTTATCTGACCGTCCTCACTCTATCACAACCAATCCTGAGTCCCTGGCTGTCTCACATCCCCACCCCATGTCACTTTCATTGCTTCTCTCACTCTCTGCCTCAGTCCACTTTATGTCATTACCAATCCTGCTCTCAATCTGTCTCATCCTCCACCTTCTATCATTACCAATCCTTCTCTCACTCTCTGCCTAAGCCCCCCTTTCTATCACTACCAATCATGCTCTCACTCGCTGTTTCATCCTTTCACTACGAATCCGGCTCTCTCTCTGTGTCTCATCCTCAACCTTCTATCATTACCAATCCTTCACTCAGTATCCATCTTATCCTCCACCTTCTATCATTACCAATACTTCTCTCACTCTCAGTCTCTGCCCCATTTCTATCATTACCAATCCTGCTCTCACTCTTTGTCTCATGCTTCACCATCTATCACTCTGAATCCTGCTCATCTCTCTCATCCTCCTTCTAACATTACCAATCCTTATCTCTCGCTTTGTCTCATCGTCCATGTTCTATCATTACCAATCCTTCTCTCAATCTCTGCTTCAGCCCCACGTCTATGACTACCAATCCTTCTCTCACTCTCTGTCTCACTCTTCACTTTCTATCACTACCAATCCTTCTCTCACTCTCTGTCTCACTCTTCACTTTCTATCACTATGAATCCTGGTCTCACTCTCTGTCTCTTACTCCACATTCTATCATTACCAATCTGTCTCCCACTCTCTGCCTCAGCCCCACCTTCTATCACTACCAATCCTGCTCTCACTGTCTTTCTCATCCTCCACCTTCTATCACTATGAATCCTGCTCTCACTCTTTCTCATCCTCCACCTTTTATCATTACCAATCCTTCTCTCACTCTCTGCATCAACCCTACTTTCAATCACTGGCAATCCAGTTCTCACTCTCTGTCCCATCTAATCACTACAAATCCTGTTCTCCCTCTCTTTCTCATCCTCCACCTTTTATCATTACCAATCCTTCTCTCACTCTCTGCCTCAGCCCACCTTCTATCACAATGAATCCTGCTCTTCCTCTCTGTCTCATGTTCCACCTTCTATCATTACCAAACATTCCCTCACTCTCTGTCTCATTCTCCACCTTCCATCATTACCAATCCTTCTCACACTCTCTGGCTCATCGCCTTCTATCAATACCAATCCTTTTCTCACTCTCTGCCTGAGCCCCAGCTTCTATCATTACCAATCCTCCTCTCACTCTTTGTCTCAGCCCCAACTTGTATCACTACCAATCCTACTTTCACTCTCTACCTTGTCCTCCACCTTTGATCATTACAAATCCTTCTCCCACTCTCTGCCTCAGCCCCACCTTCTATCACTACCAATCCAGCTCTCACTCACTGGCTCATCCACCTTCTATCACTACAAATCCTGCTCTCACTCTGTCTCATCCTACACCTTCTATCATTACTAATCCTTCTCTCAATCTCTGCCTCAGCCCCACATTCTATCACTACCAATCCTGCTCTCACTATCTGTCTCATCCTCCACATTATATATTTAGCAATCCTTCTCCCACTGCCTGTCCCAGGCCCTCCTTCTATCACTTACAATCCTGCTCTCACTGCCTCATCCTCCACCTTCTTTCAATACCAATCCTTCTTTCACTCTTTGTCTCATCACCTTCTATCATTACCATTCCTTCTCTTACTCTTTACCTTAGCGCCACCTTTTCACTTTACCAATCCTTCTCGCACTCTCTGCCCCAGGACCACCTTCTATCAATATGAATCCTGCTCTCACTCTCTGTCCCATCCTCCACCTTCTATTATTACCAATCCTTCTCTCGCTCTGTCTCTTCATCTTCTATCATTACCAATACTTATCTCACTCTCTGCCTCAGCTGACCTCTACCACTACCAACCCTGATCTCACTCTCAGGCTTGTCCTCCACCTTCTAACATTACCAATCCTTCTCTCACTCTCTACCTCAGCCCCACCTTCTATCTCTACCAATGCTTCTCTCACTCTCTGTCTCTCCTTCACCTTCTTTCATTGCCAATCCTTCTCTGGATCTCTGCCTCAGCCCCACCTTCTATCACTAGGAATCCTGCTCTCACTCTCTGTTTCATCCTGCACCTTCAAACATTCCCTATCCTTCTCTCACTCTCTGTCTCATCCTCCACCTTCTATCATAACCAATCCTTCTCTCACTTTCTGTCTCGTTACCTTATATCATTATCAATCCTTCTCTTACTTTCGGTCTCACCATCTTCTAGCATTACCAATCCTTCTCTGACTCTCTGCCTCAGCCCCACATTCTATCACTACATATCATGCTCTCATTCTCTGTCTTATCCTCCATGTTCCATCATTACCAATCCTTCTGTCACTCTCTGCCTCTGCCCCACCTTCTATCACTACTAATCCTTCTCTGACTCTCTGTCCCATACCCCACCTTTCATCATTTACACTCCTGCTCTCACTCTCTGTCTCATCCTTCAACTTCTTTCACTACCAGTCTTGCTCTGGTCTCACCCTACCTCATCCTATTACCTCTATCACCATGGATCCTACTCTCATTCTTTATCTGACCATCCTCACTCTATCACAACCAATCCTGAGTCCCTGGCTGTCTCACTTCCCCACCCCATGTCACTTTCATTGCTTCTCTCACTCTCTGCTTCAGTCCACTTTATGTCATTACCAATCCTGCTCTCACTCTGTCTCATCCTCCACCTTCTATCGTTACCAATCCTTCTCTCACTCTCTGCCTCAGCCCCCCTTTCTATCACTACCAATCATGCTCTCACTCGCTGTTTCATACTTTCACTACGAATCATGCTCTCTCTGTGTCTCATCCTCAACCTTCTATCATTACCAATCCTTCACTCAGTATCCATCTTATCCTCCACCTTCTATCATTACCAATACTTCTCTCACTCTCAGTCTCAGCCCCATTTCTATCATTACCAATCCTGCTCTCACTCTTTGTCTCATGCTTCACCATCTATCACTCTGAATCCTGCTCATCTCTCTCATCTTCCTTCTAACATTACCAATCCTTCTCTCTCGCTTTGTCTCATCCCCCCTGTTCTATCATTACCAATCCTTCTCTCAATCTGTGCCTCAGCCCCACCGTCTATCTCACTCTTCACTTTCTGTCACTACCAATCCTGCTCTGACTCTCTTTCTCATCCTCCACCTTCTATCACTATGAATCCTGCTCTCACTCTTTCTCATTCTCCACCTTCTATCATTACCAATCCTTCTCTCACTCTCTGCCTCAGCCCCACTTTCAATCACTGGCAATCCTGCTCTCACTCTCTGTCTTATCTGATCACTAGGAATCCTGTTCTCCCTCTCTGTCTTACCCTCCACCTTCTATCATCACCAATCATTCTCTCCTTATCTGTCTAATCCTCCACCTTCTATTATTACCAATCCATCTCTCAGTATCCATCTTATTCTCAACCTTCTATCATTACAATCCTTCTCTCACTCTCTGCCTCAGCCCCACCTTCTTTCACTACCAATCATGCTCTTACTCTCTGCCTCTGCCCTACCTTCTTTCACTACTTATCATGCTCTCAAACTGTCCCAAACCTCCAACTTCTATCACTACCAATCCACTAAGAATCCTTCTCTCACTCTCTTCCTCAGCCCCACCTTTTTTCATTACCAATCTTTATCTGACTCTCTGTACCATCCTCCAAATTCTATCATTACCAATCCTGCTCTCACTCTCTGTGTCTTCCTTCACCCTCTATCATTATAATCCTGCTCGTCCTCTCTCTCTCTCATCTTCCTTCTTTTTTTTTTTTTTTTTTTATTGTTTGATCAAAAAATATGATTTTACAATACAAAATGCAAATTCTATCATCATCGTTATCATCAGAGTCTTTGCCAGGGTGTTTCTCTCTTTTGTTGTTAAGTTCGCGCAGCGTTAGTCTGAATTAGTCTAAATTATTACAGCATCCGTTTCATCTGGTTCCGTTATCTGTTACTTATCGTTTTCATTTAATAGATTGACTTCAATGTGTCGGACCATTTGCGCCATTGCAATTTGCCATTTTGTTCTTTCCCCTCCTATTAATCGAGCCCACCATGTCTCTTCTTCTGCCAAAATATCAAACCCTGCCATCGGGGCAAGATATTGTGATCTGATACTAGCTGTGGCTGAGCAGCTCATGATTAAGTGCCTTAGTGTTTCTTTTGGAGGGTCAGAGTTGTTTTCGCAGAAACGGCATCCATTTGTTGTATCTTGGCCGCGAATATGTAGGATCTCCCTTGTTTTATACAAGTTTAGCCGTGCGCGCAGGATTGCATTTCGTACGTGTTTGCTTGGGCATTGGTTGACATATCTTTGTAACTCATTCCTTTTTAGAGTGTTACCAGGGAGATGCAAAGCGAGTTTTAGTTTGGATGCGTTATCTATTGTCGTAGCCCAATCGTTGTCTTTTAGTTTTTTTAGTATTTTGCACGGATTGCTTATGAGCTCTTGATCTTCAGATGCGATGTTCTTCAGAATTAGTTGGTTTTTGTCTTGCCAGTCGTTTAGCATTTTGCATTTTCTGCTGTCCATTTTGCATTTTAGTAGCCTAAAGACTTCGTTGTTGTGTGCAATTAGACATTTTCTGTACAGCATGAGGGAATTGCAAAGGACTGTGCAATCTAACGATAGTAGGCTCAATTCACGCCTGATTGCTGTCCCTGATACTGAAGGTGGAAGATGTAGTACTATGCGCCAAAACAGCGCTTCCAACTTGGACCACAAACCTGTTGGTAAGGTGGGCATTGCTTCTGCACCATACGTGATTGTCGGTACCACTTTCATTTTATAGAAATTGATGGTTGGTACTAGGGAGAATTTTCCAAATTTGCCATCCACAAATTTAGCTTGGGCAGCTAGTTTTTTGGTCTTTGCATAAAGTTCTGCCTGCATGGCTGTTTCTTTTTGAGAGCTGTCCATTAATACTCCTAAGTATTTGCATTGGGCAACGGTCTCGAGATTGATTTCTCCCAGATGCCATTTAAAGATATTTCTTTGTTGATTTCTTTTTTTGTTGCCGTTGTTTTGAAGAATCATGACTTTTGTTTTACTCGTGTTTATTTCCAAGTGATTTTTTGTGGCGTAAGTTTGAAGAGCGTCAAGTTTTCGCTGCAGACCTATTTCCGTCTGATCGAATATGGTTAAATCATCGGCGTACAGAAGGTGCCCGATCTTCGTTTGCCCCAGCTTTGGCGGAAATGCTCTCGTTGTTTCATTTATGCAGTTGATATCTCCAATGTAGGTCAAGAAGAGTGCAGAAGCTAACGGGCACCCTTGTTTTACACCTCGTTCACTGTAAATTTCGTCTGATAGCAGTCCATTACGATTCAAACGAACTTTCATTGAGGTGTCGCGATGTAGTGCTTGGATTGGAGCAAGTAGGTCCTTGGGACATTGCCACGCTTTTAATTTATCCCATAATGTTAGTCTTTCCACTCGGTCAAAGGCTTGAGTAAAATCAATGTATACAACATATAGATGTTGCTTGTTTTGCAGTGTGTTTGCTTTCAGCGTGCTGCATAATAGGATGTTGCAAGTTGTGCCTGCGCCTTTCTTGAATCCTGCTTGAAAGGGGTCATTGCATTTGGCTCCTGCTGCCCATTTTAGAAATTTGGACATTAGGAGTGAGGCGTACACCTTACCCATTACATCCAATAGGGCAATCGGGCGAAAATTGTCGGGATTGTTCATGTTGCCTTTTTTATAGATTGGGATGATTATCGCTTTGGTCCAAGAGTGTGGTATGGACTGAGTTTCTGTACAGCGCCAAAATATGACACTCATTAGACTTGCCCACTCTTTTGGGTGGCTTTTTAACTCTGCGTTTGAAATCCCATCTGGGCCTGGTGCTCTGGAATTTTTTAGTTTGGTGATGATATTCATGATGTCATCTTCTTGTTGTAAGTCAACCCAAGGTACTGTGTCTACTTGTTGCTCTTTATCAGATGTGCATAAGGCTGATCGAAAAACTTTGGTAAAGTGCGTTACCCAAGTTGCTTGATTGATATTATTTAAGATCTGATTATTCGATGTTTTGTCTGCGTCCTTTATTAGAGACCAGAATTCTCGGCTGTTGTTGGTGACGAGGGCTTTGGTTATCTTCTCTGCATCCGCTTGGTATAGTTTATGTCGATGAAATTTCACCCAGTCCTTGTACCTTTTCTTAATGTCATTTATGGCATACGTGGTATCTATGTTTGGTGCCCTACGTGTTTCTCTTAACGCTCTTCTGTAGTTGCGCCTTGTCTCCACTAATTCCTTATTGAAGACATGTTTGGAACTTTGGTCGTAGGCTGATCCGTTTCCTCGTTTTTGATGCATATATGGAATCAGTAATGGTTGATAATTTATTCCATTAGTGACCTCTAAAGTTTTGTTTTCAATGTATTTCTTTGTTACTTCGCAAATCTCTGCAGGCTTTATTCTTAGTCTTAGGCCTTGCGCATTGGCTTCAATTTGAGTGTTATAATGCGTGTTTATTTTACTAGTTAGAGACCAGGCTGTTTCAAGTAGATTATGGTCGCTCATGGATGTGCGATGTATTGTAAATGCTTCAGTGATTGGTAATAGCGACTGAGATACAAATATGTAATCAATAGTGGCTATTGCGGGTAGACGCTCCCACGTGGGTGGCCTATCTGATGCTGGAAATGCAACGTCTAAGTTATGAAGACCATGTGGCTCACAAAACTTTAGCCATTCTTTTCCTCTATGTGCTGAAGCCTGTTGTGCTACTGTTGTTGATTTTTTTGTCTCATTACAAGTGGCGTTTAGATCGCCGCACATGATGATATCTGCTGCAGGGTAGTCAATCATTGCAGTTACAAGTAGATTCTCACACAAGTCAATGAATCTTTTTGTTGTTATTGGCGCTGGGTTCCAGTATCCGTTAGCTATAACTACGTTTCTGAATTGTGCATTTTGGTTGCTCTGAACCTGCACCGAAATTACAATTGCTAACAGAAATTGATTTGTCAGTAAGATTTTCTCAATTTGAATTCTAGTTCCGTTGCGACATGCTATCAGCAATCCTGAGGTTGGACGCCCCTTACTTCCTCTGATGGCCGGGACTAGAATGATTTGATATCCTTCCAATCTTGGGGTTGTTTGAAGCCACGTTTCCTGTAGGCAAATGATGTCGTATTCCCCTAAGTTTGGGCCACCCGGCATCGTTAGGTGGGAATGACCTCTGGTGTTCCAGGAGCATAGGGTTAGTTGTGTCGGCCTTTCATTTGGTGTGTCGCATGTAGATGGATCTCCTTTCATGGATGGCTATTGAGTCCGATGATTTGCGAGCATTTTGGGCAACCAAGCCCATAGCCCTGTTTTGATGTTTCGAGATGTGTCTATCTTTGGTTGTGCGCTCTTCTGCAGCTCCGCTGTTTTTAGAACCGTTGTGCTTGTAGGTTTCTGACTGTTGACTGGTCTCTGTTCTTTTCTATCTCGACTTTCCTCCCTTGAATTGTACGATTTTTGATTGTGTTCCTTTTCATTGCTTAGCTTGTGACTGTTGTCTGATTTTTGTTCTTTTCTGTTCCGACTTCTCTCTCTTGGGTAGTAGGTTTCCAGATTACGTTCTGAGTTTTGTTGCTCATCCTTGCGTGTTTTATTTTGATCCTTACCCAAATGTGATTCTCGGTTAACTGGGTTTTTTTTTACATTTAACTTTTTCTGATGTTCTCTTTCCCCCTTTTGATTTAGGGGAGACTTTTGTCCAGGGTTCTCATGTCTGTCTTTTGAGGCACTTTGTCGTCTCCGGGATAAAGCTTCGAGACTTCCATGCTGGACTGAAACATCCTCAATATGGAATCCCTGTCTATAGATGTCAAGTTTTTGGTTTAGGATTCTTGTGTATACTGTGTTCGAGTTTACATGGAGTAAGGTGATTGCTCCCGACCTGTCATGCCATGGCTCCACGATTTTTATGTCTGCCGTGTGGATTTCGCGTAGATTGCCAATTTTGCTAAATATGGTCATGACAGTTCTCCTGTTCAAAATGAGATCTTCTGTGTTCGAGCGTCGTTGTGACATCTTTATTATCCGTCTGTACTTTGTGTGTTTATTAGAATTGTGATGCATATCTCCAGAGGTTTGTTTCTTAGTCCTGTGCTTTGCCTGAGTATGGGGACTTAGTCTGTGTTTTTCTTTTTCATCAATTCTAATGTCTGCATCTCTCCCTTGATGCTTTTTCATTGTGTGTCTATTGTTTGTCTTGTTTTGAGCACCACAGGAGATCGAACGTGCAACTTGATTCGACGGTTCCGATTTCTTTGTTTTTACTGAAGTTTCATTGTTTTGCCTACGTCTTTCTTCTGTCCCTTTTCTGCGTTCCTTGTCCCTCTCTTGTCTGTGGCTATCGCTTTTGAATTTCTTCTGGGTTATTTCTTTGTCTGACGTTTTTGTTGTCTTGTTTGTTGTCCTCGTACATTTTTCTGCCTCATTAGATTTGAAGTGATATTCTAGGCGAATACGCCTTTCTTCTAGGGTTTCGAAGTCGCGCTCCTTATTAGGTTTATTGATTGCTCCCGGAGTTGCGGAGGTGTGCTGATTTTTATGATAGGATTTTGCCTTGTTTTTAGGTTGATCAGGTGTAATACTTGAGCAAGAGTCGTCAGCAGGATAGATGCTAAGATCTAATAATGCGTCTACTGGGTCGGAGTCAGACGAATAGTTTCTTGCCGCTGAACTACTTCTGTCATTGTGTTTTTTGTATATTTCGTTCAGTTTTGAGTTTTTTGTGTTGTTAGTGGTAGTAGCCTTCTGGCTTGTTTTTTTGTCAGTGGTCGATATTTTTTCCTGTACTTGTCTACTGTGTGGACTATCGTTATTTAATGTACTTATTTGTAATGCCTTGATGTTTGTTTTCGTAGTAAGATTGTGGTTTGCATTTACCATTGGGTTTTCCAGACTCAGTTTGTCTTTGCCGTTGGTCATATCAAAAATGGAGTAGATAAGTTCATTTTTGTCTTTTTCAACCTGATTACTTACAGGCGCCTTGTTTAAGACAAACAGTGTGTTGGAGGCCTGGCATGTTGAATGCAGCGGCGACATTCCTTTGAAAATGAGTTCATCAGTTTGCTTTTGCACTGCACCTTGCGTTGCCCTCATGCCGCTGACGCGCTTTTCTTCTGTAAGGTCGATAACTATGTTGGTTTGTGTTCCAATTTCGTGTGCAGTGTGTTCTTTCCTTGTTTGCGTTTGAGCATGAAGATATGGTGCTGCGCCTTTGTTTTTTAAATATGGTCCTTGTGTATCCAGCTTGTCTTTTGGCTCTGAAACAGTTTCCTTTGTTGTTATATAGGTCTAAGTACAATACTTTTGTGAGGATCATAGCTAACATCACCTGCTGATCTTTCACCGTTTCATGCAATGTTTCATAAAGTTTGCAGAAAGGGTTCAGTGCGATGGTTATCACTGACATTATGCCTTGAAGATCCGTTTTCTTTGTGTTCATCTCTTGTGATGAGTGTGCTGTTTGCTGACTCATGTTTTCGTGATGTATTGACCCGGAGTCAGAATACCGCTTACTTAGTGTTTGTGTTGATTGACTGGCATTCCCTATGTTTGTGGGTGCCATGGTGTTTACCAATGGTCGATGTATGTTTGATTCTTGTATGCTGGATATGATTTCTTTTGCTACTGACGCCCTCCTGTCTTTAGGGGTGCTGTTTATTTTCGCAGAAGTAATTGAATTCGCAAGTGAATGTTCTTGGGTTGCGTGTCCATCTGTAGCTGTCAGAAATTCGGTGGCCACTTTTCTGAGCTCATGCACTTGTGCATCTGTTGAGAAATTGAACTGTGCTTCTGTTAAGTCCTTAGGGGTTGCGGGGTGTTGTTGATCACCCTCTGTATGATTCTCACTGTTATCAATGCCTGGGAAGTAGAGTAAGTTTGCTTTCCTTAGGGCACCATCCATTTGTCCTGATGGTGTATTTGTTGGTGTTGATTCTTGTACCGAAGGAGCCCTAGTATGGTTATCTTTTGTGAGTGAGAGATCACTCCTCAGTGTGGTGTTTTCTTCCCCAATCTCACTTTGTGTTGTTTGCTGCTCATCTTTCGTTTGTTTTTCCGTATTTTGTTGATCCTGAATATTGCTCATAGGTTGAGTTCCACTATGAGCAGGCATTTCCGGGGCTGTTTCTCTGTTAGTAAGTCCATCTGACTTGTCCATGGTTCGCAGCTCCGTTACCTCTGCATGATGAGCTTCAGGCATTATTGGTAAGTCAGGGAAGTCTTTACTTATATGCTTGCATTTTCTTTGTTTTGCCGGGGGTGGCAAATCAGTCTCTACTGCGAGCATTTCCGCGTCAGAGATTTCGTCACACATATTGATTTTTGTGTGTGGCTGAAAATCAAAAAAATCGGTCAAAATTCGCAGAGATTGATTTTTCCGCAGTCTTGTATATGTTAGCTTTTTAATCGTGCTGCCTCTGCTGGCTTGTTGTTTTTTAGATGGTGATTGCTTTTTCTTAATGCTTTTTTTGCATTTATCTCTTGATCTCTTTTTGCAATTATGATCCGTTGAAAGTTTACTGACTGCACAAATGTTTATTTGTAGTTCTGGTGGTATCCCTGTCTGGTCTGACAAGACTTGTGCACTGTCTTCGTCAGTGGGAGCATGTACTTGTGCCTTCACGTTGCTTGTTTGAGCTAAACTGTGCTTATTTCCTGTATTTTGCTGCTGCTGTTTGTGCTCAGCGTTGTCTTTATGGCCATCAGCACTGATTGATGAGGCCGCTGTGCTCCGGTTCGCCTTCGTGAGCGTGTTGCTGCTGGGGCCCAGTGCAATGCTTGGGTCTTTATCACACTTCCTGGCTTGTACAGGGTCGCAGGTAAGGCTTTGTCTAGTCTCCCCTCCGGAAGACTGCGACTCGGCCAGTTTCGCTGCGCCGTGTGTTCCCTCAGATGGTGTTATAATTTGTATAGTCTCATTTGAGACCTGTTTCTCCTTCTCCCTGATTGTGTCCTTAACCGCCACTGCGCGTACTGGATCCGTTGGGAGGTCACTTAGTAAGCAGATTTTTAGTGAGTTGTTGGCGGTGGTAAGACTGCCCTCCGCTCTCATCGCTTGTGGGCTGGTTCGACATGGTGCATCAGGATGTGGGACATGTTTCATTACAGACCTTGGGACTTCTTTGAGTGGACACTCTGCCCCTTGCTTGGTGCTTCTCAAGCGCATGTTCTCATCCATACACGGCGAGGGAAATTTAGTACAGTGAACAATTAGTACGCCGTGTCTACTTACCCTGTACTTTTGGCTGTGCAAGGTGTCTCTGTGGCTATCCGTAGCAGACTCCCGATCACAAGTCGCGCCGTCCGCGTCGAACAGCCATGGAACAGTCAGCGCCCTTTGCTCCTGACGGGCTTAGCGCCGCAAGGGTAGTGGCCTTGCTGTTTTCTAGCCACGAAAAGTCACGTGCCAGGTCACGTGACCGAACCCAGCTCCGCCTCCTCCAGGAAGCGCGTTAGCCAGCTGATGCAAGTCCTTCGATTTAGCCGTCCAGATTCCACGTTCGTCAGGGAGAAATGCGCCGCTGTGCTGGTGGCCTTGCTGTTTTCTAGCCACGAAAAGTCACGTGCCAGGTCACGTGACCGAACCCAGCTCCGCCTCCTCCAGGAAGCGCGTTAGCCAGCTGATGCAAGTCCTTCGATTTAGCCGTCCAGATTCCACGTTCGTCAGGGAGAAATGCGCCGCTGTGCTGGTGGCCTTGCTGTTTTCTAGCCACGAAAAGTCATGTGCCAGTTCACGTGACCGAACCCAGCTCCGCCTCCTCCAGGAAGCGCGTTAGCCAGCTGATGCAAGTCCTTCGATTTAGCCGTCCAGATTCCACGTTCGTCAAGGAGAAATGCGCCGCTGTGCTGGTGGCCTTGCTGTTTTCTAGCCACGAAAAGTCACGTGCCAGGTCACGTGACCGAACCCAGCTCCGCCTCCTCCAGGAAGCGCGTTAGCCAGCTGATGCAAGTCCTTCGATTTAGCCGTCCAGATTCCACGTTCGTCAGGGAGAAATGCGCCGCTGTGCTGGTGGCCTTGCTGTTTTCTAGCCACGAAAAGTCACGTGCCAGGTCACGTGACCGAACCCAGCTCCGCCTCCTCCAGGAAGCGCGTTAGCCAGCTGATGCAAGTCCTTCGATTTAGCCGTCCAGATTCCACGTTCGTCAGGGAGAAATGCGCCGCTGTGCTGGTGGCCTTGCTGTTTTCTAGCCACAAAAAGTCACGTGCCAGGTCACGTGACCGAACCCAGCTCCGCCTCCTCCAGGAAGCGCGTTAGCCAGCTGATGCAAGTCCTTCGATTTAGCCGTCCAGATTCCACGTTCGTCAGGGAGAAATGCGCCGCTGTGCTGGTGGCCTTGCTGTTTTCTAGCCACGAAAAGTCACGTGCCAGGTCACGTGACCGAACCCAGCTCCGCCTCCTCCAGGAAGCGCGTTAGCCAGCTGATGCAAGTCCTTCGATTTAGCCGTCCAGATTCCACGTTCGTCAGGGAGAAATGCGCCGCTGTGCTGGTGGCCTTGCTGTTTTCTAGCCACGAAAAGTCACGTGCCAGGTCACGTGACCGAACCCAGCTCCGCCTCCTCCAGGAAGCGCGTTAGCCAGCTGATGCAAGTCCTTCGATTTAGCCGTCCAGATTCCACGTTCGTCAGGGAGAAATGCGCCGCTGTGCTGGTGGCCTTGCTGTTTTCTAGCCACGAAAAGTCACGTGCCAGGTCACGTGACCGAACCCAGCTCCGCCTCCTCCAGGAAGCGCGTTAGCCAGCTGATGCAAGTCCTTCGATTTAGCCGTCCAGATTCCACGTTCGTCAGGGAGAAATGCGCCGCTGTGCTGGTGGCCTTGCTGTTTTCTAGCCACGAAAAGTCACGTGCCAGGTCACATGACCGAACCCAGCTCCGCCTCCTCCAGGAAGCGCGTTAGCCAGCTGATGCAAGTCCTTCGATTTAGCCGTCCAGATTCCACGTTCGTCATGGAGAAATGCGCCGCTGTGCTGGTGGCCTTGCTGTTTTCTAGCCACGAAAAGTCACGTGCCAGGTCACGTGACCGAACCCAGCTCCGCCTCCTCCAGGAAGCGCGTTAGCCAGCTGATGCAAGTCCTTCGATTTAGCCGTCCAGATTCCACGTTCGTCAGGGAGAAATGCGCCGCTGTGCTGGTGGCCTTGCTGTTTTCTAGCCACGAAAAGTCACGTGCCAGGTCACATGACCGAACCCAGCTCCGCCTCCTCCAGGAAGCGCGTTAGCCAGCTGATGCAAGTCCTTCGATTTAGCCGTCCAGATTCCACGTTCGTCATGGAGAAATGCGCCGCTGTGCTGGTGGCCTTGCTGTTTTCTAGCCACGAAAAGTCACGTGCCAGGTCACGTGACCGAACCCAGCTCAGCCTCCTCCAGGAAGCGCGTTAGCCAGCTGATGCAAGTCCTTCGATTTAGCCGTCCAGATTCCACGTTCGTCAGGGAGAAATCTTCCTTCTAACATTACCAATCCTTCTCTCACTCTCTGTCTCATCCCCCACATTCTATCATTACCAATCTGTCTCCCACTCTCTGCCACAGCCCCACCTTCTTTCACTACCAATCATGCTCTTACTCTCTGCCTCTGCCCTACCTTCTTTCACTACTTATCATGCTCTCAAACTGTCCCAAACCTCCAACTTCTATCACTACCAATCCACTAAGAATCCTTCTCTCACTCTCTTCCTCAGCCCCACCTTTTTTCATTACCAATCTTTATCTGACTCTCTGTACCATCCTCCAAATTCTATCATTACCAATCCTGCTCTCACTCTCTGTGTCTTCCTTCACCCTCTATCATTATAATCCTGCTCGTCCTCTCTCTCTCTCATCTTCCTTCTTTTTTTTTTTTTTTTTTATTGTTTGATCAAAAAATATGATTTTACAATACAAAATGCAAATTCTATCATCATCGTTATCATCAGAGTCTTTGCCAGGGTGTTTCTCTCTTTTGTTGTTAAGTTCGCGCAGCGTTAGTCTGAATTAGTCTAAATTATTACAGCATCCGTTTCATCTGGTTCCGTTATCTGTTACTTATCGTTTTCATTTAATAGATTGACTTCAATGTGTCGGACCATTTGCGCCATTGCAATTTGCCATTTTGTTCTTTCCCCTCCTATTAATCGAGCCCACCATGTCTCTTCTTCTGCCAAAATATCAAACCCTGCCATCGGGGCAAGATATTGTGATCTGATACTAGCTGTGGCTGAGCAGCTCATGATTAAGTGCCTTAGTGTTTCTTTTGGAGGGTCAGAGTTGTTTTCGCAGAAACGGCATCCATTTGTTGTATCTTGGCCGCGAATATGTAGGATCTCCCTTGTTTTATACAAGTTTAGCCGTGCGCGCAGGATTGCATTTCGTACGTGTTTGCTTGGGCATTGGTTGACATATCTTTGTAACTCATTCCTTTTTAGAGTGTTACCAGGGAGATGCAAAGCGAGTTTTAGTTTGGATGCGTTATCTATTGTCGTAGCCCAATCGTTGTCTTTTAGTTTTTTTAGTATTTTGCACGGATTGCTTATGAGCTCTTGATCTTCAGATGCGATGTTCTTCAGAATTAGTTGGTTTTTGTCTTGCCAGTCGTTTAGCATTTTGCATTTTCTGCTGTCCATTTTGCATTTTAGTAGCCTAAAGACTTCGTTGTTGTGTGCAATTAGACATTTTCTGTACAGCATGAGGGAATTGCAAAGGACTGTGCAATCTAACGATAGTAGGCTCAATTCACGCCTGATTGCTGTCCCTGATACTGAAGGTGGAAGATGTAGTACTATGCGCCAAAACAGCGCTTCCAACTTGGACCACAAACCTGTTGGTAAGGTGGGCATTGCTTCTGCACCATACGTGATTGTCGGTACCACTTTCATTTTATAGAAATTGATGGTTGGTACTAGGGAGAATTTTCCAAATTTGCCATCCACAAATTTAGCTTGGGCAGCTAGTTTTTTGGTCTTTGCATAAAGTTCTGCCTGCATGGCTGTTTCTTTTTGAGAGCTGTCCATTAATACTCCTAAGTATTTGCATTGGGCAACGGTCTCGAGATTGATTTCTCCCAGATGCCATTTAAAGATATTTCTTTGTTGATTTCTTTTTTTGTTGCCGTTGTTTTGAAGAATCATGACTTTTGTTTTACTCGTGTTTATTTCCAAGTGATTTTTTGTGGCGTAAGTTTGAAGAGCGTCAAGTTTTCGCTGCAGACCTATTTCCGTCTGATCGAATATGGTTAAATCATCGGCGTACAGAAGGTGCCCGATCTTCGTTTGCCCCAGCTTTGGCGGAAATGCTCTCGTTGTTTCATTTATGCAGTTGATATCTCCAATGTAGGTCAAGAAGAGTGCAGAAGCTAACGGGCACCCTTGTTTTACACCTCGTTCACTATAAATTTCGTCTGATAGCAGTCCATTACGATTCAAACGAACTTTCATTGAGGTGTCGCGATGTAGTGCTTGGATTGGAGCAAGTAGGTCCTTGGGACATTGCCACGCTTTTAATTTATCCCATAATGTTAGTCTTTCCACTCGGTCAAAGGCTTGAGTAAAATCAATGTATACAACATATAGATGTTGCTTGTTTTGCAGTGTGTTTGCTTTCAGCGTGCTGCATAATAGGATGTTGCAAGTTGTGCCTGCGCCTTTCTTGAATCCTGCTTGAAAGGGGTCATTGCATTTGGCTCCTGCTGCCCATTTTAGAAATTTGGACATTAGGAGTGAGGCGTACACCTTACCCATTACATCCAATAGGGCAATCGGGCGAAAATTGTCGGGATTGTTCATGTTGCCTTTTTTATAGATTGGGATGATTATCGCTTTGGTCCAAGAGTGTGGTATGGACTGAGTTTCTGTACAGCGCCAAAATATGACACTCATTAGACTTGCCCACTCTTTTGGGTGGCTTTTTAACTCTGCGTTTGAAATCCCATCTGGGCCTGGTGCTCTGGAATTTTTTAGTTTGGTGATGATATTCATGATGTCATCTTCTTGTTGTAAGTCAACCCAAGGTACTGTGTCTACTTGTTGCTCTTTATCAGATGTGCATAAGGCTGATCGAAAAACTTTGGTAAAGTGCGTTACCCAAGTTGCTTGATTGATATTATTTAAGATCTGATTATTCGATGTTTTGTCTGCGTCCTTTATTAGAGACCAGAATTCTCGGCTGTTGTTGGTGACGAGGGCTTTGGTTATCTTCTCTGCATCCGCTTGGTATAGTTTATGTCGATGAAATTTCACCCAGTCCTTGTACCTTTTCTTAATGTCATTTATGGCATACGTGGTATCTATGTTTGGTGCCCTACGTGTTTCTCTTAACGCTCTTCTGTAGTTGCGCCTTGTCTCCACTAATTCCTTATTGAAGACATGTTTGGAACTTTGGTCGTAGGCTGATCCGTTTCCTCGTTTTTGATGCATATATGGAATCAGTAATGGTTGATAATTTATTCCATTAGTGACCTCTAAAGTTTTGTTTTCAATGTATTTCTTTGTTACTTCGCAAATCTCTGCAGGCTTTATTCTTAGTCTTAGGCCTTGCGCATTGGCTTCAATTTGAGTGTTATAATGCGTGTTTATTTTACTAGTTAGAGACCAGGCTGTTTCAAGTAGATTATGGTCGCTCATGGATGTGCGATGTATTGTAAATGCTTCAGTGATTGGTAATAGCGACTGAGATACAAATATGTAATCAATAGTGGCTATTGCGGGTAGACGCTCCCACGTGGGTGGCCTATCTGATGCTGGAAATGCAACGTCTAAGTTATGAAGACCATGTGGCTCACAAAACTTTAGCCATTCTTTTCCTCTATGTGCTGAAGCCTGTTGTGCTACTGTTGTTGATTTTTTTGTCTCATTACAAGTGGCGTTTAGATCGCCGCACATGATGATATCTGCTGCAGGGTAGTCAATCATTGCAGTTACAAGTAGATTCTCACACAAGTCAATGAATCTTTTTGTTGTTATTGGCGCTGGGTTCCAGTATCCGTTAGCTATAACTACGTTTCTGAATTGTGCATTTTGGTTGCTCTGAACCTGCACCGAAATTACAATTGCTAACAGAAATTGATTTGTCAGTAAGATTTTCTCAATTTGAATTCTAGTTCCGTTGCGACATGCTATCAGCAATCCTGAGGTTGGACGCCCCTTACTTCCTCTGATGGCCGGGACTAGAATGATTTGATATCCTTCCAATCTTGGGGTTGTTTGAAGCCACGTTTCCTGTAGGCAAATGATGTCGTATTCCCCTAAGTTTGGGCCACCCGGCATCGTTAGGTGGGAATGACCTCTGGTGTTCCAGGAGCATAGGGTTAGTCGTGTCGGCCTTTCATTTGGTGTGTCGCATGTAGATGGATCTCCTTTCATGGATGGCTATTGAGTCCGATGATTTGCGAGCATTTTGGGCAACCAAGCCCATAGCCCTGTTTTGATGTTTCGAGATGTGTCTATCTTTGGTTGTGCGCTCTTCTGCAGCTCCGCTGTTTTTAGAACCGTTGTGCTTGTAGGTTTCTGACTGTTGACTGGTCTCTGTTCTTTTCTATCTCGACTTTCCTCCCTTGAATTGTACGATTTTTGATTGTGTTCCTTTTCATTGCTTAGCTTGTGACTGTTGTCTGATTTTTGTTCTTTTCTGTTCCGACTTCTCTCTCTTGGGTAGTAGGTTTCCAGATTACGTTCTGAGTTTTGTTGCTCATCCTTGCGTGTTTTATTTTGATCCTTACCCAAATGTGATTCTCGGTTAACTGGGTTTTTTTTGACATTTAACTTTTTCTGATGTTCTCTTTCCCCCTTTTGATTTAGGGGAGACTTTTGTCCAGGGTTCTCATGTCTGTCTTTTGAGGCACTTTGTCGTCTCCGGGATAAAGCTTCGAGACTTCCATGCTGGACTGAAACATCCTCAATATGGAATCCCTGTCTATAGATGTCAAGTTTTTGGTTTAGGATTCTTGTGTATACTGTGTTCGAGTTTACATGGAGTAAGGTGATTGCTCCCGACCTGTCATGCCATGGCTCCACGATTTTTATGTCTGCCGTGTGGATTTCGCGTAGATTGCCAATTTTGCTAAATATGGTCATGACAGTTCTCCTGTTCAAAATGAGATCTTCTGTGTTCGAGCGTCGTTGTGACATCTTTATTATCCGTCTGTACTTTGTGTGTTTATTAGAATTGTGATGCATATCTCCAGAGGTTTGTTTCTTAGTCCTGTGCTTTGCCTGAGTATGGGGACTTAGTCTGTGTTTTTCTTTTTCATCAATTCTAATGTCTGCATCTCTCCCTTGATGCTTTTTCATTGTGTGTCTATTGTTTGTCTTGTTTTGAGCACCACAGGAGATCGAACGTGCAACTTGATTCGACGGTTCCGATTTCTTTGTTTTTACTGAAGTTTCATTGTTTTGCCTACGTCTTTCTTCTGTCCCTTTTCTGCGTTCCTTGTCCCTCTCTTGTCTGTGGCTATCGCTTTTGAATTTCTTCTGGGTTATTTCTTTGTCTGACGTTTTTGTTGTCTTGTTTGTTGTCCTCGTACATTTTTCTGCCTCATTAGATTTGAAGTGATATTCTAGGCGAATACGCCTTTCTTCTAGGGTTTCGAAGTCGCGCTCCTTATTAGGTTTATTGATTGCTCCCGGAGTTGCGGAGGTGTGCTGATTTTTATGATAGGATTTTGCCTTGTTTTTAGGTTGATCAGGTGTAATACTTGAGCAAGAGTCGTCAGCAGGATAGATGCTAAGATCTAATAATGCGTCTACTGGGTCGGAGTCAGACGAATAGTTTCTTGCCGCTGAACTACTTCTGTCATTGTGTTTTTTGTATATTTCGTTCAGTTTTGAGTTTTTTGTGTTGTTAGTGGTAGTAGCCTTCTGGCTTGTTTTTTTGTCAGTGGTCGATATTTTTTCCTGTACTTGTCTACTGTGTGGACTATCGTTATTTAATGTACTTATTTGTAATGCCTTGATGTTTGTTTTCGTAGTAAGATTGTGGTTTGCATTTACCATTGGGTTTTCCAGACTCAGTTTGTCTTTGCCGTTGGTCATATCAAAAATGGAGTAGATAAGTTCATTTTTGTCTTTTTCAACCTGATTACTTACAGGCGCCTTGTTTAAGACAAACAGTGTGTTGGAGGCCTGGCATGTTGAATGCAGCGGCGACATTCCTTTGAAAATGAGTTCATCAGTTTGCTTTTGCACTGCACCTTGCGTTGCCCTCATGCCGCTGACGCGCTTTTCTTCTGTAAGGTCGATAACTATGTTGGTTTGTGTTCCAATTTCGTGTGCAGTGTGTTCTTTCCTTGTTTGCGTTTGAGCATGAAGATATGGTGCTGCGCCTTTGTTTTTTAAATATGGTCCTTGTGTATCCAGCTTGTCTTTTGGCTCTGAAACAGTTTCCTTTGTTGTTATATAGGTCTAAGTACAATACTTTTGTGAGGATCATAGCTAACATCACCTGCTGATCTTTCACCGTTTCATGCAATGTTTCATAAAGTTTGCAGAAAGGGTTCAGTGCGATGGTTATCACTGACATTATGCCTTGAAGATCCGTTTTCTTTGTGCTCATCTCTTGTGATGAGTGTGCTGTTTGCTGACTCATGTTTTCGTGATGTATTGACCCGGAGTCAGAATACCGCTTACTTAGTGTTTGTGTTGATTGACTGGCATTCCCTATGTTTGTGGGTGCCATGGTGTTTACCAATGGTCGATGTATGTTTGATTCTTGTATGCTGGATATGATTTCTTTTGCTACTGACGCCCTCCTGTCTTTAGGGGTGCTGTTTATTTTCGCAGAAGTAATTGAATTCGCAAGTGAATGTTCTTGGGTTGCGTGTCCATCTGTAGCTGTCAGAAATTCGGTGGCCACTTTTCTGAGCTCATGCACTTGTGCATCTGTTGAGAAATTGAACTGTGCTTCTGTTAAGTCCTTAGGGGTTGTGGGGTGTTGTTGATCACCCTCTGTATGATTCTCACTGTTATCAATGCCTGGGAAGTAGAGTAAGTTTGCTTTCCTTAGGGCACCATCCATTTGTCCTGATGGTGTATTTGTTGGTGTTGATTCTTGTACCGAAGGAGCCCTAGTATGGTTATCTTTTGTGAGTGAGAGATCACTCCTCAGTGTGGTGTTTTCTTCCCCAATCTCACTTTGTGTTGTTTGCTGCTCATCTTTCGTTTGTTTTTCCGTATTTTGTTGATCCTGAATATTGCTCATAGGTTGAGTTCCACTATGAGCAGGCATTTCCGGGGCTGTTTCTCTGTTAGTAAGTCCATCTGACTTGTCCATGGTTCGCAGCTCCGTTACCTCTGCATGATGAGCTTCAGGCATTATTGGTAAGTCAGGGAAGTCTTTACTTATATGCTTGCATTTTCTTTGTTTTGCCGGGGGTGGCAAATCAGTCTCTACTGCGAGCATTTCCGCGTCAGAGATTTCGTCACACATATTGATTTTTGTGTGTGGCTGAAAATCAAAAAAATCGGTCAAAATTCGCAGAGATTGATTTTTCCGCAGTCTTGTATATGTTAGCTTTTTAATCGTGCTGCCTCTGCTGGCTTGTTGTTTTTTAGATGGTGATTGCTTTTTCTTAATGCTTTTTTTGCATTTATCTCTTGATCTCTTTTTGCAATTATGATCCGTTGAAAGTTTACTGACTGCACAAATGTTTATTTGTAGTTCTGGTGGTATCCCTGTCTGGTCTGACAAGACTTGTGCACTGTCTTCGTCAGTGGGAGCATGTACTTGTGCCTTCACGTTGCTTGTTTGAGCTAAACTGTGCTTATTTCCTGTATTTTGCTGCTGCTGTTTGTGCTCAGCGTTGTCTTTATGGCCATCAGCACTGATTGATGAGGCCGCTGTGCTCCGGTTCGCCTTCGTGAGCGTGTTGCTGCTGGGGCCCAGTGCAATGCTTGGGTCTTTATCACACTTCCTGGCTTGTACAGGGTCGCAGGTAAGGCTTTGTCTAGTCTCCCCTCCGGAAGACTGCGACTCGGCCAGTTTCGCTGCGCCGTGTGTTCCCTCAGATGGTGTTATAATTTGTATAGTCTCATTTGAGACCTGTTTCTCCTTCTCCCTGATTGTGTCCTTAACCGCCACTGCGCGTACTGGATCCGTTGGGAGGTCACTTAGTAAGCAGATTTTTAGTGAGTTGTTGGCGGTGGTAAGACTGCCCTCCGCTCTCATCGCTTGTGGGCTGGTTCGACATGGTGCATCAGGATGTGGGACATGTTTCATTACAGACCTTGGGACTTCTTTGAGTGGACACTCTGCCCCTTGCTTGGTGCTTCTCAAGCGCATGTTCTCATCCATACACGGCGAGGGAAATTTAGTACAGTGAACAATTAGTACGCCGTGTCTACTTACCCTCTACTTTTGGCTGTGCAAGGTGTCTCTGTGGCTATCCGTAGCAGACTCCCGATCACAAGTCGCGCCGTCCGCGTCGAACAGCCATGGAACAGTCAGCGCCCTTTGCTCCTGACGGGCTTAGCGCCGCAAGGGTAGTGGCCTTGCTGTTTTCTAGCCACGAAAAGTCACGTGCCAGGTCACGTGACCGAACCCAGCTCCGCCTCCTCCAGGAAGCGCGTTAGCCAGCTGATGCAAGTCCTTCGATTTAGCCGTCCAGATTCCACGTTCGTCAGGGAGAAATGCGCCGCTGTGCTGGTGGCCTTGCTGTTTTCTAGCCACGAAAAGTCACGTGCCAGGTCACGTGACCGAACCCAGCTCCGCCTCCTCCAGGAAGCGCGTTAGCCAGCTGATGCAAGTCCTTCGATTTAGCCGTCCAGATTCCACGTTCGTCAGGGAGAAATGCGCCGCTGTGCTGGTGGCCTTGCTGTTTTCTAGCCACGAAAAGTCATGTGCCAGTTCACGTGACCGAACCCAGCTCCGCCTCCTCCAGGAAGCGCGTTAGCCAGCTGATGCAAGTCCTTCGATTTAGCCGTCCAGATTCCACGTTCGTCAAGGAGAAATGCGCCGCTGTGCTGGTGGCCTTGCTGTTTTCTAGCCACGAAAAGTCACGTGCCAGGTCACGTGACCGAACCCAGCTCCGCCTCCTCCAGGAAGCGCGTTAGCCAGCTGATGCAAGTCCTTCGATTTAGCCGTCCAGATTCCACGTTCGTCAGGGAGAAATGCGCCGCTGTGCTGGTGGCCTTGCTGTTTTCTAGCCACGAAAAGTCACGTGCCAGGTCACGTGACCGAACCCAGCTCCGCCTCCTCCAGGAAGCGCGTTAGCCAGCTGATGCAAGTCCTTCGATTTAGCCGTCCAGATTCCACGTTCGTCAGGGAGAAATGCGCCGCTGTGCTGGTGGCCTTGCTGTTTTCTAGCCACAAAAAGTCACGTGCCAGGTCACGTGACCGAACCCAGCTCCGCCTCCTCCAGGAAGCGCGTTAGCCAGCTGATGCAAGTCCTTCGATTTAGCCGTCCAGATTCCACGTTCGTCAGGGAGAAATGCGCCGCTGTGCTGGTGGCCTTGCTGTTTTCTAGCCACGAAAAGTCACGTGCCAGGTCACGTGACCGAACCCAGCTCCGCCTCCTCCAGGAAGCGCGTTAGCCAGCTGATGCAAGTCCATCGATTTAGCCGTCCAGATTCCACGTTCGTCAGGGAGAAATGCGCCGCTGTGCTGGTGGCCTTGCTGTTTTCTAGCCACGAAAAGTCACGTGCCAGGTCACGTGACCGAACCCAGCTCCGCCTCCTCCAGGAAGCGCGTTAGCCAGCTGATGCAAGTCCTTCGATTTAGCCGTCCAGATTCCACGTTCGTCAGGGAGAAATGCGCCGCTGTGCTGGTGGCCTTGCTGTTTTCTAGCCACGAAAAGTCACGTGCCAGGTCACGTGACCGAACCCAGCTCCGCCTCCTCCAGGAAGCGCGTTAGCCAGCTGATGCAAGTCCTTCGATTTAGCCGTCCAGATTCCACGTTCGTCAGGGAGAAATGCGCCGCTGTGCTGGTGGCCTTGCTGTTTTCTAGCCACGAAAAGTCACGTGCCAGGTCACATGACCGAACCCAGCTCCGCCTCCTCCAGGAAGCGCGTTAGCCAGCTGATGCAAGTCCTTCGATTTAGCCGTCCAGATTCCACGTTCGTCATGGAGAAATGCGCCGCTGTGCTGGTGGCCTTGCTGTTTTCTAGCCACGAAAAGTCACGTGCCAGGTCACGTGACCGAACCCAGCTCCGCCTCCTCCAGGAAGCGCGTTAGCCAGCTGATGCAAGTCCTTCGATTTAGCCGTCCAGATTCCACGTTCGTCAGGGAGAAATGCGCCGCTGTGCTGGTGGCCTTGCTGTTTTCTAGCCACGAAAAGTCACGTGCCAGGTCACATGACCGAACCCAGCTCCGCCTCCTCCAGGAAGCGCGTTAGCCAGCTGATGCAAGTCCTTCGATTTAGCCGTCCAGATTCCACGTTCGTCATGGAGAAATGCGCCGCTGTGCTGGTGGCCTTGCTGTTTTCTAGCCACGAAAAGTCACGTGCCAGGTCACGTGACCGAACCCAGCTCAGCCTCCTCCAGGAAGCGCGTTAGCCAGCTGATGCAAGTCCTTCGATTTAGCCGTCCAGATTCCACGTTCGTCAGGGAGAAATCTTCCTTCTAACATTACCAATCCTTCTCTCACTCTCTGTCTCATCCCCCACATTCTATCATTACCAATCTGTCTCCCACTCTCTGCCACAGCCCCACCTTCTATCACTACCGATCATGTTCTCCCTCTATGTCTTATCCTCCACCTTCTATCATCACCAATCATTCTCTCTGTATCTGTCTAATCCTCCACCTTCTATTATTTCCAATCCATCTCTCAGTATCCGTCTTATTCTCCACCTTCTATCATTCCCAAACCTTCTCTCACTCTCTGGCTCATCGCCTTCTAGCATTACCAATCTTTCTCTCAATCTCTGCCTCAGCCCGACTTCATCATTACCAATCCTTCTCTCACTCTCTGTCTCACTCATCACTTTCTATCACTACGAATCCTGCTCTCACTCTCTGTCTCTTCCTCCACATTCTATCATTACCAATCTGTCTCCCACTCTCTGCCTCAGCCCCGCCTTCTATCACTACCAATCCTGCTCTCACTGTCTTTGTCATCCTCCACCTTCTATGACTATGAATCCTGCTCTCACTCTTTCTCATCCTCCACCTTCTATCATTACCAATCCTTCTCTCACTCTCTGCATCTGCCCTACTTTCAATCACTGGCAATCCTGCTCTCACTCTCTGTCCCATCTAATCACTACAAATCCTGTTCTCTGTCTCTGTCTTATCCTCCACCTTCTATTATCACCAATCCTTCTCTCCATATCTGTCTAATCCTCCACCTTCTATCATTACCAATCCTTCTCTCACTCTCGGGCTCAGCCCCACCTTCTATCACTACGAAGCCTGCTCTCATGCTCTGTCTCATCCTCCACCTTCTATCACTACCAATCCTGCTCTCACTCTCTGTCTCATCCTCCATCTTCTATCACTATGAGTCCTGCTCTCCCTCTGTCTCATTCTCTACCTTTTATCATTATCAATCCTTCTCTCACTCTCTGCTTCAGTCCCACTTTCTATTACTACCAATCCTGCTCTCACTCGCTGTCTCATCCTATCACTATGAATACTGCTCTCTTTCTCTGTGTCATCCTCAACCTTCTATCATTACCAATTCTTCTCTCAGAGTCCGTCTTATCCTCCACCTTCTATCATTACCAATCCTTCTCTCAATCTCTGGCTAATTGCCTTATAGCATTACCAATCTTTCTCTCAATCTCTGTCTCAGCCCCACTTCTATCATTACCAATCCTTCTCTCACTCTCTGCCTCAGCCCCACTTCTATCATGATGAATCCTGCTCTTCATCTCTGTCTCATCTTCCACCTTCTTACATTACCAATCCTTCTCTCACTCTTTGTCTCATCCTCCACCTTCTATCATTACAATCCTTCGATCACTCTCTTCCTCAGCCCCACCGTCTATTACTACCAATCCTGCTCTCACTCTCTGTCTCATCCTCCACCTCCTGTTGTTAAGACGGATTTCTGAACTCTGTCCTGGTGGCGCAGAAGTTCAGAAGGCCAACCTAATTACTTGGAACAGGGTAACCTCTGGACGAGCCAGACCAATCAAGGTAGCGATCACGGCGGTCAAGACTAGGTCTCAAGAGGGGTGAGGGTGACTGAAAGCCCGCAATGAGCACACAAAGCAAGGACACTTACAAACTACTCCAAACAGGTGTTATATTAAAAATATATACACATTTATTCCAAGGCCTTTAAAACAATGACCGTAGCGAGAAATCACAATACAACTCTAGTAAACCAACACATACCATACCAATACAATATATATACAAATACAAGTCTCAAGCGTTAGATGCACGAAATGTGTAGTCCACCTAAAAGGGAAGGAAAACACGCAGTGCGAAATTATACTTAGACCCAGTCCGCCTTCAGAGGCACCTAACTAAAAGGAAGTCTGAGCCCTGTGAAGAGTGGAGCCTTGTGCTCAAAAGCACCTGCACACTCTGGTGCCACCGGGCAAAAGGGGAGTCTCTTCGAGGGAAATCAGGACGTTCAGTTTAGTGCACAAATGAAGAAGAACAAGTTCCGCGACTCAAGCGCAGCCTCCACTGTGGGCAGAAGCAGAGTGCGAGTACGGAAAAGGGTGCTGTTTTGACACAGCAGGGAAAAGCTATGGGCTCCTGCAGGAGGGCGACCAGTTCCTAGCTATGCTACTCACCGGTCCCCGATGCAAGCAGACCCAGGCTTCTCCGCGTCAGTTTCAGTCGCTGGCAGGTTCAGAAGAGCAGGGAACGTTCGTCGTCGTGTTGAGTCTGCAGCAGCAGAGTTGAATAAAAGACGTCCCAATCGAAGAAGCCCGCACAGTTTGTTACCACAGCAGGGCAACGGAGCGGCCGTGTGTATCTGAGCCAAATATACATCTTCACTTCAGACCTGGGAACGCCAAGTGTACGAATCGTGTGAGAGTGACAAGGACTCGAAATACTACACAACCTGGCGGCGGTTACAGAGCAAGACTCCTGTGTAGGCTGGTCAGTCAGCTGGATGGCCCAGAGACGCTTCTGAAGGCTTACTAGCAGGAGATGGTGAAGATGCCGAGAATAGCTGTTCCCGCTATTCCAAGGGTCGAAGTACCAGTACAGGCCTTCTGGTTCGATCAAAGGTGAAAAGGGTTTCACAAGGTGACAGCAGTGCAGAGGAGCAGTCCTTCAGCGGGTCACCAGCGATTCCTCGGTTCAGCCTCTTGGTTGCAGGATACTTGGCTCCTGTATTCCTTCGTTCGTGAGAACTCAGGAGATCGACATGGTAGTGGTGTTTCCAGCCCCCTCTTATACACGGTTCCCTTCGCGCCAAAACGGAGGGGACCCAATGGGAGATCCGCTCATCAACACTCACACCATTCGTGGACCAATCACGGACCACGGTGGTCCCAGGCATTCACACCACCCTAGACTCTCTGGCACCCAGGATGTGTATTGGGACCAGATATCCCAGCCCACATCCTGAAGGCACACACAAGACATGTAGAAGCCCGCGAAAGCATCCGTGTTTCGTGGGAAAGTACATGCCCAAATAAGTAAGCCCCGGGTCGGCTCGACCTGGGGAAGGTGAAGGGAGCAAGACGGTCAGCGGACAGGACAAAGGAGCCTCGTGGTCTGGCCATTTTGGGAGCCAGGCCACCATTTTGGGTTAAGCGCGAGAAACGCGCTTAGAACGCCAAAAGGAGCTCAAAACACAAGAAACGATCGCTGCCACCATTCCCGTCCGTGAATCACTTGCACCGATCAGTTACAATCCTAAACCAGTATCTAGGGCCTGTAGAAGGCTAGAGACCCAAGAGAGCTGTAACTTAACTTACAGTGCCCTTTGTGTCATGTTGCACGAAAGCCGCAACATGATAAAAGAAACTACGGAAAACAGCGTTTCCCGGTACTGACTGTCTTAAGGGCATGTCAGTTTCCCCCTAAGAAAGGAGCGAAAGCCCAGAGGAGTGCGGCAGAAGGCTGCACTTCTCTGGCAAAGTCGAGAACAAGGTGAAAAACAACAGCAAAAAGTTTAGGGGTTGCCACATGGAAGGAAAATTACCTACAATTACGAAATCTTTCCTAACACTCGCCCCTCCCATGCTATGGACAGCGGGAACTAATCTACCCCTGGATGAGTCTCTTGTTCAGGTCGGTTAAACATTCTGGACAACCCATCAGCATTGCTATGTTGGACACCTGGCCTATGCTCAATAGTGAAGTCGAAGCCTTGTAGACTTATGGACCACCTAAGCAACTTTGGATTCTCCCCCTTCATGTTCATTAGCCACTTTAAGGGCTTATGGTCAGTTTGCACAGTGAAGTGGGTCCCATAGAGGTAGGGCCTCAGCTTCCTTAGGGCCCACACAACAGAGAAACATTCTTTCTCTACCGTGGACCATCTGAACTCTCTGTCCTTAAGCTGGCGGCTAATAAAACCAATAGGGTGTTCCTTACCCTTCTCATCTACTTGTGATAGTACAGCTCCTATCCCAGTGTCAGAGGCGTCCGTCTGCACGATAAAAGGTCTTTGATAATCAGGGGCCCTGAGGACAGGGGCCTGGCACAAGGAGTCTTTTAAGCCATTGAAGGCCCACTCACACTCGTCGGTCCAAGTTACCTTCTTGGGTTTCTTCGGAGTTGTGAGGGCAGTCAGAGGGGCAGCTATGGTGCCATAGTCTGCCATGAAATTCCGGTAATACCCCGTGAGTCCTAAGAAGGCTCTCACTTGGGTTTGCGTAGTGGGGGTAGGCCAGTCTTGTACTGCTTGTACTTTACTGGGAAGAGGCTGTATCCTCCCTCCACCTACTTCATGTCCAAGGTAAACCACTGAGCCTTGTCCAATCTGGCATTTACTAGCCTTTATGGTCAAGTGTGCTTTCTGAAGAGCCTGGAGCACAATCCCGAGGTGTTTCACATGGTCTTCCCAGGTGGCACTGAAAACTGCTATATCGTCCAGATATGCAAGACAGAATTCGTCCAACCCATTCAAAACATGATTCACAAGCCTCTGGAAAGTGGCAGGTGCATTCTTCAACCCGAACGGCATTACCCGGAATTGGTAAAGGCCGTCTGGAGTAGAAAATGCTGTCTTCTCCTTGGCATGTTCTGCTAAAGCTATTTGCCAATAGCCAGCAGTGAGGTCAAACATGCTGAGGTACTTGGAGGCACCCAAAGTATCCACCAGCTCATCTGTTCAAGGCAAGGGGTGTGCATCATTCAGAGCCCTGTAATCCAGTGACAGCATTCAGAGCCCTGTAATCCACGCAGAACCTCAATTCAGAAGTGCCTGCCTTTGGAACCAAAACCACAGGGCTGGACCAAGGACTACTAGAAGTTCAATCACCCCATAGTCTAACATCTTGTTGACCTCGGTCTTAATATAAGACCGTACTTTGTCTGACATCCTGTATGCCCTACTTTTGGTAGGTACACTGTCTCCTGTGTCTATGTTATGTTTGCACCAAGGTGTCAAACCAGGCGACTGTGAAAACAGGGGGGAAAACTGCCTAAGCAAACTTTTCACCTCAGCCTGCTGATCAGAAGTCAGGTGAGGGGCCACTCGGACACCCTCAAAGGAGCTATCTGAAGGACCGCTCTGGAACAGGTCGGGGAGAGGTTCAGACTCCTCTTCCTCAACGTCTGAAGCCAGTAGCAGTGCTGCGATTTTGACTCTTGGGACGAAAGCCTTCAGCCTATTCACGTGAAACACTTTTGGAGCCTGTCCAGGCCTTCCAAGGTCCACTAAATAGTTAACCTCACCCAGGGGCTCCACCACTGTGTAAGGGCCTGACCATTTGTCCTGTAAAGCTCGAAGCCTTATGGGATTCATGATCAGGACTTGCTGACCAGGTGTAAAGTTGATGAGGGAAGTTTTCTGGTCGTACCAATGTTTCACCAGCGCTTGTCCTGCCTTCAATTTATCACTAGCCAAGCCCATCAGAAGTACCATCCGTTTTCTGAGCCCTAGCACATAATCAACTACGTTGGTAGTAACAGGGGGAGTGGGCATCTCCCATCCCTCTTTGACTATGGCCAAGGGTCCCCGTACAGGATGACCGAACAGAAGTTCGAAGGGGCTGAAGCCAACACCCTCCTGTGGTACCTCTCGGTAGGCAAACCGTAAGCATGGTAAAAGAAGATCCCATTTTCTTCTCTGAGGTTCTTCCAGAGCCCCAATCATGCTTTTTAACGTTCTGTTGAAACGTTCCACCAGACCATTGGTCTGGAGGTGGTATGCAGAAGAGAACTTGTAGGTGACCCCACATTCTTTCCACATAGCCTGCATATACTTCGACATAAAGTTGCTGCCATGATCCGACACAACTTCTTTAGGGAAGCCAACCCTAGTAAATATGCCAAGTAAAGCTTTTGCAACTGACTTGGCAGTTACAGTTTTCAATGGGATGGTCTCAGGATATCTGGTTGCATGGTCGACCAGCACCAGGATAAACCTATTGCCTGAGGATGTTTGCGGGTCAAGGGGACCAACGATGTCGATCCCTACCCTTTCGAATGGTACCCCCACAACTGGGAGCGGTACCAACGGAGCTTGGATTGTTGAGCCAACCTTACCAGATAACTGGCAGGAGGCACAACTCCTGCAGTGACTTTCTACTTGCACCCCCATCTTGGGCCAGTAGAAGTGCATGGATAACCTTTGCTTGGTCCTCTTAATACCAAGGTGACCAGCAAGGGGCACTTCATGCGCCAACTGCAGGAGGAAGGGCCTAACAGCAAGGGGAACCACCAACCTCCTATGGTCTCCTTCTGTAGACTCTGTGGGCTCACTATACAGGAGTCCACCTTCCCAATAAATCCTATGCGTCCCAGGAGGTTCAACCTCAAGCTGGGAGCAGGCCTGTCTCCTTAGGCCTTCCAGAGATGGGCACTCACGTTGGCCTTTACTGAATTTGTCCCTATCAGGACCTCCTTCGACTAACAAGTCTTTTAGTTCAGGATGGTCGTTGGGGTCAAATACTTCAGGCATCGCCACCTCCTCGTCAGGCCCGGGCGATTGACCAACTTCCTCCACCGCAGTGGTAGGCGAGCTCGGGGGAATATTCTCTTTCCCTCATCTTGACTTGTTGACTCCTTTCGCCTTGGGTTTCCCCTTCGGCTGGGGCGGCATATTGGTCTTGGCCAAAGCTGCCGTGCTTCAGACCATGTGTAGGGTCTTTCGGCAGTGTCTCCTACGAGCCCTAAACCTCTGAGATCATTACCTAACAAGACCTTTCCCGGGACATTTCTCTGAATGCTCACTGGAATCTTGACTGCTGTACCATTTAAAGTAAGAATTACAGGTATTACTGGGAACATACGGAGTGGGGCGTCAACCAACTTAGTGGGAATCAGAGTAGCTCTGGCAACTTCCTCTGAGTCTACCAAGGTAGAATCCACTGCACCCACTATCCCTAAGAGCTGGAGTATCTACTCCATTGATTAGCACACTGTCTTTAAAGTAGTGCTTGGTATTATCTGGAATCCTAGCATAAGCCTCTGCGACTTTAGGCTCCCAGGAACCCAGGGAAACTAAAACTACCACAGCCTATATCCCGCTGGGAAATGAGTCTGAGGAGAAGGATGCTCCTGTAATCTCTTCTTCCTCGTAGGAGGAGAAGGCCAGATTAGCGGAGTGGACCCCCAAAGGTCTAACCTTACACCGGGGATACCCCTTTACGTGGTCAGTTGCTCCACAAGCAAAACAAGATCCATTGGGTCGGTTTACATAGGGAGGCTTATTGTAACCAGAGTTCTGTTTCGGAGGCTGACCTCCACTACCCTGTGAGTTCTCTTGTGTCTTACCCTTGTTTTTCTTTTTGTGGCCCTTATGAGAAGAAGATTTATCAGATTCTCCACCCTCCTTATCTTTGGACTTTTTCCCTTCCTCCTGCTTACCAGGATGAGTTTTGTCCTTATGGGACACTCGATGTGACACCCATAAGTCTGCTGCAATGGCCAGCTTCTTGGGATCTATCTCCTTCGAATCGGCCAAATGCTGCTTAAGCTCCGGGGAAGAAGATGCAAAAATGTGTTCCAACATGACAAGATTTATCATGCCTTCGAAGGTAGAAACCTTATAACCTTCGACCCAGCCAGTTAAGTTTTTCAAGGATTCAGTGACATAAGATACCCAAGTACCACCTTCCTTTTTCTTATACTCTCTGAATCGTTTCAAATATTGGGCCGGAGTCTTCCCAAACTTTAAAATGAGAGTTTGCTTTAACATTGCGAAATCAGCTCGCTCAGCCTTCGACATTTCCATAATGGCACTACAGCCAGAATGGGGCAGTCTGCTGAGTAACCAGGCAATCTTATCAGCATTGTCAACTTGTTGAACTTCGCATGCATACTCAAACGCATTCAGCCAGTCCATAATGTCATTCCTTTCTTCATACACACTGAGCAGATCTTTCAGAAACCGTGGATGAGAGGAGGCCCCAGACCCATGTCCAGGACCCTTGGACCCATTTGCAACCTGAAGCTTGGCCAGTTCCAACTGGTGATCCCTGTCTTTCTGTTTTTCTGCCTGTTCGATTTTTAGTTTGGCTATGCTGAATTCAAGCTCCTTCTGCCTAAACCGCAGCTCTTGCTTCTTGAATTCAAGCATAGCCTCCCCATCAGCACTGGCAGAGGAAACATTAGACAACTCATCCTCCCTGTCCTCCTGGTCGCGGTGGATCCGTGCAGCGGCAGAACCGTCGGTTCTACCAGTGAGAGCAGCCCCACCTCCTTCCGCACTGTCCTCAGAAGTTATAGCGTCAAGCTGCGCTTCTTGCCACGCCACGATTCTTTGGATCATATCCAATTTCGTGCTTGAGAGGAAACACCTCTCTCCGCACACATCTTTTTCAATGTTTCTGATTTGGAAGCATTTAAAGTTAATAAGGTATTTGTTTCCATACTGTTTGATAGGACTATGGCCTTTTTAAAGTTATACTATAACAATTCACCACGTGTCCTGTTAGGAATAACTTGAAATGCCTTAGTTCGTGCGCAACACTGGATACCTTCAGTCGTATCCCACCGCTGTACACCAATTTGTTAAGACGGATTTCTGAACTCTGTCCTGGTGGCGCAGAAGTTCAGAAGGCCAACCTAATTACTTGGAACAGGGTAACCTCTGGACAAGCCAGACCAATCAAGGTAGCGATCGCGGCGGTCAAGACTAGGTCTCAAGAGGGGTGAGGGTGACTGAAAGCCAGCAATGAGCACACAAAGCAAGGACACGTACAAACTACTCCAAACAGGTGTTATATTAAAAATATATACACATTTATTCCAAGGCCTTTAAAACAATGACGGTAGCAAGAAATCACAATACAACTCTAGTAAACCAACACATACCATACCAATACAATATATATACAAATACAAGTCTCAAGTGTTAGATGCACGAAATGTGTAGTCCACCTAAAAGGGAAGGAAAACTGGCAGTGCGAAATAATGCTTAGACCCAGTCCGCCTTCAGAGGCACCTAACTAAAAGGAAGTCCGAGCCCTGCGAAGAGTGGAGCCTTGTGCTCAAAAGCACCTGCACACGCTGGTGCCACCGGGCAAAAGGGGAGTCTCTTCGAGGGAAATCAGGCAGTTCAGTTTAGTGCACAAATAAAGAAGAACAAGTTACGTGACTCAAGCGCAGCCTCCACTGTGGGCAGAAGCAGAGCGCGAGTACGGAAAAGGGTGCTGTTTTGACACAGCGGGGAAAAGCTATGGGCTCCTGCAGGAGGGCGACCAGTTCCTAGCTATGCTACTCACCGGTCCCCGATGCAAGAAGACCCAGGCTTCTCCGCGTCAGTTTCAGTCGCTGGCAGGTTCAGAAGAGCAGGGAACGTCTCGTCGTCATGTTGAGTCTGCAGCAGCAGTTTTGAGTAAAAGACGTCCCAATCGAAGAAACCCGCACAGTTTGTTACCACAGCAGGGCAACGGAGCGGCCGTGTGTATCTGAGCCAAATGTACACTACTCACTTCAGACCTGGGAACGCCAAGTGTACGAAGCGTGTGAGAGTGACAAGGACTCGAAATACTACACAACCTGGCGGCGGTTACAGAGCAAGACTCCTGTGTAGGCTGGTCAGTCAGCTGGATGGCCCAGAGACGCTTCTGAAGGCTTACTAGCAGGAGATGGTGAAGATGCCGAGAATAGCTGTTCCCGCTATTCCAAGGGTCAAAGTACCAGTACAGGCCTTCTGGTTCGATCAAAGGTGAAAAGGGTTTCACAAGGCGACAGCAGTGCAGAGGAGCAGTCCTTCAGCGGGTCACCAGCAATTCCTCGGTTCAGCCTCTTGGTTGCAGGGTACTTGGCTCCTGTATTCCTTCGTTCGTGAGAACTCAGGAGATCGACATGGTAGTGGTGTTTCCAGCCCCCTCTTATCCACGGTTCCCTTCGCGCCAAAACGGAGGGGACCCAATGGGAGATCCGCTCATCAACACTCACAACATTCGTGGACCAATCACGGACCACGGTGATCCCAGGCATTCACACCACCCTAGATGTGTATTGGGACCAGACATCCCAGCCCACACCCTGGAGGCACACATAAGACATGTAGAAGCCCGTGAAAGCATCCGTGTTTCGTGGGAAAGTACATGCCCAAATAAGGAAGGCCCTGGGTCGGCTCGATCTGGGGAAGTGGAAGGGAGCAAGACGGTCAGCGGACAGGACAAAGGAGCCTCGTGGTCTGGCCATTTTGGGAGCCAGGCCACCATTTTGGGTTAAGCGCGAGAAACGCGCTTAGAACGCCAAAAGGAGCTCAAAACACAAGAAACGATCGCTGCCACCATTCCCGTCCTTGAATCACTTGCACCGATCAGTTACAATCTTAAATGAGTATCTAGGGCCTGTAGAAGGCTAGAGACCCAAGAGAGCTGTAACTTAGCTTACAGTGCCCTCTTGTGTCATGTTGCACGAAATCCGCAACATGATAAAAGAAACTACGGAAAACAGCGTTTCCCGGTACTGACTGTCTTAAGGGCATTTCAATTTCCCCGTAAGAAAGGAGCGAAAGCCCAGAGGAGTGCGGCAGAAGGCTGCACTTCTCTGGCAAAGTCGAGAACAAGGTGAAAAACAACAGCAAAAGTTTAGGGGTTGCCACATGGAAGGAAAATTACCTACAATTACGAAATCTTTCCTAACACCTGTCACTAAGAATCCTTCTCTCACTCTATGCCTCACCCCCACCTTCTATCATTACCAATACCTTATCTGACTCTCTGTCCCATCCTCCAAATTCTATCATTACCAATCCTGCTCTAACTCCCTGTCTCTTCTTTCACCATCTATCACTATGAACTCTGCTCTTCCTCTCTCTCTCATCTTCCACCTTCTAACATTACCAATCCTTCTCTCACTCTTTGTCTCATCCTCCACCTTCTATCATTACAATCCTTCTCTGACTCTCTGCGTCAGCGCTACTTTCTATCACTTTGAATCCTGCTCTCATTCTCTAACTCATCCTCCATGTTCTATCATTACCATTCCTTCTCTCAATCTCTGTCTCAGCCCCAACTACTATCACTACAAATCCTTCTCTCATTCTCTGTCTGACCCACCACTTTCTATCACTACGAATCCTGCTTTCACTCTTTGTCCCATCCTCCACCTACTATCACTATGAATCCTGCTCTCACTCTCTGTCTCATCCCCCACCTTCTATCATTACCAATCCTTCTCTCACTCTCTGCCTCAGCCCCACATTCTATCACTACCAATCCTTCTCTTACTCTCTTCCCCAGCCCCACCTTCTATCATTACCAATCCTTACCTGACTCTGTCCCATCTTCAAATGTTATTATTACCAAACCTGCACTATGAACCCTGCTCACTCTCTCTGTCTCATCCTGCACATTCTATCATTACCAATCCATCTTCCACTCTCTGCTTCAGCCCCATCTTCTATCACTACCAATCCTGCTCACACTCTCAGGCTCATACACCTTATATAATTACGAATCCTGCTCTCACTCTGTCTCATCCTTCACCTTCTACCACTGCCAATCCTGCTCTCACTCTCTATCTCTTCCTACATCTTTTATCTCTATGAATTCTGCTCTCACTCTTTCTCTTCTTCCAACTTCTATCATTACCAATCCTTCTCTCACTCTCTGCCTCAGCCCCACTTTCAATCACAGGCAATCCTGCTCTCACTCTATGTCTCATCTAATCACTATGAACTCATTCTCCCTCTCTCTCTTATCCTCCACCTTCTATCATTACCAATCCTTCTCTCTGTATCTATCTAATCCTCCACCTTCTATTATTACCAATCCGCCTCTCATTATATGGCTCAGCCCCACCTTCTAACACTATGAAGCCTGCTCTCACTCACTGTCTCATCCCTTCACTCAGAATCCTGCTCTCTCTCTGACTCATCCTCAACCTTCTATCATTACTAATCCTTCGCTCAGTATCCATCTTATCCTCCACCTTCTATCACTACCAATCTTTCTCTCACTCTCTGGCTCATCGGCTTATAGCATAACCAAACTTGCTCTCAATCTATGCCTCAGCCCCACTTCTATCATTACCAAACATTCCCTCACTCTCTGTCTCATCCTCCACCTTCCATCATTACCAATCCTTCTCACACTCTCTGGCTCATCGCCTTCTATCAATACCAATCCTTTTCTCACTCTCTGACTGAGCCCCAGCTTCTATCATTACCAATCCTCCTCTCACTCTTTGTCTCAGCCCCACCTTGTATCACTACCAATCCTACTTTCACTCTCTACCTTGTCCTCCACCTTTGATCATTATCAATCCTTCTCCCACTCTCTGCCTCAGCCCCACCTTCTATCACTACCAATCCAGCTCTCACTCTCTGGCTCATCCACCTTCTATCACCACAAATCCTGCTCTCACTCTGTCTCATCCTACACCTTCTATCATTACTAATCCTTCTCTCAATCTCTGCCTCAGCCCCACATTCTATCACTACGAATCCTGCTCTATCTGTCTCATCCTCCACATTATATATTTAGCAATCCTTCTCCCACTCCCTGTCCCAGGCCCTCCTTCTATCACTTACAATCCTGCTCTCACTGCCTCATCCTCCACCTTCTTTCATTACCAATCCTTCTTTCACTCTCTGTCTCATCACCTTCTATCATTACCATTCCTTATCTTACTCTTTACCTCAGCGCTACCTTTTTAATTTACCAATGCTTCTCGCACTCTCTGCCCCAGGACCACCTTCTATCAATATGAATCCTGCTCTCACTCTCTGTCCCATCCTCCACCTTCTATTATTACCAATCCTTCTCTCGCTCTGTCTCTTCATCTTCTATCATTAACAATACTTCTCTCACTCTCTGCCTCAGCCGACCTCTACCACTACCAACCCTGATCTCACTCTCAGCCTTGTCCTCCACATTCTATCATTACCAATCCTTCTCTCACTCTCTACCTCAGCCCCACCTTCTATCTCTACCAATGCTTCTCTCACTCTCTGTCTCATCCTTCACCTTCTTTCATTGCCAATCCTTCTCTGAATCTCTGCCTCAGCCCCACCTTCTATCACTAGGAATCCTGCTCTCACTCTCTGTTTCATCCTGCACCTTCAAACATTCCCTATCCTTCTCCCACTCTCTGTCTCATCCTCCACCTTCTATCATAACCAATCCTTCTCTCACTTTCTTCTCGTTACCTTCTATCATTACCAATCCTTCTCTTACTTTCGGTCTCACCATCTTCTAGCATTACCAATCCTTCTCTGACTCTCTGCCTCAGCCCCACGTTCTATCACTACATATCATGCTCTCATTCTCTGTCTTATCCTCCATGTTCCATCATAACCAATCCTTCTCTCACTCTCTGCCTCTGCCCCACCTTCTATCACTACCAATCCTCCTCTGACTCTCTGTCCCATACCCCACCTTTCATCATTTCCACTCCTGCTCTCACTTTATGTCTCATCCTTCAACTTCTTTCACTACCAGTCTTGCTCTGGTCTCTCCCTACCTCATCCTACTACCTCTATCACCATGGATCCTACTCTCATTCTTTATCTGACCGTCCTCACTCTATCACAACCAATCCTGAGTCCCTGGCTGTCTCACTTCCCCACCCCATGTCACTTTCATTGCTTCTCTCACTCTCTGCCTCAGTTCACTTTATGTCATTACCAATCCTGCTCTCACTCTGTCTCATCCTCCACCTTCTATCATTACCAATCCTTCTCTCAATCTCTGCCTCAGCCCCCCTTTCTATCACTACCAATCATGCTCTCACTCGCTGTTTCATCCTTTCACTACGAATCCTGCTCTCTCTCTGTGTCTCATCCTCAACCTTCTATCATTACCAATCCTTCACTCAGTATCCATCTTATCCTCCACCTTCTATCATTACCAATACTTCTCTCACTCTCAGTCTCAGCCCCATTTCTATCATTACCAATCCTGCTCTCACTCTTTGTCTCATGCTTCACCATCTATCACTCTGAATCCTGCTCATCTCTCTCATCGTCCTTCTAACATTACCAATCCTTCTCTCTCGCTTTGTCTCATCGTCCATGTTCTATCATTACCAATCCTTCTCTCAATCTCTGCGTCAGCCCCACTGTCTATGACTACCAATCCTTCTCTCACTCTCTCTCTCACTCTTCACTTTCTATCACTACCAATCCTTCTCTCACTCTCTGTCTCACTCTTCACTTTCTATCACTATGAATCCTGGTCTCACTCTCTGTCTCTTACTCCACATTCTATCATTACCAATCTGTCTCCCACTCTCTGCCTCAGCCCCACCTTCTATCACTACCAATCCTGCTCTCACTGTCTTTCTCATCCTCCACCTTCTATCACTATGAATCCTGCTCTCACTCTTTCTCATCCTCCACCTTTTATCATTCCCAATCCTTCTCTCACTCTCTGCATCAGCCCTACTTTCAATCACTGGCAATCCTGTTCTCACTCTCTGTCCCATCTAATGACTACAAATCCTGTTCTCCCTCTCTTTCTCATCCTCCACCTTTTAACATTACCAATCCTTCTCTCACTCTATGCCTCAGCCTAACTTCTATCACAATGAATCCTGCTCTTCATCTCTGTCTCATCTTCCACCTTCTATCATTACTAAACATTCCCTCACTCTCTGTCTCATCCTCCACCTTCTATCATAACCAATCCTTCTCTCACTTTCTGTCTCGTTACCTTCTATCATTACCAATCCTTCTCTTACTTTCGGTCTCACCATCTTCTAGCATTACCAATCCTTCTCTGACTCTCTGCCTCAGCCCCACATTCTATCACTACATATCATGCTCTCATTCTCTGTCTTATCCTCCATGTTCAATCATTACCAATCCTTCTCTCACTCTCTGCCTCTGCCCCACCTTCTATCACTACCAATCCTCCTCTGACTCTCTGTCCCATACCCCACCTTTCATCATGTCCACTCCTGCTCTCACTCTCTGTCTCATCCTTCAACGTCTTTCACTACCAGTCTTGCTCTGGTCTCGCCCAACCTCATCCTATTACCTCTATCACCATCGATCCTACTCTCATTCTTTATCTGACCATCCTCACTCTATCACAACCAATCCTGAGTCCCTGGCTGTCTCACTTCCCCACCCCATGTCACTTTCATTGCTTCTCTCACTCTCTGCCTCAGTCCACTTTATGTCATTACCAATCCTGCTCTCACTCTGTCTCATCCTCCACCTTCTATCATTACCAATCCTTCTCTCACTGTCTGCCTCAGCCCCCCTTTCTATCACTACCAATCATGCTCTCACTCGCTGTTTCATCCTTTCATTACGAATCCTGCTCTCTCTCTGTGTCTCATCCTCAACCTTCTATCATTACCAATCCTTCACTCAGTATCCATCTTATCCTCCACCTTCTATCATTACCAATACTTCTCTCACTCTCAGTCTCAGCCCAATTTCTATCATTACCAATCCTGCTCTCACTCTTTGTCTCATGCTTCACCATCTATCACTCTGAATCCTGCTCATCTCTCACATCTTCCTTCTAACATTACCAATCCTTCTCTCTCGCTTTGTCTCATTGTCCATGTTCTATCATTACCAATCCTTCTCTCAATCTCTGCGTCAGCCCCACCGTCTATGACTACCAATCCTTCTCTCACTCTCTCTCTCACTCTTCACTTTCTATCACTACCAATCCTTCTCTCACTCTCTGTCTCACTCTTCACTTTCTATCACTATGAATCCTGGTCTCACTCTCTGTCTCTTACTCCACATTCTATCATTACCAATCTGTCTCCCACTCTCTGCCTCAGCCCCAACTTCTATCACTACCAATCCTGCTCTCACTGTCTTTCTCATCCTCCACCTTCTATCACTATGAATCCTGCTCTCACTCTTTCTCATCCTCCACCTTTTATCATTACCAATCCTTCTCTCACTCTCTGCATCAGCCCTACTTTCAATCACTGGCAATCCTGTTCTCACTCTCTGTCCCATCTAATGACTACAAATCCTGTTCTCCCTCTCTTTCTCCACCTTTTATCATTACCAATCCTTCTCTCACTCTCTGCCTCAGCCCAACTTCTATCACAATGAATCCTGCTCTTCCTCTCTGTCTCATCTTCCACCTTCTATCATTACTAAACATTCCCTCACTCTCTGTCTCATCCTCCACCTTCCATCATTACCAATCCTTCTCACACTCTCTGGCTCATCGCCTTCTATCAATACCAATCCTTTTCTCACTCTCTGCCTGAGCCCCAGCTTCTATCATTACCAATCCTCCTCTCACTCTTTGTCTCAGCCCCACCTTGTATCACTACCAATCCTACTTTCACTCTCTACCTTGTCCTCCACCTTTGATCATTACCAATACTTCTCCCACTCTCTGCCTCAGCCCCACCTTCTATCACTACCAATCCAGCTCTCACTCTCTGGCTCATCCACCTTCTATCACTGCAAATCCTGCTCTCACTCTGTCTCATCCTACACCATCTATCATTACTAATCCTTCTCTCAATCTCTGCCTCAGCCCCACATTCTATCACTACCAATCCTGCTCTCACTATCTGTCTCATCCTCCACATTATATATTTAGCAATCCTTCTCCCACTCCCTGTCCCAGGCCCTCCTTCTATCACTTACAATCCTGCTCTCACTGCCTCATCCTCCACCTTCTTTCAATACCAATCCTTCTTTCACTCTCTTTCTCATCACCTTCTATCATTACCATTCCTTCTCTTACTCTTTACCTCAGCGCCACCTTTTCACTTTACCAATCCTTCTCGCACTCTCTGCCCCAGGACCACCTTCTATCAATATGAATCCTGCTCTAACTCTGTCCCATCCTCCACCTTCTATTATTACCAATCCTTCTCTCGCTCTGTCTCTTCATCTTCTATCATTACCAATACTTATCTCACTCTCTGCCTCAGCCGACCTCTACCACTACCAACCCTGATCTCACTCTCAGGCTTGTCCTCCACCTTCTAACATTACCAATCCTTCTCTCACTCTCTACCTCAGCCCCACCTTCTATCTCTACCAATGCTTCTCTCACTCTCTGTCTCTCCTTCACCTTCTTTCATTGCCAATCCTTCTCTGGGTCTCTGCCTCAGCTCCACCTTCTATCACTAGGAATCCTACTCTCACTCTCTGTTTCATCCTGCACCTTCTATCATAACCAATCCTTCTCTCACATTCTGTCTCGTTACCTTCTATCATTACCAATCCTTCTCTTACTTTCGGTCTCACCATCTTCTAGCATTACCAATCCTTCTCTGACTCTCTGCCTCAGCCCCACATTCTATCACTACATATCATGCTCTCATTCTCTGTCTTATCCTTCATGTTCCATCATTACCAATCCTTCTCTCACTGTCTGCTCTGCCCCACCTTCTATCACTACCAATCCTTCTCTGACTCTCTGTCCCATACCCCACCTTTCATCATTTCCACTCCTGCTCTCACTCTCTGTCTCATCCTTCAACTTCTTTCACTACCAGTCTTGCTCTGGTCTCGCCCTACCTCATCCTATTACCTCTATAACCATCGATCCTACTCTCATTCTTTATCTGACCATCCTCACTCTATCACAACCAATCCTGAGTCCCTGGCTGTCTCACTTCCCCACCACATGTCACTTTCATTGCTTCTCTCACTCTCTGCTTCAGTCCACTTTATGTTATTACCAATCCTGCTCTCACTCTGTCTCATCCTCCACCTTTTATCATTACCAATCCTTCTCTCACTCTCTGCCTCAGCCCCCCTTTCTATCACTACCAATCATGCTCTCACTAGCTGTTTCATCCTTTCACTACGAATCCTGCTCTCTCTCTGTGTCTCATCCTCAACCTTCTATCATTACCAATCCTTCACTCAGTATCCATCTTATCCTCCACCTTCCATCATTACCAATACTTCTCTCAGTATCCATCTTATCCTCCACCTTCTATCATTACCAATCCTTCACTCAGTATCCATCTTATCCTCCACCTTCTATCATTACCAATACTTCTCTCACTCTCAGTCTCAGCCCCATTTCTATCATTACCAATCCTGCTCTCACTCTTTGTCTCATGCTTCACCATCTATCACTCTGAATCCTGCTCATCTCTCTCATCTTCCTTCTAACATTACCAATCCTTCTCTCTCGCTTTGTCTCATCGTCCATGTTCTATCATTACCAATCCTTCTCTCAATCTCTGCTTCAGCCCCACCGTCTATGACAACCAATCCTTCTCTCACTCTCTGTCTCACTCTTCACTTTCTATCACTACCAATCCTTCTCTCACTCTCTGTCTCACTCTTCACTTTCTATCACTACGAATCCTGGTTTCACTCTCTGTCTCTTACTCCACATTCTATAATTACCAATCTGTCTCCCACTCTCTGCCTCAGCCCCACCTTCTATCACTACCAATCCTGCTCTCACTGTCTTTCTCATCCTCCACCTTCTATCACTATGAATCCTGCTCTCACTCTTTCTCATCCTACACCTTTTATCATTACCAATCCTTCTCTTACTCTCTGCATCAGCCCTACTTTCAATCACTGGCAATCCTGTTCTCACTCTCTGTCCCATCTAATCACTACAAATCCTGTTCTCCCTCTCTGTCTTATCCTCCACCTTCTATTATCACCAATCCGTCTCTCCATATCTGTCTAAACCTCCACTTTCTATCATTACCAATCCTTCTCTCACTCTCTGCCTCAGCCCAACTTCTATCACAATGAATCCTGCTCTTCCTCTCTGTCTCATCTTCCACCTTCTATCATTACCAAACATTCCCTCACTCTCTGTCTCATCCTCCACCTCCCATCATTACCAATCCTTCTCACACTCTCTGGCTCATCGCCTTCTATCAATACCAATCCTTTTCTCACTCTCTGCCTGAGCCCCAGCTTCTATCATTACCAATCCTCCTCTCACTCTTTGTCTCAGCCCCACCTTGTATCACCACCAATCCTACTTTCACTCTCTACCTTGTCCTCCACCTTTGATCATTACCAATCCTTCTCCCACTCTCTGCCTCAGCCCCACCTTCTATCACTACCAATCCAGCTCTCACTCTCTGGCTCATCCACCTTCTATCACTACAAATCCTGCTCTCACTCTGTCTCATCCTACACCTTCTATCATTACTAATCCTTCTCTCAATCTCTGCCTCAGCCCCACATTCTATCACTACCAATCCTGCTCTCACTATCTGTCTCATCCTCCACATTATATATTTAGCAATCCTTCTCCCACTCTCTGTCCCAGGCCCTCCTTCTATCACTTACAATCCTGCTCTCACTGCCTCATCCTCCACCTTCTTTCATTACCAATCCTTCTTTCAATCTCTGTCTCATCACCTTCTATCATTACCATTCCTTCTCTTACTCTTTACCTCAGAGCCACCTTTTTACTTTACCAATCCTTCTCGCACTCTCTGCCCCAGGACCACCTTCTATCAATATGAATCCTGCTCTCACTCTCTGTCCCATCCTCCACCTTCTATTATTACCAATCCTTCTCTCGCTCTGTCTCTTCATCTTCTATCATTACCAATACTTCTCTCACTCTCTGCCTCAGCCGACCTCTACCACTACCAACCCTGATCTCACTCTCAGCCTTGTCCTCCACCTTCTATCATTACCAATCCTTCTCTCACTCTCTACCTCAGCCCCACCTTCTATCTCTACCAATGCTTCTCTCACTCTCTGTCTCATCCTTCACCTTCTTTCATTGCCAGTCCTTCTCTGAATCTCTGCCTCAGCCCCACCTTCTATCACTAGGAATCCTGCTCTCACTCTCTGTTTCATCCTGCACCTTCAAACATTCCCTATCCTTCTCTCACTCTCTGTCTCATCCTCCACCTTCTATCATAACCAATCCTTCTCTCACTTTCTGTCTCGTTACCTTCTATCATTACCAATCCTTCTCTTACTTTCGGTCTCACCATCTTCTAGCATTACCAATCCTTCTCTGACTCTCTGCCTCAGCCCCACATTCTATCACTACATATCATGCTCTCATTCTCTGTCTTATCCTCCATGTTCCATCATTACCAATCCTTCTCTTACTCTCTGTCTCTGCCCCACCTTCTATCATTACCAATCGTTCTCTGACTCTCTGTCCCATACCCCACCTTACATCATTTCCACTCCTGCTCTCACTCTCTGTCTCATCCTTCAACTTCTTTCACTACCAGTCTTGCTCTGGTCTAGCCCTACCTCATCCTACTACCTCTATCACCATGGATCCTACTCTCATTCTTTATCTGACCGTCCTCACTCTATCACAACCAATCCTGAGTCCCTGGCTGTCTCACTTCCCTACCCCACGTCACTTTCATTGCTTCTCTCACTCTCTGCCTCAGTCCACTTTATGTCATTACCAATCCTGCTCTCACTCTGTCTCATCCTCCACCTTCTATCATTACCAATCCTTCTCTCACTCTCTGCCTCAGCCCCCCTTTCTATCACTACCAATCATGCTCTCACTCGCTGTTTCATCCTTTCACTACGAATCCTGCTCTCGATCTGTGTCTCATCCTCAACCTTCTATCATTACCAATCCTTCACTCAGTATCCATCTTATCCCCCACCTTCTATCATTACCAATACTTCTCTCACTCTCAGTCTCAGCCCCATTTCTATCATTACCAATCCTGCTCTCACTCTTTGTCTCATGCTTCACCATCTATCACTCTGAATCCTGCTCATCTCTCTCATCTTCCTTCTAACATTACCAATCCTTCTCTCAATCTCTGCTTCAGCCCCACTGTCTATGACAACCAATCCTTCTCTCACACTCTGTCTCACTCTTCACTTTCTATCACTACCAATCCTTCTCTCACTCTCTGTCTCACTCTTCACTTTCTATCACTACGAATCCTGGTCTCATTCTCTGTCTCTTACTCCACATTCTATCATTACCAATCTGTCTCCCACTCTCTGCCTCAGCCCCACCTTCTATCACTACCAATCCTGCTCTCACTGTCTTTGTCATCCTCCACCTTCTATCACTATGAATCCTGCTCTCACTCTTCTCTCACTCTCTGCATCAGCCCTACTTTCAATCACTGGCAATCCTGTTCTCACTCTCTGTCCCATCGAATCACTACAAATCCTGTTCTCCCTCTCTGTCTAATCCTCCACTTGCTATCATTACCAATCCTTCTCTCACTCTCTGCCTCAGCCCAACTTCTATCACAATGAATCCTGCTCTTCCTCTCTGTCTCATCTTCCACCTTCTATAATTACCTAACATTCCCTCACTCTCTGTCTCATCCTCCACCTTCCATCATTACCAATCCTTCTCACACTCCCTGGCTCATCGCCTTCTATCAATACCAATCCTCCTCTCACTCTTTGTCTCAGCCCCACCTTGTATCACTACCAATCCTACTTTCACTCTCTACCTTGTCCTCCACCTTTGATCATTACCAATCCTTCTCCCACTCTCTGCCTCAGCCCCACCTTCTATCACTACCAATCCAGCTCTCACTCTCTGGCTCATCCACCTTCTATCACTACAAATCCTGCTCTCACTCTGTCTCATCCTACACCTTCTATCATTACTAATCCTTCTCTAAATATCTGCCTCAGCCCCACATTCTATCACTACCAATCCTGCTCTCACTATCTGTCTCATCCTCCACATTATATATTTACCAATCCTTCTCCCACTCCCTGTCCCAGGCCCTCCTTCTATCACTTACAATCCTACTCTCACTGCCTCATCCTCCACCTTCTTTCATTACCAATCCTTCTTTCACTCTCTGTCTCATCACCTTCTATTATTACCATTCCTTCTCTTACTTTTTACCTCAGCGCCACCTTTGCACTTTACCAATCCTTCTCGCACTCTCTGCCCCAGGACCACCTTCTATCAATATGAATCCTGCTCTCACTCTCTGTCCCATCCTCCACCTTCTATTATTACCAATCCTTCTCTCGCTATGTCTCTTCATCTTCTATCATTACCAATACTTCTCTCACTTTCTGCCTCAGCCGACCTCTACCACTACCAACCCTGATCTCACTCTCAGCCTTGTCCACCACCTTCTATCATTACCAATCCTTCTCTCACTCTCTACCTCAGCCCCACCTTCTATCTCTACCAATACTTCTCTCACTCTCTGTCTCATCCTTCACCTTCTTTCATTGCCAATCCTTCTCTGAATCTCTGCCTCAGCCCCACCTTCTATCACTAGGAATCCTGCTCTCACTCTCTGTTTCATCCTGCACCTTCAAACATTCCCTATCCTTCTCTCACTCTCTGTCTCATCCTCCACCTTCTATCATAACCAATCCTTCTCTCACTTTCTGTCTCGTTACCTTCTATCATTACCAATCCTTCTCTTACTTTCGGTCTCACCATCTTCTAGCATTACCAATCCTTCTCTGACTCTCTGCCTCAGCCCCACATTCTATCACTACATATCATGCTCTCATTCTCTGTCTTATCCTCCATGTTCCATCATTACCAATCCTTCTCTCACTCTCTGCCTCTGCCCCACCTTCTATCACTACCAATCCTTCTCTGACTCTCTGTCCCATACCCCACCTTTCATCATTTCCACTCCTGCTCTCACTCTCTGTCTCATCCTTCAACTTCTTTCACTACCAGTCTTGCTCTGGTCTCGCCCTACCTCATCCTACTACCTCTATCACCATGGATCCTACTCTCATTCTTTATCTGACCGTCCTCACTCTATCACAACCAATCCTGAGTCCCTGGCTGTCTCACTTACCCACCCTCTGTCACTTTCATTGCTTCTCTCACTCGCTGCCTCAGTCCACTTTATGTCATTACCAATCCTGCTCTAACTTTGTCTCATCCTCCACCTTCTATCATTACCAATCCTTCTCTCACTCACTGCCTCAGCCCCCCTTTCTATCACTACCAATCATGCTCTCACTTGCTGTTTCATCCTTTCACTACGAATCCTGCTCTCTCTCTCTGTCTCATCCTCAACCTTCTATCATTATGAATCCTTCACTCAGTATCCGTCTTATCCTCCACCTTCTATAATTACCAATACTTCTCTCACTCTCAGTCTCAGCCCCATTTCCATCATTACCAATCCTGCTCTCACTCTTTGTCTCATGCTTCACCATCTATCACTCTGAATCCTGCTCATCTCTCTCATCTTCCTTCTAACATTACCAATCCCTCTCTCTCGCTTTGTCTCATCGTCCATGTTCTATCATTACCAATCCTTCTCTCAATCTCCTCCTCACTCTTCACTTTCTATCACTACCAATCCTTCTCTCACTCTCTGTCTCACTCTTCACTTTCTATCACTACGAATCCTGATCTCACTCTCTGTCTCTTACTCCACATTCTATCATTACCAATCTGTCTCCCACTCTCTGCCTCAGCCCCACCTTCTATCACTACCAATCCTGCTCTCACTGTCTTTCTCATCCTCCACCTTCTATCACTATGAATCCTGCTCTCACTCTTTCTCATCCTCCATCTTTTATCATTACCAATCCTTCTCTCACTCTCTGCATCAGCCCTACTTTCAATCACTGGCAATCCTGTTCTCACTCTCTGTCCCATCTAATCACTACAAATCCTGTTCTCCCTCTCTGTCTTATCCTCCACCTTCTATTATCACCAATCCTTCTCTCCATATCTGTCTAATCCTCCACTTTCTATCATTACCAATCCTTCTCTCACTCTCTGGCTCAGCACCAACTTCTATCACTACAAAGACTGCTCTCATGCTCTGTCTCATCCTCCACCTTCTATCACTACCAATCCTGCTCTCACTCTCTGTCTCATCCTCTATCTTCTATCACTATGAGTCCTGCTCTCACTCTGTCTCATTCTCTACCTTCTATCATTACCAATCCTTCCCTCACTCTCTGCCTCAGCCTCACTTTCTATTACTACCAATCCCACTCTCACTCACTGTCTCATCCTATCACTACGAATCCTGCTCTCTTTCTCCGTTTCATCCTCAACCTTCTATCATTACCAATTCTTCTCTCAGAGTCTTTCTTATCCTCCACCTTCTATCATTACCAATCCTTCTCTCACTCTCTGGCTCATTGCCTTCTAGCATTACCAATCTTTCTCTCAATCTCTCCCTCAACCCCACTTCTATCATGATGAATCCTGCTCTTCATCTCTGTCTCATCTTCCACCTTCTAACATTACCAATCCTTCTCTCACTCTCTGTCTCATCCTCCACCCTCTATCATTACAATCCTTCTCTCACTCTCTTCCTCAGCCCCACCGTCTATTAGTACCAATCCTGCTCTCACTCTCTGTCTCATCCTCCGCCTTCTTTCACTACTGATCCATCTCTCACTATATGGCTCAGCCCCACCTTCTTTCATTACCAATAGCTTATCTGACTCTCTGTCCCATCCTCCAAATTCTATCATTACCAATCCTGCTCTAACTCACTGTCTCCTCTTTCACCATCTATCACTATGAACCTTGCTCTTCCTCTCTCTCTCTCATCTTCAACCTTCTAACATTACCAATCCTTCTCTCACTCTTTGTCTCATCCTCCACCTTCTATCATTACAATCCTTCTCTGACTCTCTGCGTCAGCGCTACTTTCAATCACTTTGAATCCTGCTCTCACTCTCTAACTCATCCTCCATGTTCTAACATTACCAATCCTTCTCTCAATCTCTGTCTCAGCCCCAACTTCTATCACTACAAATCCTTCTCTCATTCTCTGTCTCACGCTCCACTTTCTATCACTATGAATCCTGATTTCACTCTCTGTCCCATCCTCCACCTACTATCACTATGAATCCTGTTCTCACTCTCTGTCTCATCCCCCACCTTCTATTATTACCAATCCTTCTATCACTCTCTGCTTCAGCCCCACATTCTATCACTACCAATCCTTCTCTTACTCTCTTCCCCAGCCCCACCTTCGATCATTACCAATCCTTACCTGACTCTGTCCCATCTTCAAAATGTTATCATTACCAATCCTGCTCTCATTCTTTGTCTCATACTTCACCATATATCACTCTGAATCCTGCTTGTCCTCTCTCTACCATCTTCCTCCTAACATTCCCTATCCTTCTCTCACTCTCTGTCTCATCCTCCACCTTCTATCATAACCAATCCTTCTCTCACTTTCTGTCTCATTACCTTCAATCATTACCAATCCTTCTCTTACTTTCCGTCTCACCATCTTCTAGCATTACCAATCCTTCTCTGACTCTCTGCCTCAGCCCCAAATTCTATCACTACATATCATGCTCTCATTCACTGTCTTATCCTCCATGTTCCATCATTACCAATTCTACTCTCACTCTCTGCCTCTTCCCCACCTTCTATCACTACCAATCCTTCTCTGACTCTCTGTCCCATACCCCATCTTTCATCATTTCCACTCCTGCTCTCACTCTCTGTCTCATCCATCACCTTCTTTCACTACCAGTCTTGCTCTGGTCTCGCCCTACCTCATCCTACTACCTCTATCACAATGAATCCTACTCTCATTCTTTATCTGACCGTCCTCACTCTATCACAACCAATCCTGAGTCCCTGGCTCTCTAACTTCCCCACCCTCTGTCACTTTCATTGCTTCTCTCACTCTCTGCCTCAGTCCACCTTCTATCATTACCAATCCTTCACTCAGAATCCGTCTTATCCTCCACCTTCTATCATTACAATCCTTCTCTGACTTTCTGCCTCAGCTCCGTTTTCTATCACTTCAAATCCTGCTCTAGCTCTCTAACTCATCTTCCATGTTCTATCATTACCAATCCATCTGTCACTCTCTAGCTCATTGCCTTCAATCATTAACAATCGTTCTCTTATTCTCTGTCTCACCCTCCACTTTCTATCACTACGAATCCTGCTCTCACTCTCTGTCCCATCCTCCACCTACTATAACAATGAATCCTGCTCTCACTCTCTATCTCATCCCCCACCTTCTATCATTACCAATACCTTATCTGACTCTCTGTCCCATCCTCCACCTTTTATCATTACAATCCTTCTCTGACTCTCTGCTTCAGCCCTACTTTCTATCACTTTGAATCCTGCTCTCACTCTCTAACTCATCCTCCATGTTCTATCATTACCAATCCTTCTCTCAATCTCTGTCTCAGCCCCAACTTCTATCACTACAAATCCTTCTCTCATTCTCTGTCTGCCGCTCCAATTTCTATCACTACAAATCCTGATTTCACTCTCTGTCCCATCCTCCACCTACTATTATTACCAATCGTTCTCTCACTCTCTGCCTCAGCCCTACATTCTATCACTACCAATCCTGCTCTCACTGTCTTTGTCATCCTCAACCTTCTATCATTACCAATCCTTCTCTCACTCTCTGCATCAGCCCTACTTTCAATCACTGGCAGTCCTGCTCTCACTCTCTGTCCCATCTAATCACTACAAATCCTGTTCTTCCTCTCTGTCTTATCCTCCACCTTCTATTATCACCAATCCTTCTCTCCATATCTGTCTAATCCTCCACCTTCTATCATTACCAATCCTTCTCTCACTCTCTGGCTCAGCCCCACCTTCTATCACTACGAAGCCTGGTCTCATGCTCTGTCTCATCTTCCACCTTCTCTCACTACCAATCCTGCTCTCACTCTCTGTCTCATCCTCCACCTTCTATCACTATGAGTCCTACTCTCCCTCTATCTCATTCTCTACCTTCTATCATCACCAATCCTTCTCTCACTCTCTGCTTCAGTCCCACTTGCTATTACTACCAATCCTGCTCTCACTCGCTGTCTCATCCTATCACTATGAATCCTGCTCTCTTTCTCTGTGTCATCCTCAACCTTCTATCATTACCAATTCTGCTCTCAGAGTCTGTCTTATCCTCCATATTCTATCATTACCAATCCTTCTCTCACTCTCTGGCTAATTGCCTTCTAGCATTACCAATCTTTCTCTCAATCTCTGTCTCAGCCCCACTTCTATCGTTACCAATCCTTCTCTCACTCTCTGCCTCAGCCCCACTTCTATCATGATGAATCCTGCTCTTCATCTATGTCTCATCTTCCACCATCTAACATTACCAATCCTTCTCTCACTCTGTGTCTCATCCTCCACTTTCTATCATTACAATCCTTCTCTCAATCTCTTCCTCAGCCCCACCGTCTATTACTACCAATCCTGCTCTCACTCTCTGTCTCATCCTCCACCTTCTGTCACTAAGAATCCTTCTCTCACTCTATGCCTCACCCCCACCTTCTATCATTACCAATACCTTATCTGACTCTCTGTCCCATCCTCCACCTTTTATCATTACAATCCTTCTCTGACTCTCTGCTTCAGCCCTACTTTCTATCACTTTGAATCCTGCTCTCACTCTCTAACTCATCCTCCATGTTCTATCATTACCAATCCTTCTCTCAATCTCTGTCTCAGCCCCAACTTCTATCACTACAAATCCTTCTCTCATTCTCTGTCTGCCGCTCCAATTTCTATCACTACGAATCCTGATTTCACTCTCTGTCCCATCCTCCACCTACTATTATTACCAATCGTTCTCTCACTCTCTGCCTCAGCCCTACATTCTATCACTACCAATCCTTCTCTTACTCTCTTCCCCAGCCCCACCTTCTATCATTACCAATCCTTACCTGACTCTGTTCCATCTTCAAAATGTTATCATTACCAATCCTGCTCTCATTCTTTGTCTCATACTTCACCATATTTCACTCTGAATCCTGCTGGTCCTCTCTCTCTCATCTTCCTCCTAACATTACCAAATCCTTCTCTCACTCTCTGCCTCAGCCCCACATTCTATCACTACCAATCCTTCTCTTACTCTCTTCCCCAACCCCACCTTCTATCATTACCAATCCTTACCTGACTCTGTCCCATCTTCAAAATGTTATCATTACCAATCATGCTCTCATTCTTTGTCTCATACTTCACCATATATCACTCTGAATCCTGCTGGTCCTCTCTCTCTCATCTTCCTCCTAACATTACCAATCCTTCTCTCACTCTTTGACTCATCCTCCATGTTATATCATTACCAATCCTTCTCTCAATCTCTGCCTCAGCCGCACCGTCTATCACTACCAATCCTTCTCTCACTCTCTGTCTCACTCTTCACTTTCTATCACTACGAATCCTGCTCTCACACTCTGTCTCATCCTCCACTTTCTATCACTACGAATCCTGCTTTCACGCTCTGTCCCATCCTCCACCTGCTATCACTATGAATCCTGCTGTCAATATCTGTCTCACCCCCCCACCTTCTATCACTATGAATCCTGCTCATTCTCTCTGTCTCATCCTGCACATTCTATCACTACCAATCCTGCTCACACTCTCTGCCTCAGCCCCACCTTCTATCACTACCAATCCTGCTCACACTCTCAGGCTCATTCACCTCATATCACTACGAATCCTTCTCTCACTCTGTCTCATCCTTCACCTTCTACCACTACCAATCCGCTCTCACTCTCTATCTCTTCCTCTGTCTTTTTCACTATGAATTCTGCTCTCACTCTTTCTCATCCTCCACCTTCTATCATTACCAATCCTTTTCTCACTCTCTGCCTCAGCCCCACTTTCAATCACAGGCAATCCTGCTCTCACTCTCTGTCTCATCTAATCACTATGAACCCCTTCTCCCTCTCTCTTCTATCCTCCACCTACTATCATCACCAATCCTTCTCTCTATATCTCTACCTCAGCCCCAACTGCTATCACTACAAATACTTCTCTCAATCTCTGCCTCAACCCCACCTTCTATCACTACCAATCCTTCTCTAATTCCCTGTCTCACCCTCCATTTTCTATCACTACGAATCCTGCTCTCTGTTAGGCAGAAACCTGTGCAGTTCCCTCTGGGACCACTGCAAAAGATTTAGGACTACAGGTGTTTGGCAGTAAACCCACTTGGTAGCAGTCTGTACCACACAGATTCACTTGGTAGCTGTGGCTGAGCAGTCAGACTTCCCTCAAGAAGAGTTAGGCAGTATACAGAGTATTCACAATAGGTCAAGAGCACACAATAGAACAAGTAAACACTGACCAGGGCTTGGTGTAAAAGAGATATAATTATTTATTTAAATCCACATCTTGAAAAACACACAGGCACTAATAGTAAGCAATTCAAAAACACGGTCACTAAAAGATATACACTCCCTTAAAAGAATATTAGAAAAGTCTTAAGTAAAGCCCCACTTATTTTCAGACAGCGGTGAGCGCTTAACGTAGATGGCACTCTAATAGTTCGTTTTAAAAAGGGAGAGAAGAGCAGAGAACAAATTGAAACAGATTCCCACACTTTTTCAAGAACAAAACAAGGGGGGAAGGCAAAGTAAAACTGTGAAGTTAGAGGTCAAGAGGCTGGATCCACTTTCAGAGGATCCAAACGAAATGTGTCCAAGGTCACACGGTTGCAGTGCACAAAAGTCTTGTAAAGGTTCAAAAAAGAGTTGGACCACAGAAAGGGACCAGTTAGAGGGTCAAGGCGGCCAGCCCAGTCCAGAAGGTTACAGAGTTATTATTACCTTGTGGTAATCTTTAGAAAGGGAGGCCTGGCTGACACAGTACCTAAAGTGGTGAGAACACTCCAGCGGGGGCAGTTGTTCCTGGCAGCGGGTGCAAGTCAGTGCTTCGTCCGGGGGAAGAGAGGATCTCGTCGTGGAGGAAGACAGGAGTCCGTTGCACTGCCAGGGAAGAAACCAGCCACGGAGTTTCTCAGGTACAAGGAGCGGTCCGGTGATTCGCGGTTCAGTGGTGAGTGGGTATCCGGCCGCCGGGGTGCTTGGCATGGGCAGTTCGACCACAAATCAGGCTGGGGTGCGAAGAAAGATAGGAAAATTGGTTGTGCCCACCAGTCAGGGGAAGAAGCCTCTCCAGCCGGGAGATCTTCTCTGTCGTCGGGAAGTGGTGAGTCGGTTCTGCAGGGCTCCACCGATGGTGTCGTCGTGCTAGGTCGACTCAGCTTCTCCCTCGTCGGATTCTCAGGTCGGGTGGCGACTTCTGAGGTTCCAGTGCCCAAAGCCCTGCTTTTATGCAGAAAACCCCCATTCACTCAGCCTAGCTGTCACACAAACATGCTAAGTGGTGAGCAGGCCGGGTCACCACTTGGGCCAATCACACAAGAGTGCGACCTGAGTTACCAGGGTAACTCGGTCCAGGGTGCCTAAACCCCCTCCCACACCCCCTGTGGAACCCAGACAGAGTGGTGCCACTTTTGGAGGCTTCTGTGGAGAAGCCCACCAAAAAAGTGGAACAAAGGGCTCGACTTGGGTTGGAGTCACAGAAGAGAACACAAATGCCATTTTAGAATCGAGTCTTGGCAAAAAATACCAACCAGAGAATTAATATTAATTAAATAAACCGGCGGTATGTTCGAGGCTATGAGAATTAAATAATTAAAGTTGGTAGCCTCGAACAATGGGAAAATCCCATAGGAAAATATTTTCGGTCGAATATAAAAAGTAGTTTCCACTGCCACCAGCCAAAACTCGATCAGGGGGGACGGAGACGTGCCCCCTCAACTAACAGACCCCAGGGCAATCGAATTGCCCCGACCAGTACTTCCACAAGATGATGGTTTGTACTGGTTTCTGTTAATAATTTGGGACTAGTAAGCCAATGGTGACTTTACATGCCCTGGGAGACAGTAGTCAGTCCCAGGGCATGGAGTCTATGGTGGGGTGTCACTATGACACCCCTGTGTTACGGCACGGAAGGTGCTGTGTAACACACATAGGAAAAACACATGAGACCCTATGGAGTAAAGGACCCCATAGCCCAAAAAACACATTACCAGTCAAAGGAATACCATAAATCATGTCCAGGAGTGGGAGGAAAAGAGTCTCACTCTTGGAGGGAGGAAAAAAAACAAACTCCAGAAATCCAGCAAAGCTGCTGGGGGACTCACTAGGTTAGGAAATTCAGCCTAAAGAGAGAATTCTCCCTAACACTCGCCCCCCCCCCAGACTAAGCGACAGGAGGATTTAATCCACTCCTGGATGAACCTCATACTTCTAGTCGATGACATACATCCTAGAGAGTCCATCAGCATTTTGACGGTGACACCCTGACATGTGCTCAATGGTGAAATCAAACCCTTGGAGACAGATTGACCATCTCAATAGTTTTGGATTTTCCCCTTTCATTTGCATTAACCATCTCAAGGGTTGGTGGTCATTCTGAATGACAAAAGTAGATCCATTCAAGTATGGTCTAAACTTCTTCAGTGCCCACACAATAGCAAAGTGTTCTCTTTTGATTGTTGCCCACCTTGTCTCAGGATCCTTCAGCTTTCGGCTGATGAAGTAAATGGGGTTCTCCCTACCTTTCCCATCCAGTTGACTGAGGACTGCACCTATTCCTACATTGGAAGCATCTGTTTGCACAATGAAAGTTTGGTGGTAGTCAGGAGCTCTGAGTACTGGGGCTTGGCAAAGAGCCTTTTTCAGGGTTTCAAAGGCCTGATTGCATTCCTCATTCCATCTAACCTTTTTAGGGAACTTAGGAGAGGAGATGACATTCAGTGGAGAAGCTATGGACCCATAGTTCTCAATGAAATTCCTGTAATACCCAGTGAGAACTAAGAAGGCTCTCACCTGGGTCTGAGTAGTAGGTGTTGTCCAATTTTGCACAGCTTCAATCTTACCGGGCAAAGGCCTTATTTCTCCACCTCCTACCTCATGTCCAAGGTAGACCACTTTACTCTGTCCAATCTGGCATTTACTTGCCTTTATGGTCAGATTGGCCTTTCCAAGAGCCTGCAAAACATATCTTAGGTGGTCTACATGTTCCTCCCAGGAATTGCTGAACACTGCTATGTCATCCAAGTATGCCATGCAGAAGTCCTCCATCCCATTCAGAACCTGGTTTACCATCCTTTGAAATGTAGCAGGTGCATTTATCAATCCAAAAGGCATAACCTTAAACTGGTATAAGCCAACTGGGGTAGAAAATGCAGTTTTCTCCTTGGCATGGTCTGTCAGGGCTATTTGCCAATAGCCTGACATCAAGTCCAATGTGCTGAGGAACTTGGCTGCACCAAGTCTATCCACCAACTCATCTGTCCTTGGCAAAGGGTGGGCATCAGTCTTAGTGACTGCATTAAGAGCTCTGTAGTCCACACAGAATCTAAGTTCTTTAGATCCTGCCTTTGGTACTAACACAACTGGGCTAGACCATGGACTAGTAGAGGGCTCTATTACCCCGAGATCAAGCATCTTGTTGACCTCACCTTTGATGTGGGTTCTTTCATTTTCTGACATTCAATATCCTCTGCTTTTGACGGGCAGACAGTCACCAGTGAGTATGTCATGCTTTCCCCAAGGGGCCAAGCCTGGTGAAAGTGAGAACAGAGAGGCAAACTGATTCAACATAGATTTGCACTCTTCCTGTTCAATCTTTTCGTCCAAAGGTAAGCCTCTGAGGAGATCAGGAAGAGCTTCACTCTCTTCTTCTTCCTCTGATGATGCTAGAAGCAAAGCTCCTACATCAGGTCTGGAGACATACGCTTTTAGTCGGTTGGTGTGGAAGACTGTTGGAGCCTCCTTGGGGTTGCCCAAGTCCACCAGATAGTTGACCTCTCCAAGTTTACCCACAGCTTTGAAGGGTCCCATCCATTTGTCTTGCAAGGCCTTCTCCCTTGTTGGAATCATAACGAGAACTAGCTGGTCTTGAGTAAACTCAACCATGTTAACCTTTTGGTCATGCCAGTGCTTAACCAATGCTTGTCAAGCTTTCAAGTTATCACTTGCTTCTGCCATCATGTGTGACATTCTCCTGCGGAGACCTATCACATAGTCAGTCACTCTGGCTGGCTTGGGGGAAGGAGCACTCTCCAGCCCCTCCTTGATCAGGGCCAATGGACCTCTGACCGGATGACCATAGAGAAGATCAAAGGGAGAATAACCTACTCTCTCCTGAGGGACTTCTCTATAAGCAAAGAGAAGTCATGGCAGTAGAAGGTCCCACTTTCTTTTTAGGGGTTCCTCTAAAGCACCTATCATGCTCTTCATGGTTCTGTTGAACCTTTCAACCAGTCAATTTGTCTGAGGGTGGTATGCGGTTGAGAACTTGTAAGTAACTCTGCAGGTTTTCCACATGGCTTTCATGTAGTGCGACATAAAATGTGACCCCCTGTCAGAGATTACTTCCTTAGGAAACCCAACCCTGGTAAAAATACCAAGGAGGGCCTTAGCCACAGCCGGAGCTGTAACAGTCCTCATTGGAATCGCCTCAGGGTACCTAGTAGCATGGTCTACTACAACAAGTATAAACCTGTTGCCTGAGGAGGTTGGAGGATCAAGGGGACCAACAATGTCAATCCCTACTCTCTCAAATGGGACTCCCACAACTGGGAGAGGCACTAAAGGTGCCACGTTCTTGGAGCCAACCTTACCAGAAGTCTGGCAGGTGTGGCAGCTCCAGCAGTATTTATCTACTTCAGCCCCCATCTTTGGCCAATAGAAGTAGAGTGAGAGCCTTTCCTTAGTCTTCTTGAAACTCAAGTGACCAGCCAAAGGAATCTCATGGGCTAACTACAAGAACTGTAGTCTGTTCTCTTGGGGTACTACAAGTCGTTTGTTGTCCCCAGGTGCAGACTCGGTTGGTTCACTGTAGAAGAGGCCATCTTCCCAGTGTAACCTATATTTCCCAGGCTCTTGCCCTTCAGCCTGAGCATCTGCCTGGTGGCGAAGACCTTCCAGAGTTGGACATTCTCTCTGTCCCTTACTGAAGTCTGCCCTGTTGGGTCCACCTTCTGCCAGTAAAGACTGCAGCTCAGGATGGTCAATAGGATCCAGATCTCCAATGATTTCCTGGCCTTCCACTAGCTCTTCTTCAGAGTCTAGTTCAACCACACAGGGTTGTACCTCCCTCTCAGCCTCAGCTGGAGGGGGAGTTACGGGTGTAACTTTGGATAACCTAGGGGAAGTCCTTGTTGGCTGCACTGGAGTGCTGGCTGTGAGGTTCTTTTTTGAAGTTTTAGGTTTCCCTTTTCTTCTATTTTCTTAGAGACAGCAGCTGACATCTCCAGTGGAGCAGGAGTGATCTCTTTCTTCATCATCTCCTTGGGAGTACCTCTCATGGTTCTCTCCCTTGCAGGTCTGGTGAGCTCCTGTAACCTTTTACTAGGAGGTCTGGGGGTATGTGACACTACTCCAAGAGTTTTCAAGTCATTACCCAGCAGAACCCTTCCTGGCACCTCACTTTGTATGCTGACAGGTATCTTCACAGTCATGTCATTACACTGGATGAGAACTGGTAATTAGGGAAGCATCTGCACAGGCCCTCCAGCTAACTTGGTGAGGTGTGTGGGTGCCTTAGCAACATCCTCAGCCTGAAAAAACGATTTGTCCACCATAGTTATGCTGGCCCCAGTGTCCCTAATGGCAGGAGTCTCCTGACCATTCACCTGGACACTGTCCTTATAATACTCTTTAGTATTATCTGGGATAGAATTATAGACATCTAAGTTCTGTTGTTCCCACAGACCCAGAGACACTAAAGAAACACTAGCTGAGACTCCAATGGGTTCATCAGCCAGTAATAGAAAGTTTCCACTTGCCATTTGTACTTCCTCCTCTGGAGCGAAGGCTAAGGAGACAAGCTGGACCCTTAAAGGTTTACCCTTACATCTGGGATCTCCTTTTACATGGTCAGTAGTGCCACAAACAAAGCATTTACCAAATGCTTTCTGGAATGGTGGCTTGTTCTGACCTCCTTCTGGTTTGGTACCAGGAGGTACACTAGCCTGATTTGGTTTCCCTGGTGGCTTACCCTTTTGGTTCTGTTTGGGGCCCTCTTTGGAATTGGAATTATTGGAATTCTCTTTGGAGTCCTTTTTTGGCTGTTTTCCCTCATCCTTTTTCTGAGTGGCCCCAGAATCCTTGTGAGTGGCCCCGTTGGCAACCCACAAGTCAGAAGCCTTAGCAAACGTCCTGGAATCTAATTCCTTTGAATTAGCCAAGTGCTCTTTGAGCTCAGGGGAGCAGGCATCATACATTGACTCCAACGTTACAAGATTCTTCATTCCTTCATAAGTGTTAACTCTGTAACCCTTAATCCATCCCTCTAAGTTTTTCAAACTTTCACTCACCCAGGTAGCCCAAGGGGTACCATCATGCCTTTTGAGGGTCCTAAACCTTTTAAGGTACTGGGAAGGGGTCTTCCCAAATCTAGCTATCAAAGCTAGTTTCACACATTCATAATCCTTCTTATCCACCTCCCCCAACTCCATTACCACATCAGTTGCAACAGGGGGAAGCCTAGAGAACAACCAGGGAAGTAACTCATTCCCTGTGATGTCCTGGAGCCCATGATTATACTCAAACATTTTCAACCAATCCAACACATCCAATCTAGGTTCATACATACCCACTAATTCCTTAGGCATCTGGGGTCTTTTGGGACTGGAACTCCTAGTAGAACCAGAGGAGAGAGAAGCATTTTCCACAGACAACTTTTTCATTTCTAACTCATGATTAAGCTCTATTTCTCTGAGTCTTAACTCAGTTTGCTTCTGCTCAGCTTGGGCATTCATTCTTCTGAACTCTAGCTCTTGGTTTCTTTCAGATTGAGCTAAAAAACGTTTGTACTCTAATTCAAGCTTCATTTTTTCAAGTTCAAAATAAGCAGGGTTACATGTGGGACCTGGTATGGGCCCAGTAGGTACAGTAGGTAAGGCAGACAGAGGCTCAGAGTGGCTAACTTCATTAGGTTCACTTTCCTCTTCTGACTCATTCTCAAGACTTTGATTCAGATCAATACCATCACTGTTTTCTACATTTGCTGCGGGGGGGGGTAGATTCCTCTGCACCACCCAGACTTTGGTTTTCTAACAATCTTTCTATAAGTTCCATTTTCTTGCCCTTCTCAGAGAGATTCTTATGTCTACACAATACTTTTAAGCAAGTTTTGGCAGACAATGATTCTAGGGTATACCTCTTCATAGCAGACATAGTTAGAAAATAAGCTTTTTAGCGCTAAGCTCTGTGGTTAGTTGTCCTAAAGTGTTCAACAAGCACCCTAAAGTGTATACTCAATACAAATCCCACCGCTGTACACCAGTGTTAGGCAGAAACCTGTGCAGTTCCCTCTGGGACCACTGCAAAAGATTTAGGACTACAATTGTTTGGCAGTAAACCCACTTGGTAGCAGTCTGTACCACACAGATTCACTTGGTAGCTGTGGCTGAGCAGTCAGACTTCCCTCAAGAAGAGTTAGGCAGTATACAGAGTATTCACAATAGGTCAAGAGCACACAATAGAACAAGTAAACACTGACCAGGGCTTGGTGTAAAAGAGATATAATAATTTATTTAAATCCACATCTAGAAAAACACACAGACACTAATAGTAAGCAATTCAAAAACACGGTCACTAAAAGATATACACTCCCTTAAAAGAATATTAGACAAGTCTTAAGTAAAGCCCCACATATTTTCAGACAGCGGTGAGCGCTTAACTTAGATGGCACTCTAATAGTTTGATTTAAAAAGGGAGAGAAAAGCAGAGAACAAATTGAAACAGATCCCCACACTTTTTCAAGAACACAACAAGGGGGAAGGCAAAGTAAAACTGTGAAGTTAGAGTTCAAGAGACCGAATCCACTTTCAGAGGATCCAAACAAAATGTGTCCAAGGTCACACGGTTGCAGTGCACAAAAGTCTTGTAAAGGTTCAAAAAGGAGTTGGACCACAGAAAGGGACCAGTTAGAGCAGTGGTCTTCAAACTTTTTTGGCCAGGGCCCCCCTGAGCAAAATTTGGGCAGGTCGGGACCCCCCAGAAATGCCAAATGGACAGTATATATTGCGCGCCGTCACCTGCTCCCATCAAAGTCGCTGGGCTCCCTCATCCCACTCCTACCCAGTCGCTGGTCTCTCCCCACCCCATCACACACCCAGGGCTCTCCCCACTCTGCTCCCATCACTATCCCATGGTTCCCGCCCATTGTGCTCCCACCATAGTCCCTCGGTTCCCCCATCCCGTTCCCAACACAGTCTGAGGGCCAGTGGCGGCTGGTGAATCTTTTTTAAGTGGAGGGGCATTAAGGGGAGGTTCGGGGGGGTTTCCCCCTGTGAATTTTTTTTTAAATAATAGGTTAAAATGTTGCATTGTAGAGCATACTTTTAACAAAAAATGGGTAAATAGCCAAACAGTTTGCAATTGTTGCTGGGAGTCCAGGGGGCAGGCATTGATATTTTATTTCTATCGCGCTCGTACACAAGTGTTTCAGAGCGTGGCAAGGCAAGGGAGGGGAACAGAGGAGAATAAAACAGCGATCTTACTAGGCCCAGTGACATTGAGAACGCGCAAGTGTGAGGGGGAAAAGTGCATGGAAGGGGGGAGAAGTGGAAAGTGCGAAGCAGAGGAGAAACAGATAAATAACAATAAATAAATAATAAAGGCAACAAACAGTGGTAGTGCAGCCAGCAATTTGCAAGTGCTACGTTTAAGGCAGCAGACAGGGTAGGTCTGATAAGTGCAGGAAGAAAGATGGTTCTCCTCAAGTTTTAGAGTGGCAGGGCGCTGTTCCAGAGGGAGGCCCCAGCCGAAGACGGAGATCTACCCCCAGCTCGTTTCTTTGATAAACGACTGACCCTGAGGGAGTTGGAGGTAGAGGAGTGAAGAGCTCGAGAGGGGAGGTATTTGCGGAGGAATAGCTGAAGGTATTTTGGACCCAGGCCCCAGAAAGCCTTGTGGACAAGGCAGAGGGTTTTGAATGATAGATGTCCGGTAAAAAGATACCATCCCTGTCCCCTGGGCCCCACTGGTCCTAACACAATGAGCATGATTATGTGTATATGCAAGGCGCTGCACATTCATACAGCAATCACTCTATCATTCACATGAGCATCCATCACCATACACTCACTCATAACGCATCCATACACATGTTTAAATAAAAACAATGAACATAAACGTACCTTCTGCATTGGCCTGTGTGTGGGTGCTGAAACGGCCTGCTCCAGCTGCTCTGTCCGTATGTGCGAGGAGGCGCAGGAGCTCCCCCTCGGACATACAGACATGCAGTGCCCCAGCCAGCATTTCCAATGAGCTATGCAATGCTGGCGAAGCAAAACGCCCCAGCACTTGCATGGCTCAGTGAGCATGTGCGGCTGGGGAACTAAACTGAACTGTCAAAGGGAAACAGTGTTTCCCTTTGACAGTTCAGCCAGCCCAGGAGCACTCCATTAGCTGGATAAAGCAGCTGAGGGAGTGCTCACTGTTTCACTGGGCTGGCTCATTAGCTCCTCCATAATGGGTGAGGGGCCACTGGGTGGGCGCCTCTTGCCATTATGGATGAGCCGCCAGGCTCGGACAGGCCTATAGGGCAATGCCTGTACCAAAAATGTAAAATGCTAGTTTGGGCCAATCAAAATGGGCCACCATTTTGGCCAATGTGGACCATTTTGATGAGTTACTTAACTATGCAGTTAGTAATGTTGACCATTGTTGCTGAATATATCACAATTTACTTACATTTTAACACAAAGCACCCCTTTGGGTACTATTGAAACAGTGGGCTTCATAACTACTCTGGCGGTAGCTGTGCCGGTAAAACCGGCACGGCTGCCACTGGAGTTGCATCCGGGTCTGGCACCCGCGAATGGGCAATTACTAGGTCATGCCGAGTTAGGCGGACATGATAATTTCCCTTTCGAAGGTGCCGGTAGATCCCCATTCCCATTTGAGCCCCATATGGCTCAAATGGGAATGGGGAGCTCGGATGCACCGGCACCATTAATAACGGTGCTGGTGCATCCGACGAGCTGAGGTCAGACCTGGCGGGGGCTGTCAAGCACCCACGAGCACAACTCTTACTATGGCGGAACGGTAGCAACGGTGCCGGTAGCTTACCAGCACCGTTGTTACTGGTCCGTCATAGTAGTAATGAGGCCCAGTCTGTGACTAAAGGAATGAATATCCATTTACAACTGTGGGCCACTTTTTCATTGTTGCCTGAGACAGTTTCATGCTTCAGCCCGCCCATGTGGGCCACCCCTGCCCATTTCTTCCAATCTAAAAAAAAAAAAAAAAAAAAAAAAAAAAAAAAATCTTTTTTCATGCTGAGCTCTCAGGGCCCCCCTGGGATGCACCCGCAGACCCCTAGGGGGTCGCGACCCACAGTTTGAATACCACTGAGTTAGAGGGTCAAGGCAGCCAGCCCAGTCCAGAAGGTTAAGGAGTTATTATTACCTTATAGCAATCTTTAGAAAGGGAGGCCTCGCGGACACGGTACCTTAAGTGGTGAGAACACTCCAGCGGGGGCAGTTGTTCCTGGCAGCGGGTGCAAGTCGCTTCGTCCGGGGGAAGAGAGGATCTTGTCGTGGAGGAAGACAGGAGTCTGTTGCACTGCGAGGGAAGAAACCAGCCGCAGAGTTTCTCAGGTACAAGGAGCGGTCCGGTGATTTGCGGTTCAGTGGTGAGTGGGTATCCGGCCGCCGGGGTGCTTGGCATGGGCAGTTCGACCACAAACCAGGCTAGGGTGCGAAGAAAGAAAGGAAAACTGGTTGTGCCCACCAGTCAGGGGAAGAAGCCTCTCCAGCTGGGAGATCTTCTCTGTCGTCGGGAAGTGGTGAGTTGGTTCTGCAGGGCTCCACCGGTGGTGTCGTCGTGGTAGGTCGGCGCAGCTTCTCCCTCGTCGGATTCTCAGGTCCTGTAGCGACTTCTGAAGTTCCAGTCCCCATAGCCCTGCTTTTATGCAGAAAACCCCCATTCACTCAGCCTAGCTGTCACTCAAACATGCTAAGTGGTGAGCTGGCCGGCTCACCACTTGGGCCAATCACACAAGAGTGCGCCCTGAGTTACCAAGGTAACTCGGTCCAGGGTGCCAAAACCCCCTCCCACACACACCCCCTGTGGTACCCAGACAGAGTGGCACCACTTTTGGAGGCTTCTGTGGAGAAGCCCACCAAAAAAGTAGCACAAAGGGCTCGACTTGGGTTGGAGTCACAGAAGAGAACACAAATGCCATTTTAGAATCGAGTCTTGGCAAAAAATACCAACCAGAGAATTAATATTAATTAAATAAACTGGCGGTATGTTCGAGGGTATGAGAATTAAATAATTAAAGTTGGTAGCCTCGAACAATGGGAAAATCCCATAGGAAAATATTTGCGGTCGAATATAAAAAGTAGTTTCAACTGCCACCAGCCAAAACTCGATCAGGGGGGACGGAGACGTGCCCCCTCGACTAACAGACCCTGGGGCAATCGAATTGCCCCGACCAGTACATCCACAATATGATGGTTTGTACTGGTTTCTGTTAATATTTTGGGACTAGTAAAGCCAATGGTGACTTTACATGCCCTGGGAGACAGTAGTCAGTCCCAGGTTATGGAGTCTATGGTGGGTGTCACTATGACACCCCTGTGTTACTGCATGGAAGGTGCTGTGTAACACACATAGGAAAAACACATGAAACCCTATGGAGTAAAGGACCCCATAGCCCAAAGAACACATTACCAGTCAAAGGAATACCATAAATCATGTCCAAGAGTGGGAGGAAAAGAGTCTCACTCTTGGCAGGAGGAAAAAACAAACTCCAGAAATCCAGCAAAGCTGCTGGGGGACTCACTAGGTTAGGAAATTCAGCCTAACGAGAGAATTCTCCCTAACACTCTCACTCTCTGTCCCATCCTCCACCTACTTTAATGACGAATCCTTCTCTCACTCTCTATCTCATCCCCCCTTCTATCATTACCAATCCTTCGCTCACTCTCTGCCTCTCACTACGAATCCTGCTCTCTTTCTCTGTTTCATCCTCAACCTTCTATCATTACCAATTCTTCACTCAGTGCCCGTCTTATCCTCCACCTTCTATCATTGCCAATCCTTCTCACTCTCTGGCTCATCGCCTTCTAGCATTACCAATCTTTCTCTCAATCTCTGCCTCAGCCCCACTTCTATCATTACCAATCCTTCTCTCACTCTCTGCCTCCGCCCCACTTCTGTCATGATGAATCCTGCTCTTCATCTCTGTCTCATCTTCCACCTTCTAAGATTACAAATCCTTCTCTCACTCTCTGTCTCATCCTCCACCTTCTATCATTACAATCCTTCTCTCACTCTCTTCCTCAGCCCCACCGTCTATTACTACCAATCCTGCTCTCACTCTCTGTCTCATCCTCTGCCTTCTTTCACTACCAATCCATCAATCACTCTCTCTCTGCCTCAGCCATTCTCTGTCTCACCCTCCACTTTCTATAACTACGAATCCTGCTTTCACTCTCTGTCCCATGCTCCACCTACTATCACTATGAATCCTGCTCTCACTCTCTGTCTCATCTCCTCACCTTCTATCATTGCCAATCCTTCTCTCACTCTCTTCCTCAGCCCCATATTATATCACTACCAATCCTTCTCTTTCTCTCTTCCCCAGCCCCACCTTCTATCATTACCAATCGTTATCTGACTCTCTGTCCCATCTTCAAAATGTTATCATTACCAATCCTTCTCTCATTCTTTATCTCATCCTTCACCATATATCACTCTCAAACCTGGTCGTCCTCTCTCTCTCATCTTCCTTCTAACATTACCAATCCTTCTCTCACTCTTTGACTCATTCTCCATGTTCTATCATTACCAATCCTTCTCTCAATCTCTGCCTCAGCCCCACCGTCTATCACTACCTATCCTTCTCTCACTCTCTGACTCACTCTTCAATTTCTATCACTACAAATCCTTCTCTCATTCTCTGTCTCATCCTCCACTTTCCATCACTACGAATCCTGCTTTCACTCTCTGTCCCATCCTCCACCTACTATCACTATGAATCCTGCTCTCACTCTCTGTCTCATCCCCCACCTTCTATCATTTCAAATCCTTCTCTAACTCTCTTCCTCAGCCCCACCTTCTATCATTACCAATCCTTATCTGACTCTCTGTCCCATCTTCAAAATGTTATCATTACCAATCCTGCTGTCATTCTTTTTCTCATCCTTCACCATCTATCACTCTGAATCCTGCTCTTCCTCTCTCTCTCATCTTCCTTGTAACATTACCAATCCTTCTCTCACTCTTTGACTCATCCTGCACATTCTACCAATCCATCTCTCACTCCCTGCCTCAGCCCCACCTTCTATCACTACCAATCCTGCTCAAACTCTCAGGCTCATCCACCTTATATCACTACGAATCCTGCTCTCACTCTGTCTCATCCTTCATCTTCTACCACTACCAATCCTGCTCTCACTCTGTGCCTCAGCCCCACTTTCAGTCACAGGCAATCCTGCTCTCACTCTCTGTCTCATCTAATCACTATGAACCCATTCTCCCTCTCTCTCTTATCTTCCACCTTTTATCATTGCAAATCCTTCTCTCTGTATCTATCTAATCCTACACCTTCTATCATTACCAATCCTTCTCTCACTCTATGGCTCAGCCCCACCTTCTATCACTATGAAGCCTGCTCTCACTCTCTGTCTCATCCTCCACCCTCTATCCCTACCAATCCCGCTCTCACTCTCTAACTCATCCTCCATGTTCTATCATTACCAATCCTTCTCTCAATCTCTGCTTCAGCCCTATCGTCTATGACTACCAATCCTTCTCTCACTCTCTGTCTCACTCTTCACTTTTGTATCACTACCAATACTTCTCTCACTCTCTGTCTCACTCTTCACTTTTTATCACAACGAATCCTGCTCTCACTCTTTGTCTCTTCCTCCACATTCTATCATTACCAATCTGCCTCCCACTCTCTGCCTCAGCTCCCCCTTCTATCACTACCAATCCTGCTCTCACTGTCTTTCTCATCCTCCACCTTCTATCACTATGAATCCTGCTCTCACTCTTTCTTATCCTCCACCTTCTATCATTACCAATCCTTCTCTCACTATCTGCATCAGCCCTACTTTCAATCACTGGCAATCCCTGCTCTCACTCTCTGTCCCATTTTATCACTACAAATCCTGTTCTCTCTCTCTGTCTTATCCTCCACCTTTTATTATCACCAATCCTTCTCTCCATATCTGTCTAATCCTCCACCTTCTATCATTATCAATCCTTCTCTCACTCTCTGGCTCAGCCCCACCTTCTATCACTACGAATCCTGCTCTCATCCTCCGTCTTATCCTCCACCTTCTATCACTACCAATCCTGCTCTCACTCTCTGTCTCATCCTCCATCTTCAATCACTCTGAGTCCTGCTCTCACTATGTCTCATTCTCTACCTTCGATCATTACCAATCCTTCTCTCACCCTCTGCCTCACTCCCACTTTCCATTACTACCAATCCTGCTCTCACTCGCTGTCTCATCCTATCAGTACGAATCCTGCTCTCTTTCTCTGTTTCATCTTCAACCTTATATCATTACCAATTCTTCTCTCAGAGTCCGTCTTATCCTCCACCTTCTATCATTACCAATCCTTCTCTCACTCTCTGGCTCATTGCCTTCTAGCATTACCAATCTTTCTCTCACTCTCTGCCTCAGCCCCACTTCTATCATGATGAATCCTGCTCTTCATCTCTGTCTCATCTTCCACCTTCTAACATTACCAATCCTTATCTCACTCTGTGTCTCATCCTCCACCTTCTATCATTACAATCCTTCTCTCACTCTCTTCCTCAGCCCCACCGTATATTACTACCGATCCATCTCTCACTCTCTGCCTCAGCCCCACCTTCTGTCACTAAGAATCCTTCTCTCGCTCTGTGCCTCAGCCCCACCTTCTATCATTACCAATACCTTATCTGACTCTCTGTCCCATCCTCCAAATTCTATCATTACCAATCCTGCTCTAACTCACTGTTGCTTCTTTCACCATCTATCACTATGAACCCTGCTCTTCCTCTCTCTCTCATCTTCCACCTTCTAACATTACCAATCCTTCTCTCACTCTTTGTCTCATCCTCCACCTTCTATCATTACAATCCTTCTCTGACTCTCTGCTTCAGCCCTACTTTCTATCACTTTGAATCCTGCTCTCACTCTCTAACTCATCCTCCATGTTCTATCATTACCAATCCTTCTCTCAATCTGTGTCTCAACTTCTATCACAACAAATCCTTCTCTCATTCTCTGTCTCACCCTCCACTTTCTATCACTAAGAATCTTGCTTTCACTCTCTGTCCCATCGTCCACCTACTATCACTATGAATCCTGTTCTCACTCTCTGTCTCATCCCCCACCTTCTATCACTGCCAATCCTTCTCTCACTCTCTGTCTCATCCTCCATCTTCTATCACTATGAGTCCTGCTCTCCCTCTGTCTCATTCTCTACCTTCTATCATTACCAATCCTTCTCTCACTCTCTGCTTCAGTCCCACTTTCTATTACTACCAATCCTTCTCTCACTCGCTTTCTCATCCTATTACTATGAATCCCGCTCTCTTTCTCTGTGTCATCCTCAACCTTCTATCATTACCAATTCTTCTCTCAGAGTCCATCTTATCCTCCACCTTCTATCATTACCAATCCTTCTCTCACTCTCTGGCTAATTGCCTTCTAGCATTACCAATCTTTCTCTCAATCTCTGTCTCAGCCCCACTTCTATCATTACCAATCCTTCTCTCACTCTCTGCCTCAGCCCCACTTCTATCATGATGAATCCTGCTCTTCATCTCTGTCTCATCTTCCACCTTCTAACATTACCAATCCTTCTCTCACTCTTTGTCTCATCCTCCACCTTCTATCGTTACAATCCTTCTCTCACTCTCTTCCTCTGCCCCACCGTCTATTACTACCAATCCTGCTCTCACTCTCTGTCTCATCCTCCACATTCTGTCACTAAGAATCCTTCTCTCACTCTATGCCTCTCCCCCACCTTCTATCATTACCAATACCTTATCTGACTCTCTGTCCCATCCTCCAAATTCTATCATTACCAATCCTGCTCTAACTCCCTGTCTCTTCTTTCACCATCTATCACTATGAATTCAGCTCTTCCTCTCTCTCTCATCTTCCACCTTCTAACATTACCAATCCTGCTCTCACTCTTTGTCTCATCCTCCACCTTCTATCATTACAATCCTTCTCTGACTCTCTGCTTCAGCCCTACTTTCTATCACTTTGAATCCTGCTCTCACTCTCTAACTCATCCTCCATGTTCTATCATTACCAATCCTTCTCTCCATCTCTGTCTCAGCCCCAGATTCTATCACTACAAATCCTTCTCCCCTTCTCTGCCTCACGCTCCACTTTCTATCACTATGAATCCTGCTTTCACTCTCTGTCCCATCCTCCACCTACTATCACTATGAATCCTGCTCTCACTCTCTGTCTTATCCTGCACATTCTATCATTACCAATCCATCTCACACTCCCTGCCTCAGCCCCACCTTCTATCACTACCAATCCTGCTCACACTCTCAGGCTCATTCAACTCATATCACTACGAATCCTGCTCTCACTCTATCTCACCCTTCACCTTGTACCACTACCAATCCGCTCTCACTCTCTATCTCTTCCTCCGTCTTTTTCACTATGAATTCTGCTCTCACTCTTTCTCATCCTCCACCTTCTATCATTACCAATTCTTTTCTCACTCTCTGCCTCATCTAATCACTATGAACCCATTCTCACTCTCTCTCTTATCCTCCACCTTCTAACATCACCAATCCATCTCTATGTATCTATCTAATCCTCTACCTTCTATCATTACCAATCCGCCTCTCACTATATTGCTCAGCCCCACCTTCTAACACTATGAAGCCTTATCTCATTCTTTGTCTCACCCTCCACCTTCTATCACTATGAATCATGCTCTCACTCTGTCTCATCCTCCACCTTCTATCATTACCAATGCTTCTCTCACTCTGTCTCATCCCCACATTCTATCATTACCAATCCTCTCACTCTCTGCCTCAGCCCCACCTTCTATCACTACAATTCCTGCTCTCACTCTCCGTCTCATCCTCCACCTTCTATCATTACCATTTCTTCTCTCACTCTTTGTCTCAGCCCCACCTTCTATGACTACTAATCCTGCTCTCACTCTCTGTCTCATCCTCCACCTTCTATCATTACCAATCCTGCCCTAACTCTCTGACTTATCCTCCACCTTCTATCATTACCAATCCTTCTCTCACTCTCTGCCTCAGCCCCACCTTCTGTCACTACCAATCCTTCTCTCATTCTCTGCATGAGCCCCATCAGACTTGCTCTGGTCTCGCCCTACCTCATCCCAGTACCTCTATCACCATGCACCCTGCTCTCATTCTTTATCTTACCATCCTCACTCTATCACAACCAATCCTGATTCCTCCCTGTCTCAACCCCCACCCTCCGTCACTATAAATCCTTCTCTCACTCTCTGGCTCATCCTCCATGTTCTATCATTACCAATCCTTCTCTCACTCTCTGCCTCAGCCCCACCTGCTATCACTACAAATACTTCTTTTCATCTCTGTCTCAGCCCCACCTTCTATCACTACCAATACTTCTCAAATTCTCTGTCTCACTCTCCACTTTCTATCACTATGAATCCTGCTCTCACTCTCTGTCCCATCCTCCACCTACTATAATGACGAATCCTGCTCTCACTCTCTATCTCATCCCCCTTCTATCATTACCAATCCTTCGCTCACTCTCTGCCTCAGCCCCACATTCTATCACTACCAATCATTCTCTTTCTCTCTTCCTCAGCCCCACCTTCTATCATTACCAATCCTTATCTGACTCTCTGTCCCATCCACAAAATGTTATCATTACCAATCCTGCTCTCACTCTTTGTCTCATCCTTCACCATCTATCACTCTGAATCCTGCTTGTCCTCTCTTCTCATATTCCTTCTAACATTACCAATCCTTCTCTCACTCTTTGTCTCATCCTCCATGTTCTATCATTACCAATCCTTCTCTCAATCTCTGCCTCAGCCCCACCGTCTATGACTACCAATCCTTCTCTCACTCTCTGTCTCACTCTTCACATTCTATCACTACCAATCCTTCTCTCACTCTCTGTCTCACTCTTCACTTTCTATCACTATGAATCCTGCTCTCACTCTCTGCCTCACTTTCTATTATTACCAATCCTGCTCTCACTCGCTGTCTCATTCTAGCACTACGAATCCTGCTCTCTTTCTCTGTTTCATCCTCAACCTTCTATCATTACCAATTCTTCACTCAGTACCCGTCTTATCCTCCACCTTCTATCATTTCCAATCCTTCTCACTCTCTGGCTCATCGCCTTCTAGCATTACCAATCCTTCTCTCACTCTCTGCCTCAGCTCCACTTCTATCATTACAATCCTTCTCTCACTCTCTGCCTCATCCTCCGCCTTCTTTCACTACCAATCCATCAATCACTCTCTGCCTCAGCCCCACCTTCTGTCACTAAGAATCCTTCTCTCACTCTATGCCTCCGCCCCACCTTCTATCATTACCAATACCTTATCTGACTCTCTGTCCCATCCTCTAAATTCTATCATTACCAATCCTGCTCTACCTCACTGTCTCTTCTTTCACTATCTATCACTATGAACACTGCTCTTCCTCTCTCTCTTATCCTCCACCTTCTATCATTACAATCCTTCTCTGACTCTCTGCGTCAGCGCTACTTTCTATCACTTTGAATCCTGCTCTCAATCTCCAACTCATTCTCCATGTTCTATCACTACATATCCTTATCTCATTCTTTGTCTCACCCTCCACCTTCTATCACTACGAATCCTGCTTTCACTCTCTGTCCCATCCTCCACCTACTATCACTATGAATCCTGCTCTCACTCTCTGTCTCATCCCCCCACCTTCTATCATTGCCAATCCTTCTCTCATTCTCTTCCTCAGCCCCATATTATATCACTACCAATCCTTCTCTTTCTCTCTTCCCCAGCCCCCACCTTCTATCATTACCAATCCATACCTGACTCTCTGTCCCATCTTCAAAATGTATCATTACCAATCCTTCTCTCATTCTTTGTCACATCATTCACCATATATCACTCTCAATCCTACTCGTCCTCTCTCTCTCTCATCTTCCTTCTAACATTACCAATCCTTCTCTCACTCTTTGACTCATCCTCCATGTTATATCATTACCAATCCTTCTCTCAATCTCTGCCTCAGCCCCACCGTCTATCACTACCAATCCTTCTCTCACTCTCTGTCTCATCCTCCACTTTCTATCACTACGAATCCTGCTTTCACTCTCTGTCCCATCCTCCACCTGCTATCACTATGAATTCTGCTGTCACTATCTGCCTCATCCCCCCACCTTCTATCACTATGAATCCTGCTCACTCTCTCTGTCTCATCCGTCACATTCTATCATTACCAATCCATCTCACACTCCCTGCCTCAGCCCCACCTTCTATCACTACCAATCCTGCTCACACTCTCAGGCTCATTCACCTCATATCACTACGAATACTGCTCTCACTCTATCTCATCCTTCACCTTCTACCACTACCAATCCGCTCTCACTCTCTATCTCTTCCTCCGTCTTTTTTACTATGAATTCTGCTCTCACTCTTTCTCATCCTCCACCTTCTATCATTACCAATCCTGTTCTCACTCTCTGAGTCAGCCCCACTTTCAATCACAGGCAATCCTGCTCTCACTCTCTGTCTCATCTAATCACTATGAACCCATTCTCCCTCTCTCTCTTATCACCACCTTCTATCATTGCAAATCCTTCTCTCTGTATCTATCTAATCCTACACCTTCTATCATGACCAATCCTTGTGTCACTCTATGGCTCAGCCCCACCTTCTATCACTACCAATCCTGCTCTCACTCTGTCTCATCCCCACCTTCTATCATTACCAATCCTCTCACTCTCTGCCTCAGCCCCACCTTCTATCACTACAATTCCTGCTCTCACTCTCCGTCTCATCCTCCACCTTCTATCATTACCGTTTCTTCTCTCACTCTTTGCCTCAGCCCCACCTTCTATGACTACCAATCCTGCTCTAACTCTCTGTCTCATACTCCACCTTCTATCATTATGAATCCTGCTCTCACTCTCTGACTTATCCTCCACCTTCTATCATTACCAATCCTTCTCTCACTCTCTGCCTCAGCCCCACCTTCTGTCACTACCAATCCTTCTCTCATTCTCTGCATGAGCCCCATCAGACTTGCTCTGGTCTCGCCCTACCTCATCCCAGTACCTCTATCACCATGCACCCTGCTCTCATTCTTTATCTTACCATCCTCACTCTATCAGAGCCAATCCTGATTCCTCCCTGTCTCAACCCCCACCCTCCGTCACTATAAATCCTTCTCTCACTCTCTGCCTCATCCTCCATGTTCTATCATTACCAATCCTTCTCTCACTCTCTGCCTCAGCCCCACCTGCTATCACTACAAATACTTCTCTCAATCTCTGCCTCAGCCCCACCTTATTTCACTACCAATACTTCTCAAATTCTCTGTCTCACCCTCCACTTTCTATCACTATGAATCCGGCTCTCACTCTCTGTCCCATCCTCCACCTACTATAATGACGAATCCTGCTCTCACTCTCTATCTCATCCCCCTTCTATCATTACCAATCCTTCGCTCACTCTCTCCCTCGGCCCCACCTTCTATCATTACCAATCCTTATCTGACTCTCTGTCCCATCCACAAAATGTTATCATTACCAATCCTGCTCTCGCTCTTTGTCTCATCCTTCACCATCTATCACTCTGAATCCTGCTTGTCCTCTCTTTCTCATATTCCTTCTAACATTACCAATCCTTCTCTCACTCTTTGACTCATCCTCCATGTTCTATCATTACCAATACTTCTCTCAATCTCTGCCTCAGCCCCACTGTCTATCACTACCAATCCTTCTCTCACTCTCTGTCTCACTCTCATTATCTATCACTACGAATCCTGCTCTCACTCTCCGTCTCACCCTCCACTTTCTATCACTACGAATCCTGCTTTCACTGTCTGTCCCATACTCCACCTGCTATCACTATGAATCCTGCTGTCACTATCTGTCTCATCCCCCACCTTCTATCATTGCCAATCCTTCTCTCACTCTCTTCCTCAGCCCCATAGTCTATCACTACCAATCCTTCTCTTTCTCTCTTCCCCAGCCCCACCTTCTATCATTACCAATCCTTATCTGACTCTCTGTCCCATCTTCAAAATGTTATCATTACCAATCCTTCTCTCATTCTTTGTCTCATCCTTCACCATATATCATTACAATCCTTCTCTCACTCTCTTCCTCAGCCCCACCGTCTATTACTATCAATCCTGCTCTCACTCTCTGTCTCATCCTCCGCCTTCTTTCACTACCAATCCATCAATCACTCTCTGCCTCAGCCCCACCTTCTGTCACTAAGAATCCTTCTCTCACTCTATGCCTCCGCCCCACCTTCTATCATTACCAATACCTTATCTGACTCTCTGTCCCACCCTCCAAATTCTATAATTACCAATCCTGCTCTAACTCACTGTCTCTTCTTTCACCATCTATCACTATGAACACTGCTCTTCCTCTCTCTCTTATCCTCCACCTTCTATCATTACAATCCTTCTCTGACTCTCTGCATCAGTGCTACTTTCTATCACTTTGAATCCTGCTCTCAATCTCTAACTCATGTTCCATATTCTATCACTACATATCCTTATCTCATTCTTTGTCTCATCCCCCACCTTCTATCATTGCCAATCCTTCTCTCACTCTCTTCCTTAGCCCCATATTATATCACTACCAATCCTTCTCTTTCTCTCTTCCCCAGCCCCACCTTCTATCATTACCAATCGTTATCTGACTCTCTGTCCCATCTTCAAAATGTTATCATTACCAATCCTTCTCTCATTCTTTATCTCATCCTTCACCATATATCACTCTCAATCCTGCTCGTCCTCTCTCTCTCATCTTCCTTCTAACATTACCAATCCTTCTCTCACTCTTTGACTCATCCTCCATGTTCTATCATTACCAATCCTTCTCTCAATCTCTGCCTCAGCCCCACCGTCTATCACTACCAATCCTTCTCTCACTCTCTGTCCCACTCTTCAATTTCTATCACTACAAATCCTTCTCTCATTCTCTGTCTCACCCTCCACTTTCTATCACTACGAATCCTGCTTTCACTCTCTGTCCCATCCTCCACCTACTATCACTATGAATCCTGCTCTCACTCTCTGTCTCACACCCCCACCTTCTATCACTGCCAATCCTTCTCTCACTCTCTTCCTCAACCCCACCTTCTATCATTACCAATCCTTATCTGACTCTCTGTCCCATCTTCAAAATGTTATCATTACCAATCCTGCTCTCATTCTTAGTCTCATCCTTTACCATCTATCACTCTGAATCCTGCTCTTCCTCTCTCTCTCTCTCTCTCTCTCATCTTCCTTCTAACATTACCAATCCTTCACTCACTCTTTGACTCATCCTGCCATTCTATCATTACCAATCCATCTCCCACTCCCTGCCTCAGCCCCACGTTCTATCACTACCAATCCTGCTCAAACTCTCAGGCTCATCCACCTTATATCACTACGAATCCTGCTCTCACTCTGTCTCATCCTTCATCTTCTGCCACTACCAATCCTGCTCTCACTCTGTACCTCAGCCCCACTTTCAGTCACAGGCAATCCTGCTCTCACTCTCTGACTCATCTAATCACTATGAACCCATTCCCCCTCTCTCTCTTATCTTCCACCTTCTATCATTGCCAATCCTTCTCTCTGTATCTATCTAATCCTATACCTTCTATCATTACCAATCATTCTCTCACTCTATGGCTCAGCCCCACGTTCTATCACTCTGAAGCCTGTTCTCACTCTCTAACTCATCCTCCACCTTCTATCACTACCAATCCCGCTCTCACTCTCTAACTCATCCTCCGTGTTCTATCATTATCAATCCTTCTCTCAATCTCTGCTTCAGCCCCATCGTCTATGACTACCAATCCTTCTCTCTCTCTCTGTCTCACTTTTCACTTTCTGTCACTACCAATCCTTCTCTCACTCTCTGTCTCACTCTTCACTTTTTATCACAACGATTCCTGCTCTCACTCTTTGTCTCTTCCTCCACAGTCTATCATTACCAATCTGCCTCCCACTCTCTGCCTCAGCCCCACCTTCTATCACTACCAATCCTGCTCTCACTGTCTTTCTCATCTTCCACCTTCTATCACTATGAATCCTGATCTCACTCTTTCTCATCCTCCACCTTCTATCATTACCAATCCTTCTCTCACTCTCTGCATCAGCCCTACTTTCAATCACTGGCAATCCCTGATCTCACTCTCTGTCCCATCTAATCACTCCACATCCTGCTCTCCCTCTCTGTCCTATCCTCCTCCTTCTATCATTACCAATCCTTCTCTCACTCTCTGGCTCAGCCCCACCTTCTATCACTACGAAGCCTGCTCTCATGCTCTGTCTCATCCTCCACCGTCTATCACTGCCAATCCTGCTCTCACTCTCTGTCTCATCCTCCGTCTTCTATCATTCTGAGTCCTGCTCTCAATCTGTCTCATTCTCTACCTTCTATCATTACCAATCCTTCTCTCACTCTCTGCCTCACTCCCACTTTCTATTACTACCAATCCTGGTCTCACTCGCTGTCTCATACTAACACTACGAATCCTGCTCTCTTTCTCTGTTTCATCCTCAACCTTCTATCATTACCAATTCTTCTCTCAGAGTCCGTCTTATCCTCCACCTTCTATCATAACCAATCCTTCTCTCAATCTCTGGCTAATTGCCTTCTAGCATTACCAATCTTTCTCTCACTCTCTGCCTCAGCCCCACTTCTATCATGATGAATCCTGCTCTTCGTCTCTGTCTCATCTTCCACCTTCTAACATTACCAATCCTTCTCTCACTCTGTGTCTCATCCTCCACCTTCTATCATTACAATCTTTCTCTCACTCTCTTCCTCAGCCCCACCGTATATTACTACCAATCCTGCTCTCACTCTCTGTCTCATCCTCCACTTTCTTTCACTTCCGATCCATCTCTCACTGTCTGCCTCAGCCCCACCTTCTGTCACTAAGAATCCTTCTCTCACTCTGTGCCTCAGCCACACCTTCTATCATTACCAAAACCTTATCTGACTCTCTGTCCCATCCTCCAAATTCTATCATTACCAATCCTGCTCTAACTCACTGTCGCTTCTTTCACCATCTATCACTATGAACCCTGCTCTTCCTCTATCTCTCATCTTCCACCTTCTAACATTACCAATCCTTCTCTCACTCTTTGTCTCATCCTCCACCTTCTATCATTACAACCCTTCTCTGACTCTCTGCTTCAGCCCTACTTTCTATCACTTTCAATCCTGCTCTCACTCTCTAACTCATCCTCCATGTTCTATCATTACCAATCCTTCTCTCAATCTCTGTCTCAGCCCCAACTTCTATCACGACAAATCCTTCTCTCATTCTCTGTATCACCCTCCACTTTCTATCACTACGAATCCTGCTTTCACTCTCTGTCCAATCGTCCACCTACTATCACTATGAATCCTGCTCTCACTCTCTGTCTCATCCCCCACCTTCTATCATTACCAATCCTTCTCTCACTCTCTGCCTCAGCCCCACATTCTATCACTACTAATCCTTTTCTTACTCTCTTCCCCAGCCCCACCTTCTATCATTACTAATCCTTACCTGACTCTGTCCCATCTTCAAAATGTTATCATTACCAATCCTGCTCTCATTCTTTGTCTCATACTTCACCATATATCACTCTGAATCCTGCTCATCCTCTCTCTCTCATCTTCCTTCTAACATTACCATTCCTTCTCTCACTCTTTGACTCATCCTCCATGTTCTATCATTACCAATCCTTCTCTCAATCTCTGCCTCAGCCCCACCATCTATCACTACCAATCCTTCTATCACTCTCTGTCTCAATCTTCACTTTCTATCAATAAGAATCCTGCTCTCACTCTCTGTCACATCCTCCACCTTCTATCACTATGAATCCTGCTCACTCTCCCTGTCTCATCCTGCACATTCTATCATTACCAATCCATCTCCCACTCTCTGCCTCAGCCCCACCTTCTATCACTACTAATCCTGCTCACACTCTCAGGCTCATCCAACTTATATCACTCTGAAACCTGATCTCACTCTGTCTCATCCTTCACTTTCTACCACTACCAATCCGGCTCTCACTCTCTATCTCATCCCCCCTTCTATCATTACCAATCCTTCGCTCACTCTCTGCCTCAGCCCCACATTCTATCACTACCAATCCTTCTCTTTCTCTCTTCCTCAGCCCCACCTTCTATCATTACCAATCCTTATCTGTCCCATCCACAAAATGTTATCATTACCAATCCTGCTCTCACTCTTTGTCTCATCCTTCACCATCTATCACTCTGAATCCTGCTTGTCCTCTCTCTCTGATCTTCCTTCTAACATTACCAAACCTTCTCTCACTCTTTGTCTCATCCTCAATGTTCTACCATTACCAATCCTTCTCTCAATCTCTGCCACAGCCCCACCGTCTAGGACTACCAATCCTTCTCTCACTCTCTGTCTCACTCTTCACTTTCTATCACTACCAATCCTCCTCTCACTCTCTGCCCCACTTTCTATTACTACCAATCCTGCTCTCACACGCTGTCTCATCCTATCACTACAAATCCTGCTCTCTTTCTCTGTTTCATCCTCAACCTTCTATCATTACCAATTCTTCACTCAGTATACGTCTTATCCTCCACCTTCTATCATTACCAATCCTTCTCACTCTCTGGCTCATCGCCTTCAAGCATTTCCAATCTTTCTCTCAATCTCTGCCTCAGCCCCACTTCAATCATTACCAATCCTTCTCTCACTCTCTGCCTCAGCCCCACTTCTATCATGATGAATCCTGCTCATCATCTCTGTCTCATCTTCGACCTTCTAAGATTACCAATCCTTCTCTCACTCTCTGTCTCATCCTCCACCTTCTATCATTACAATCCTGCTCTCACTCTCTGTCTCATCCTCTGCCTTCGTTCATTACCAATCCATCTCTTACTCTCTGCCTCAGCCCCACCTTCTGTCACTAAGAATCCTTCTCTCACTCTATGCCTCAGCCCCACCTTCTATCATTACCAATACCTTATCTGACTCTCTGTCCCATCCTCCAAATTCTATCATTACCAATCCTGCTCTAACTCACTGTATCTTATTTCACCATCTATCACTATGAACCCTGCTCTTCCTCTCTCTCTCATCTTCCACCTTCTAAAATTACCAATCCTTCTCTCACTTTTGTCTCATCCCCCACATTCTATCATTACCAATCCTTCTCTCACTCTCTGTCTCAGCCCCACATTCTATCACTACCAATCCTTCTCTTTCTCTCTTCCCCAGCCCCACCTTCTCTCATTACCAATCCTTGCCTGACTCTGTCCCATCTTCAAAATGTTATCATTACCAATCCTGCTCTCATTCTTAGTCTCATACTTCACCATATATCACCATATATCACTCTGAATCCTGCTCGTCCTCTCTCTCTCATCTTCCTTCTAACATTACCAATCCTTCTCTCAATCTCTGCCTCAGCCCCACCGTCTATCACTACCAATCCTGCTCAAACTCTCAGGCTCATCCACCTTATATCATTACGAATCCTACTCTCACTCTGTCTCACCCTTAATCTTCTAACACTACCAATCCTGCTCTCAATCTCTTTCTCTCCCTCCATCTTTTATCACTATGAATCCTGCTCTCACTCTTTCTCATCCTCCACCTTTTATCATTACCAATCCTTCTCTCACTCTCTGCCTCAGGCCCACTTTCAATCACAGGCAATCCTGCTCTCACTCTCTGTCTCATCTAATCACTATGAACCCATTCTCCCTCTCTCTCTTATCCTCCACCTTCTATCATTGCCAATCCTTCTCTCTGTATCTATCTATCCTACACCTTCTATTATTACCAATCCTTCTCTCACTCTATGGCTCAGCCCCAACTTCTATCACTATGAATCCTGCTCTCACTCTGTCTCATCCTCCACCTTCTATCATTACCAATCCTTCTGTCACTCTCTGCCTCACCCCACTTTCTATCACTACCGATCCTGCTCTCACTCGCTGTCTCATCCTATCACTCCAAATCCTGCTCTCTCACTCTGTCTCATCCTTCACCTTCTAGCACTACCAATCCTGCTCTCTCTCTTTCTCACCCTCCACCTTCTATCATTATCATTCCTTCTCTCACTCTCTGCTTCAGCCCCACTTTCAATCACAGGCAATCCTGCTCTGACTCTCGGTTTCGTCTAATCACTATGAACCCATTCTCCCTCTCTCTCTTTCTAATCCTCCACATTCTATCATTACCAATCCTGCTCTCACTCTCTGACTTATCCTCCACCTTCTAACATTACCAATCCTTTTCTCACTCTCTGTCTCATCCTGCACCTTCTATCTTTAAAATCCTTCTCTGACTCTCTGCCTCATCGCCTTCAATCATTACCAATCCTTCTGTCACTCTCTGCCTCAGCCCCAGCTTCTATCTTTACCATTGCTTCTCTCACTCTCTGCCTCAGCCCTACCTGCTATCACTACCAATCCTGCTTTTACCCTCTGCCTTGTCCTCCACCTTCAATCCTTCCCAATCAATATCTCACTATCTGCCTCAGCCCCACCTTCTATCACTACTAATGCTTCTCTCATTCTCTGTCTCATCCTCCACCTTCTATAATTATCAGTCCTTCACTCACTCTCTGCCTGAGCCCCAACTTCTATCAATAGGAATCCTGCTCTTACTTTCTGTCTCATCCTCCGTGTTCTAGCATTACCAATCCTTATATCCCTCTATTTCTCATCCTCCACCTTCTATCATTACCAATCATTCTCTCACTCTCTATCTCAAACTCCACCTTCTATCATTACCAATCCTCCTCTCACTCTTTGCCTCAGCCCCACCTCGTAACACTACCAATCCTACTTTCACTCTCTACCTTGTCTTCCACATTCGATCATTACCAATCCTTCTCCCACTCTCTCCCTCAGCCCCACCTTCTATCACTAGCAATCCAGCTCTCACTCTCTGGCTCATCCACCTTCTATCACTACAAATCCTGCTCTCACTTTGTCTCATCCTACACCTTCTATCATTACCAATCCTTCTCTCAATCTCTGCCTCAGCCCCACATTCTATCACTACCAATCCTGCTCTCACTATCTTTTTCATCCTCCACATTATGGGGGTAATTCATAGAATTCAGCACACAAGTGGCGCACGTGGCTGGCGCCCAGTGTCCGCGTGCGACAGTCTGCGCCAGCCGCGTGCGCCAAAATCCATTTCTGCGCTCAGCGTATTCATGGATTTCAACATCCAAAACCAGCCGTGGCTGCGCCACTTACACCCCAACCCCTCCCCATGCGCCATGCACATTTCTCACAGGCCAGTGGACCAGCATACAGCCCCCCAACACGAAAATGCCTGTAAAACTCCCCGCGCACCCATCTGAATACATGTACACCACTGCCCAGGGAGTTTCACACGCGATTGGGCCTGTGCGAGCGGGGTACGTGTATTACCAGGGTTCGCGGGGAGTTTCACACGTGATTGGGCGTGTGCGAGCAGGGTATGTGTATTACTGGGGTTCGCGGGGAGTTTCACACGCGATTGGCCCTGTGCAAGCGGGGTACATGTATTACTGGGGTTCGCACGTGATTGGCCCTGTGCGAGCCGGGTACGTGTATTACTGGGGTTCACGGGGAGTTTCACAAGCGATTGGCCCTGTGCGAGCGGGATACGTGTATTGCTGGGGTTCGCGGGGAGTTTCGCACGTGATTGGCCCTGTGCGAGCGGGGTACGTGTATTACTGGGGTTCGGGGGAATTTCACACGTGATTTCGCTGTCAGAGCGGGGTACGTGTATCCAGTGGGGTGCGCTGGGAGTCCCACACGTGAATCGGCAGTGTGGGTCCTCCCAGGTGTGCCCTCTACCCCCTCCACGGCCCATGCAGGCAGCCCACACCACAGGGGAATACCCAGCGCCCCTGGACATGTTCCACACGCAGCCCGTCCACCATGGGCATGCCCCCAGCCAGCCCACATGTCACCTTGCATTAGTGATCATCAACTCATGTCCCTTAGCACCCCCACCCACCCAGCAGTGATGGGCACCTGCCAGCAGGCCCCGACTCATGTCCCCCTGGACCCCCACCCACCCAGCATTGACGGGCACCTGCCAGCAGGCCCCGACTCATGTCCCCCAGCACCCCACCCACCCAGCAGTGAGGCTCAGGGCCGGACTCATGTCCCCCAGCACTCTCACCCACCCAGCATTGACGGGCACCTGCCAGCAGGCCCGACTCATTTACCCCAGCACCCCCAACCACCCAGCAGTGATGGGCACCTGCCAGCAGGCCCTGACTCATGACCCCCTGGACCCCCACCCACCCAGCATTGACGGGCACCTGCCAGCAGGCCCTGACTCAAGTCGCCCAGCACCCCCACCCACCCAGCATTGACGGGCACCTGCCAGCAGGCCCTGACTCATGTCCCCATGGACCCCCACCCACCCAGCATTGACAGGCACCTGCCAGCAGGCCCCGACTCATGTCCCTCTGACCCCCACCCACCCAGCATTGACAGGCACCTGCCAGCAGGCCCTGACTCATGTCCCCCAGCACCCCCACCCACCCAGCATTGACGGGCACCTGCCAGCTTGCCCCGACTCATGTCCCCCTGGACCCCCACCCACCCAGCATTGACGGGCACCTGCCAGCAGGCCTCGACTCATGTCCCCCAGCACCCCCACCCACTCAGCAGTGATGGGCACCTGTCAGCAGGCCCTGACTCATGTCCCCCTGGACCCATACCCACCCAGCATTGACGGGCACCTGCCAGCAGGCCCTGACTCATTTCCCCCAGTGCCCCCACCCACCCAGCATTGACGGGCACCTGCCAGCAGGCCCCGCCTCATGTCCCCCAGCACCCCATACCACCCAGCAGTGATGGGCACCTGCCAGCAAGCCCTGACTCATGTCCCCCTGGACCCCCACCCACCGAGCATTGACGGGCACCTGCCAGCAGGCCCTGACTCATGTCCCCCAGCACCCCCACCCACCCAGCATTGACGGGCACCTGCTAGCAGGCCCTGGCTCATGTCCCTGTGGACCCCCACCCACCCAGCATTCACGGGCACCTGCCAGCAGGCCCCGATTCATGTCCCTCTGTCCCCCTACCCACCCAGCATTGACGGGCACCTGCCAGCAGGCCCTAACTAATGTCCCCCAGCACCCCCACCCACCCAGCATTGACGGGCACCTGCCAGCAGGCCCTGACTCATGTCACCCTGGACCCCCACCCACTCAGCATTTACGGGCACCTGCCAGCAGGCCCCGACTCATGTCCCCCAGCACCCCCACCCACCCAGCAGTGATGGGCACCTGCCAGCAGGCCCTGACTCATGTCCCCCTGGACCCCTACCGACCCAGCATTGATGGGCACCTGCCAGCAGGCCCCGACTCATGTCCCCCAGCACCCCCACCCACCCAGCATTGACGGGCACCTGCCAGCAGGCCCCGACTTATGTCCCCCAGCACCCCCAACCACCCAGCAGTGATGGGCACCTGCCAGCAGGCCCTGACTCATGTCCCCCTGGGCCCCTCCCCACCCAGCAGTGAGGCTCAGGGCCGGACTCATGTCCACCCAACACTGTCATCATGATGTTATGTTATGTTATGTTATTGTGCTTATACCGCGCCAAAGCCCGTAGGCATCCAGGCGCCGAGAGAACAGAGTACAGTGAACAGAGACAACCGCAGGGGATTACTCTAATAAAAGAGAAGCGTTTTCAATTGTTTCGAAAAGCAAGAAGATAAGAAGATCTGTAGTCTTGCGTAGGGATATGGGCAATGCATTCCATGCCTTAGCTCCCTGGGTGTGAAAGGCCCTACCAGAGCCTCGGGAGCGTTTCACTCAATGCTGTACCAAAAGGTAACCTTTAGCTGACCTGAGGTTTCTCTTGGGCTGGTAAATGCCAATGACGTCCTTGAGGTAAACAGGAGCACTGCCAAAGATGCATTTGTGGCATATAGTTATCAGTTTAAATTGAATACTGCGTTCCACAGGAAGCCAATGCAGTTTTTTCCTGGCTACAGTAGTGGGTTCTGAACGCTTCATTTGAAAAATGTTGCGAATAGCTTTGTTTTGAATTTTTTGTAACTCCTGGATTTCTGCTTTACCTGCACCACCTAAGAGTGCATTGCAATAATCAATACGAGGCAAGATAACAGCTCTCACGATCCACAATCATGTGCCTCATGGCCTCCCAAATCCCACCGCACGCCACCCCTGTGCAAAGACCCAACCAAGTATCCCATCCACCCCACATTGAAATGGCCATTACATGATACAACCCAAATGGCAAGAATGTACATCAACACATGTCTGTCACAAACTGTTAGGCAGAAACCTGTGCAGTTCCCTCTGGGACCACTGCAAAAAGTTTAAGACTACATGAGTTAGCAGTAAACCCAATTGGTAACAGTCTGCACCACCCAGATTTACCTGGTAGCTGTGGCTGAGCAGTCAGACTTCTCTCAAGATGAGTTAGGCAGTATATGGAGTATACAAGATAGGGCAATTTACACAGTAGGACAAGCAGACACGGATCATAGCTTGGGTGTAAAGATATATAATTATTTATTTAAAAACACATCTATGAAAAACACACTGGCACTAATATGGCAAACAACTTCAATCCCAGTTACTATAAGTATATATCAATCCCATAACAATATGTCGACAAGTCTAGGTTCAAAGACACCATTTATTTGCAGACAGAGGTGAGTGCTTAACCTAGATGGCACTCTAGTATTTGTTAGAGAGGGAGAGAAAAAGTCAGGGTATGAAACCAACTCAGTACCAACACTTTTACGAAGCAAATGCAAGGCAAGCAAGGCAGGCTCTACTGTAGTTCACGAAGTTCAGAGGCCAGGCCCACTCGGAGAGAGGCAAGGCGGTATGTCCCAAAAGTATCACAGTGGAAATGCACTTCAAGTCTTTGTAGCAAAATGTCACAGAAAGGTTGGACCAGTTTTAGAACACAAGTTAAGAAGGTCTGGAGGTGACCCAGTGGAAAGGTAAGGATTTAAGACATCTCACGCTAACCGTCACAAGGGAAGCCAGGCGGACACAGTACCTTGAAAGTGAAGAGACAGCTCCGGCGGGGGCAGTTGTTCCTGGTGGTGGATGCAAGTCGGGGCTTTGCCAGAAGAAGAGATGATCTCGTCATAGAGGAAAGTTGAAGATCGTTGCACCACCAGGGAAGAGACCAGCCGCGGAGTGCTCAGTCACAAGGCACCACCTTTTGGTCGCGTTACAGTGGTTAGTGGCTATCAGGTTGCCGGGGTGCTCAGCACGGGCAATTCGACCACTAGACATCCTGGAAGCGAAGAAAAAGCAAGGGGCTGGTTCTTCCCACCAGTCAAAGGGAAGAAGACTCTCCAGCAGGGAGATCTCCTCTGTCGTTGGGAAGTGGTGAGTCGGTTCAGCAGGGCTCCACCGGAGGTGTCGTCATTGCAGGTCGGCTCAGCTTCTCCCTCGTTGGATTCTTAGGTCCTGTGGCGACTTCTGAAGTTCCAGTCCCCAAAGCCCTGCTTTTATGCAGAAAACCCCCATTCATTCAGCCTAGTTGTCAATTGGGCCAATCACACTAGAGTGCGATTTGAGTTGGCAAGGCAACTCAGTCCAGGGTGCCTAAACCCCCTCCCACACCCCCTGTGGTACCCAGACAGAGTGGCACCACTCTGGAGGGCTTCTGTGCAGAAGCCCGCCAAAAGTGGAACAAAGGGCTCAACCTTTGGTTTGGAGTTACAGAGGCGAACACATATGCCATTTTAAAAACCGAGTTCTGGCAGAAAATACCAACCGGTGAATTCATTTTTAATTTAATAAACCGACGGTATGACCGAAGCTACATAGAAAAAGTATTAGCCTCGAACAATGGGAAAATCCCATAGGAATATATTCACAGTCGAATATAAAAAGTAGTATCCACTGCCACCAGCCAAAACTCGACGAGGGCGGACGGGACAATGCCCCCTCGAACAACAGACCCAGGGGTAATCGAATTGCCCCTACCAGTATGCCACAATAGGAAGGTTTGTACTGGTTCTGTTTGTAAATTTAGGTCTAGTAAAGCCAATGGTGACTTTACATGCCCTGGGAGACAGTAGTCAGTCCCAGGGTATGGAGTCTATGGTGGGGGTCACCTAGGACACCACAGTGTTACGGCACGGAGGGTGCCGTGTAGCACACATAGCAAAACACATGAGACCCTACGGAGTAAAAGACCCCATAGCCCATAGAACACATTAACATTCAAAGAAATAACACAAATCATGTCCAGGAGTGGGAGAAAAAGAGTCTCACTCTTGGCAGGATGAAAAAAACAAACTCTGCTGGGGGACTCACTAGGTTAGGAAATTCAGCCTAAACAGAGAATTCTCCCTAACACAAACCCATAATGGGTGCTGGTGATTGTGAAAACTTACACCGGGACATGCATGAAACCAATGAGAGAATACGACACATCAAAGTAATAAAACAAAATGTATTGTACAGAAAAATAATGTAATGAAATGAAAACATGAAAAAAATGTATCAAAAAAGATGAAATGCAGCAAGTCCAAAACACAAACAGAAAATCATGAAGTCTGAATCCAAATCAATAGAAATGAAAATGTGTCCAAAGTCTCCGGCCTACAAATCAAATCCAAAGGAAACTGAAACAGTAAAATCCATCGATCCATGGTGACAAAAATAATAATAGATAAATCCACTATTGAACTATGTACAAAGAAGTAATCCAGGGTCCATGAGCCCAACGAATTAAATGAAACCTAGCAAAAAAACGACCTAATAAAGAACTATATGCAAAAAGGCGGGGCATAGTCCAAGCGCCCCAAATTAATGAAAAAGATAAAGGAAACCTAAAACTACAAACTATATACAATGGTGGCGGGCTAGTCCAATGGCTCACTTCCTGATTTCCCGGGCCAGGGCTTCATCGAACTCCTGCTCGATGTCCTGTAGGCGGTCCTCTTCCATGGCCCTGAGGGTTCACAGGGACGATGAAATGTTAACCTCCAACTCCCTGCGAATTGCCTCGAGGCACTCGGCCCTCCTCAGTGCCCTCCGCATGGAGTTCTCCACCCTGACCATTGTGAGCCATGCCTCTTCCACCCGGCACCCCATCTCATCTATGGTGTGGCCCAACCGCTGCCACATGGAAGACACTTGTAATCCTGGGTCCTCCTGCCCTCTGGCCGATGCCTGCCCCTCTGATGTCGAAGGCCCCGAGCCATCATTGCTCCCACCATGTTGCTGCTGCTGCTGTGCCTGTGCCCGTGCCCTGGCTCCTGCTGCCTGCACATCCTCCTCTGGCTGGGGTGCAGTTGTTGTGGTGGCCACCCCTGCTGGACGTCCGACTCCCGACTGTGGCATGGATGTGTACCCAGCCAGCCTGGCCGCTGGGTCAGAGGCAGCTCCAAAGGGTACCCAGGTGATACATGGGTGGGAAGATGGCATGGAGGACGACTGGCGCGTAGGGTGTTCAGGTGAGGAGGGGGTCGGAACAAGGTCCAGCATATGGAGGAATCCAGCACTGGTGACCAGTCCCAGTAGGTCAACGTGGTCAATGAGGCATTTGAGTTGACCTGCAGTGTCTTCACGAAAAGACTGCAGGTCACCTCACATGCCCTGTTGACACAGCGCCATCCCACTCAGGACAGGCTCAACCCATTCCCGGATAGCCACGTCCACAGGGAGAGGAAGGCCAGTTGTTGTAAGTGGATCCCTTCCCTGAAAACGGGTCTGGACGTAGGCATCCCTGCTGGTGTGGGATGGTGCAGTCACAGGATCGGGGACAGGATTACACACAGGCACCTCCACGACAGCCTGTGCTGCCTCCTGTCCCTGCCCCTGCACTGCACCACTAGCACCAGTGGAATCCCCACCTCCAGACCTCATGTGTGTCCCTTCCACGGCCTCCTCCTCCACCAAACCCCCCACCAACCTGGATGACTCCGTGCCATTTTCCTCTGTCGGACCCTGTGGGGTCTCAGCTGCCACTTCTGCTGCAGAGGAGTCCACCTCCAACCTCCGCCTCTTGGACCTACCCTCGGCAGCTGCGGCCAGGGACGTGGCACCAGACTCCTCACTCCCCGACAAGATGGCAACCTGAGAGGGGAGCCGGGCCTTGCGTCTCCGGCTGGTGGTGCGATCCCTGCCGCTTTGCTCCACAGCACCCTCTCCGCCCTCTTCACCATTTGACGCTGCAGACAGGGAGAGATAGAACACAGGCATCAGGGCACTGGAAAATGGACTGACACACACATGACAGTTGTACATGAGTGTCAGTGTCAAACTTCAGACATGGCATCACACTCCCCAACACACATGACATTTCAACTCACACACATGAGCAATTCAACAGCAATATTGCTCCAGGCAGCACCATCCATACACAAACAACAGCACGAGCAGCCAAAGGTGAGCCTGATGTCACATGAAACACGGGGAGTGCACAACACATGCACACAGGCCACCACACTTACATGCATGTGTACATCTCCACCAATTGTCGCAGTGACGAGATCGCCATCCATGTCACATCTGCCATTCAGCCTTCTACATGTCAGTGTCACATGCATCCATGTTGCATCACAGTTGCACACTTGTCAAATACACACACATGCACATGTACACAGTGCAGATACATGCAGCTGGAACCCCCATCCTTGTATGACACCACAACCATGCCAATGTACATACACAGTAATTCAAACATGTGTGCCCCCACACCTGCATTTGGCCTGCATGCTTACCAACACATACACCATCCATGTGTCTCACACATGAGAGGACTCACATATGTCAGCCTCACGCCCCTGTACATACACATCCATACATGGCCCTACAAAAACACATGTGCAACCTGCATACTACTGGCACACCACGACACGCACAGCGTCCAATCAGTATACATGTACACTTACTGCTAGACTCCAGACGGGTCTGCCTCTCAAGGTCCTGGATGTGGAGTGCTGGGCGTGTGCATTCCAGGACCCTCATTTGGTGGTCCGACAGGTGGCCCCGGTGCCCCTTGGCATCCGCTGCCTTCAAGAGGCACTGGGCCTTGTCGAGGGTCCTGGACCTGAATTCCTCCCAGCGCTTCAGGACATGTTTGATGTCGCGGACTGCCACCCCCTCCTTGTCGATGGCAGTCATGATGTCCATCCAGATCCTGGTCCATCCTTCATTGTCGGTGCACAAACTTCCAAAGAGGGCATCATACTGCCCCAGGACTTGCTCCACCAGGACACCAACTTCCCTGCCACTGAAGCTGGTGGCCCTCTGCCTCTCTGGCTGAGGGTTGCCAGTGGTGTCAGGTGGTGTTGTGCCCGACATGGCAACCCCAGAGGCAGGTGTGGGTGGGCAACTGGGTCCTGGGTCTGGGCTGTGGAGCGATGGTATCCCAGTCAGGAGTCTTCAGTTCCAGCAGGGGTGGTCACAGAAACTGCACCCCTGGCTGACATGCAGGCAGCAAATAGCAGGGCATGTGGGCAGCAGGCAGTCAGGCAGCAGCAGATGGCAGGTGGGAGCATGCTCGGGGCTCTGGGGGGCAGGAAAATGGCCTTTTGGGCAGGAGCGTGGTCTACCGTGTGTATTCACGTGGCCAGCTTGATACAGATTGATTTGGCACGTGAAAAAATTGCACGTCAGCGTGTAATTCGAGGAAAGGCCCTTAGCGCCTAAGCAAGTCAGTGATATTAGGCACGCAGGTATTGCCCACAAAACGGATGCATAGTGAATCAGCCCGTGAGAAAACTGTACGTCACTGTGCTATTGGCAGAAAGGGCCTTAGTGCGTAAGCGCGTAAGTGACGTTTCACGTGTGGGCTGGCTTAAAAGGTACGAGTATCACGCTATTTCCTTGTACGTGCTTTTTGTGGAGAGCGAGCGGGTGTATCTTGTACTTCTTGTTGGTTCACACGCGATTACTTCACAACGTTTCCAGTTCGTACTCCCTGTTTCCTCAGACTGCGTTCTTTTGTTCTTTTGGCGGGGGTGTTGCCAACGCGCACACGCGTGTCTTTTTCAGGTTCTTTTTCAAGGCAGACAATGAGTCGCGCATGTATTTCCCAACTGTGCTTGCCCCCGTGTGTCGCGTACCCCTTCAGAGGTCATTGTAGGCTACGTGTAACACACGTACCCTTATTATTGTGTTTCTGGCTGCCACAGCGTAGTGCAGGTTTATTTTTCCACGCATGTGGTCTACCAGGGGTTGTGTGCATGTGTGCTTTTGTTTTTGGGGTGTCTGTGAATTTGCGTGACCCGTCATCTTCCCCCAGGGGTCACATACAGCCTTGCCAGAGCACTAGGGTACGATTTCCATCTAGTACCCTACCCATTTCACCCCAATTGCCCAGGAAAATTGTTTACTGCAACTCCCATATGCACAACAACATCAGTGCCATGGTTGGGAGGCGACCAAGCAGTAAGGGAGGCAAAGGTGGCCGACCTCCAAAAGGTGGGCATGGTGGGCGCTGTAGGGGACGTGGCCAGGATTTGCAGGGCGCCCCTAGAGCCCTGTGCATGGAGGACCAATCGGGGACACCCATGCCCCCCAATGGTTGTGGAAAACGTAGCTGACACCATTCCAGCTCAGCCCTTGTTGGACTGGCCCATTTTGGCACCTGAACCGGCACAGGATGACTCCCAGGCTGACTTTCAGGTCAGCAAGTCTAAGCCACGTGTGGTGGTGAAAGTTGCTGTCACCAGGCCACGTGGATCTGGGGCAGCAATGTCATCTGCTGCCCCAAGTAGCCAAGGTGGGGATTTTGCAGGGGCAGCTGCAGCTCAATCCACCCCAGCTCCGAGTCTCCCAGCTGGGACAGTGTCGGTCCAGGTCCATCAAACCGACGTTGGCCCTGCCAACACCACCGTGAAGCCAATGCCTGCACCAAAACCTATGGTCATTGTGCCTTTACAGGCTTCTGTTACCCAGTCCACCTGCGTTTCTGCCCCTACTGACCAGGGCGGCGTAAGCCACGCAGGATCCGCACCACCTTTGAAGAAGAAGAAGAAGAAGAAGGGTGGCACTACAGGTTGAGACCCCAGACACGGCTACACACTCCGGCACGTCAAGGAAGCCTAGCTTTAATGACAGTGAACTTGATGCACTTGTGGCCAATGTGTCGGCACATAGCAAAATGTTGGTGACTGTAGGGTGCAAGACCACACTTGGTCAACGTAGGGCACACTGGCAGACCATTGCGGACCACATTAGTGCCCTTGGATTTGTGATGCGCATAGCTGATGATTGCTACAAGCGGTGGAATGACCTGAAACGCAGAGCAAAGAACAAGCTGGCTTCCAATCATGCCTCTACTCTGGTGACTGGTGGTGGGTCTCCACCAGAGGACAACCAACTCACTGAACATGAGTCTGTTGCTGGAACCTTCGTCACAGAGGAACAGATCCAAGGCGTGGGAGACCTACCTGATTACGAAGGATTGTCTGGTGAGTGCCCATGCATGTGTGTGTAATCCATGTGTATGTTGCATGGGTGACGTGCTCAGATTGAGGGCCATGTGAGGTTGTGTAGTCCTGAGTGGTATGGGTCACCCATGTGCTTCCTCCAAAACATTCAGCAGCCTTGGATTTGGGTATGACAGTATCCCTTCTGACCACAGTAGCCAATTAGCGCAACATTACTGCAGTTGCCCTTGAACTGTCATCTTGCAACAACATTGTACTGAATTTTTCTGTGTTCATTCAGCCTAATTGTTTCAATTCTCACATTTTTCAAACGCATTTTTCAGCCCTAATGCCACATATGTGACATGCTTCTGTCATTGATAACACCCCACATTGGGCCACATTTATTACCTTGTTATGTGAATGATTAGACCATTCAGGCTGATTGAGTAAGGGCCTGCTCACGAAAATCTTTGGGGCCTGTTTGTACGTGGAACATGATAGTCTTTTCGTGTCATGTTGAAGTGACCAACCATTGATGTATCCATCTGCATGCCATCACTGTATCATTGTACACTGGATGCGTTGCAGTGTGTGGCACATGCGTATTTTAACACACTATTTTGCATTTTTCATCTCATCATGTCCATCTCACATGGATGGGTGACAGTACTCATTCACTGACATATGGCTGTACTTGTTAAATGTACCATGGCTATGCTACATGGCATCTATGTGCTGGCATGTGTCATGTATGTGTATTGCACATGCCACTCAGAGGCTAATGTGTGATGCCAGTGCTACCCAGCATGCAGCAAATGTGTTGCTTGTCCATCTTGGTGTCCTCAGTGTCTGCATTTTGCCTCCCCTTCCAAATCATTGACAGTGCATGCATGCCAGGGTTATAGTCATGTGGGACATGTGTAATTCATGTACTGGATATCTGGCTTGTCAGGCCTATGTGTGTGCTATGATGCTCATGCCTGTTTCCATTTGTTGTCTTTCATGTTTTTTCAGATGATGACGCACTTGATGCTGTTGAGGTGGAGGAGATGGTGCAGACCCAGGAGGAATCTCAGGCACGACCGGGCACCAGTGGAGGACGTGGTGTGGTGGTGGGTGAAAACCCAATCTTATTGCAGACCATACTGTCCAGGGGTGTCTCTGGTTGCACCTCCCCAGACCTCTATGATTCAGGTGCTGAATCGGATGATGAGACTTATGTGCTGTCGCAGGTGAGTGTTTCTGGCAGGGATTCTGTTCTGTCCAACCCACCTGCACCAGGGGTAGAACCCTCTATGGGGATGTCAATGTTGGTAAGTCTGCCTTTGGCGGTTACGGATGCAGGATCACACTCCACAACACCTGATCCTGTTCCTGGGCCAGCAGATCAGAGGGGGAATGCAGTCCTGCAACCTCAGGCAGTGCCAGAACAGCAAGGTGCAGATCACCTTGCCCCAAACAGGTGTGATGCCCGCCGACGCAGTGGCCGTACGCCACCAGGCAATACTGTATGGGAAAACTCCATGTAACGTATAGCAGCACAACAGGGAGCATCAGTTGAAATGATGGCTCAGGCAATGGAGAGGTTGGCCACTTCCATTCTCCCCCCTGAAAGGCAGATGGAGCAACAACAGCAGGCAACAGACTCCATTTGCCAATCATACAGGGAAGACATGTTGGTGTCCAACAGGGACTGACGGGCGGCACTGGAGACTCTGTGGGAAGCCATTTCTTTAGAGTCACAGGTCCACAGGGAAGCCCTGAGGTTAGAACTCCAGTTCCTCAGGCAGACTCTAAGTCAACTTGAGGCTTCCTGAAATTTAAGGTCAGAACAGCAGCTGGAGCAGCTCACACGTTCGCTCTCAGCTGAGCTGCAGGCAACTTTGGAGGAGATCCGGGCATCACGCGAGGCCATGCGTGCAGAAATGCAGGCAACCCGTGAGGTGCTGCATGGGGATCTCTGCACTATCATCCTCCAGAATCAGACCTTCAACACCCGCATGCTTGCTGTCATGGAGGACCATACCAGGGCTTTGCGTGGGCTGCCTCCCATAGCACCAAAACCTCCTGATGCAGAAGCAGAGGGTGAAGAGAGCGACAGCAGCAGTTCTCCCACAATAGCGTAACCGTGCAGGCCATGAGCCCATGGAGGTATTTTTTTTTCTCGCAACATCCACGCAGGTGGGTGTTGGCGTGCACCCTGTCCTCAAACCTCCTGGGTGGCCTCCCCCCCAGCCCCCACATGGCCATATTTGATTATTTGTCTTCTTTCTTTTACAGTGTGTTGCCTTGTGTGGCTCCCGTGGGCATCCACTGTGTGTTCCAGCTGGGCACATGCAGGCTTGTCCTGTCTTTGGGTTAGATGCTTGGGTTCCTGGCACACACACCCCTCCTGCTTCCCTTTCCATGGGCTTGCAAAGGGTGTGACCAGGTGACAGTGACTCACACAGTGACATTGGGCGACCATTAGCTGTGTGGGCAGTCTGTAGTCAAAACTGTGTGTACATCCCTAGTGGGGATTGTTGTTGTATTGAACACTGCATGGTGTATTGATATGTGCTTGCGCATCCATGTCTTCCTCCTTATTCACAGGTACCTTCTTCAAATCTTCACAAGGCTGTCTCCTTTGCGGATGCAGTTCATGTTCTATGCAGTACACTGACACATTTGCCTGACGTCAACTCTCTGCAGTTGGAAGGGGTGGATGTGCTGGCTTATTCAGGTTTTAAAACTTGCACTACTTTGATTTGGTACTGCCATATGTTTCATCCTGTGTTGCTGTATTGTGTTGCTGGTAAGTATTTGGTCATGTGTGCTGTTCGTTATTGATTACTGGGAGCATATTGTCTGTGGCCTGTTTCCATTTGTGACAGTGCACTTTGTGACACTTGTGTCATGTGTTGTGCATTCCTTTGTTTCCTTTCACATTGCATAACATGCCATGGTGTGTTGGGTAGCGGAGATGGGGAGGGGTTGCGTGACATGGTGCTGTTTTCATGTTCTATTTTGCAAGGGGGTAGTCATTCATGCAGCATAAATGTGTGTCTTTTTGTGACACAGCATTGGTTGTCTTTCGGTAGGTAGGGATGTACACAATGTAACACTTTCAGGTGACCAATCTCAGGTTGGTATGGTTGTGACAGTTGACTGTCCCTTATGTCCTCATCATTGATTGTCAGCTAGTATGTGCCAGGGCGTGTGCACTCCACATGGGTGTGATTTTAGGTGAAGTAATTAGCCACCAGCTGCGTACGGGCTGCCTCACCATGTGCCCTTTCCCCTCCCATGCGCAGCGGCCGTGCATGTGGTTGGGGATGTGGGGGCACCACCATGTCCACCGGCAGGCCCCGGCGGGTTGCAACTTTGTGCAGGACACATGCTGCAACTATGATCCTGCACACTACTGGGGGCGCATATAGCAGCTGCCCACCAGAGTGGTCAAGGGAGCGAAAGCGTGACTTGAGCACTCCGAATGTGCGCTCTACTATGCCCCGGGTTGCAATATGGGCTGTGTTGTATCTTACCTCGGGTGGTGTGGTGGGGTTCCGAATTGGCGTCATTATGTGGGTGATCAGAGGGTAGGCACTGTCCCCTGGGGAGGTGATGATGGGTATCATTAGTGAGGTTATGACATTACTCAGTATCTGACATGCATGCATGTGCAGAGGCATTTATACTCACCAAGCAGCCATGTATCGCTATGCCGCCCAGCTTCTAGGTCCCGGTTTAGGGGTGACATTCTGTAAATGAAACTGTCATGGGTGGACCCTGGATAGTTGGCATATACTGAGGTGATGATTCCCTTGGCATCACATACTACCTGCACGAAGATGGAATGCCAGTACTTGCGGTTTCTATAGATGTGCTCAGTTGTCCTGGGAGGACGTAGATCCACATGGGTGCAATCAATGGCACCTAGCACTTTGGGGAAGTGTGCCACCCCGTAAAATTTCTGGATGGCAGCCTGCCTTTCTGCAGGTGTTCTGGGCAGGTATATGTGCCTGCAGACTGATGGGCGTGCAGTCATGATGGCCAACACCTGGTGTAGGCAGTGGGACTGCTTGGTCTGTGACACCCCCCCACTATGGCTATGCCCGCTGAAATGAACCAGTGGCCAAGAAGTGCAGTACATTGAGCACCTTTTCCAAGGGGCTTAGTGCTTGGGAGCACAGGGTGGGTGATGTGAGGTCATCCTCCCACTCACTCACCAGGTCGAGTATTATGTGAGGTGGAAACCTGTACCTCCCATACACCTGGTCATCAGGCATCCCAAAAAGGCTGGTCCTGGGTGTAAATATTCTGGGCCTGACTATCCTCCTCCTCCTGTGGTGTCCCACGACCACTGCTGCGAGGAACGGTATGTTCATCATAGCGTCTGAGCTAGCAGGGCCACATACGCCTGCTTCCTGCTGGCATACGTGTTTACGGATTAGCGCATCTTTTTTGGCGCACGGGTTTCCCCTGTTCGATTCCATGAATACATGTAGTAGGCGCGCGTGTGGGGGTTCCATGCATTTAACTCCTGTACTTCCCCCGTAACGCCCACATTTTCACACGTTGTTCCCCATTCCGCGTGTTACGCCCCATGTTCCGCCCACTTTTGTTGTGTGCGCCGCGCTATGTGCGCTTTCGCTGAGCGCGTAGGGCACGCCGTTTGATGACATGTGTGCCTGCTTGCGCCACGCATTATTATAGCGCATATCCTAGGATTTACATGCGCACGGGCTACCATGAATCGATGTGCGGCCTTTCACACGCTTGCGCTGCGATTCGCATGCTTTCGCACGCTTGCGTGGAGATTTTCGGCGCACATTAATTCCATGAATCCGCTTGTATATCTTTAGCTTACAATACTGCTCTCACTGCCTCATCCTCCACCTTCTATCATTACCAATCCTTCTTTCACTCTCTGTATCATCACCTTCTATCATTACCATTCCTTCTCTTACTCTTAACCTCAGCCCCACCTTTTAACTTTACCAATCCTTCTCACACTCTCTGCCTCAGGACCACCTTCTATCAATATGAATCCTGCTCTCACTCTCTGTCCATTCCTCCACCTTCTATTATTACCATTCCTTCTCTCGCTCTGTCTTATCATCTTCTATCATTACCAATACTTCTCTCACTCTCTGCCTCTACCACTACCAATCCTGATCTCACTCTCATCCTTGTCCTCCACCTTCTATCATTACCAATCCTTCTCTCACTCTCTGCCTCAGCCCCACCTTCTATCTCTACCAATGCTTCTCTCACTCTCTGTCTCATCCTCCACCTTCTATCATTGCCAATCCTTCTCTGACTCTTTGCCTCAGCCCCACCTTCTATCACTAGGAATCCTGCTCTCACTCTCTGTCTCATCCTGCACCTTCAAACATTCCCTATCCTTCTCTCACTCTCTGTCTCATCCTCCACCTTCTATCATAACCAATCCTTCTCTCACTTTCTGTCTCATTACCTTCTATCATTACCAATCCTTCTCTCACTTTCGGTCTCACCACCCTCTAGCATTACCAATCCTTCTCTGGCTCTCTGTCTCAGCCCCACCTTCTATCACTACATATCATGCTCTCATTCTCTGTCTTATCCTCCATGTTCTATCATTACCAATCCTTCTCTTACTCTCTGCCTCTGCCCCACCTTCTATCACTACCAATCATTCTCCGACTCTCTGTCCCATACCCCACCTTCCCACCTTCCATCATTTGCACTCCTGCTCTCACTCTCTGTCTCATCCTTCACCTTCTTTCACTACCAGTCTTGCTCTGGTCTCGCCCTACCTCATCCTACTACCTCTATCACCATGTATCCTGCTCTCATTCTTTATCTGACCGTCCTCACTCTATCACAACCAATCCTGAGTCCCTGGCTGTCTCACTTCCCCACCCTCTGTCACTTTCATTGCTTCTCTCATTCTATGCCTCCGCCCCACCGTCTATCACTGTGACCCCTACTCTCACTCTCTGTCTCATCCTCCACCTTCTATCATTACCAATCCTTCTCTCATTCTCTGCCTCCATGCCACCGTCTATCACTGTGACCCCTACTCTCACTCTCTGTCTCATCCTCCACCTTCTAACATTATTGTTAGGGAGAATTCTCAGAAATGTGCTACTGACTCTCTACCTTAGATAGGCCCAGCACTTTTGCTGGAATCTAGAACTTTTAATTTTTTAACCTGGAGAGAGTGAGACCTTTATTCCGACTCTCACATTTATTTCTCTGTGATTTGAATACTGTTTCTTTTGGTTCTTGGAGTCTTACAATCTCCATAGGCATCATTTTTTTTTTAAACTTGTTTATTTATTAACAGCGCACAGGAGCAAGCATGATAAACTTACATTTGTTACAAACAACATATGACATTTGAAATGCCCCCCTCCCCCTAACTCCTACGCCTGCAGAAGGCATTGTTCCCAGGCCTCATTCGGTTCCGCCAGGCGGCAAGCTGTCCCCCATAGAATGGAGAGCTTTCGCGATCAGACGCGGTTTAAAATTAAGCGCCAGATATTTCTGGTCATAGTCTAGGTCCGGGCCCCAGACGTCCAAGAAACGATAGAGTCTGCCCGCCTTAGCTGCCGTGATCTTTTCAGCTATTAGGATGTCCCAGAGTTTGATCCACCATAGGGGCATGAGGGGGCCTTCCGCAGTTTTCCAGGTGCGGGCTACCGTGATTTTGGCGGCCAGCAAGAGTTGAGTGGTCAGCGTGGCCCTCCTCCCCGTTCTCGGGTAAGCGTCCGGGTGCGGGATCCCAAGGAGGACCTGTTCGGGAGTTAGCGGAATGGTCACTTGGGTGATGTATTTTATAGCGGCGAGGCATTGGGTCCAAAACTCCTTTACCTTAGGGCAGGTCCACCACATATGGAAGTAGGATCCCAAGTGGCCGCATAAACGCCAGCAGTGGGGGTCCAGGGCTTGTTGGAAGTGGTGAAGACGTAAAGGGGGGTAGTACCATCGCAAAAGCAGTTTGTGGGCGCATTCCCGGTTGGTGATGCAGCGGGATGCCCAGGATTGGTCCTCTATAGCGTGACCCAGGTCCGTCTCCCACAGGGACATGTAGGAGGGTTTAGAGAGGAGGGGGTCGTCCATCAGTAGCTTGTAGAGGGTGGAAATATTCCCTCGAGCAGGCAGGTCAGCCGCTGTGAGTTCCAAGGGAATAAGAGGCCGAGTTGCTGCCATCCGGGTCTGGGGGTTGGAGCACCAGTGTCTTAGTTGGGCATAGGAGAATCTGTCCGTCTCTGCTAGCTGAAAGGAGGATTTACATTGTTCGAAGTCAAAGGGGGGAGTCTCCTGCGAAGAGCTGTCCCAGCGTTTCAAGGCTTCCTGCAACCCAGTTTCTGAAGTTTGCTGGACGAGCTCCCGGGGAGAAGGCCAGGTTGTGGAAGATCGGGGAGAGCGTGCTCAGGTCGCTTGGGATCCCTCTGTATCTGCGGGCCCACTCCCATGCCTTTAACGAGTTTTTCATGGCCATCAGCACATCTGGCCAACTCCGACGCAAAGCGTTAGGGAGGAACGGGAGGAAGCGAAGAGGCAGGGGTAGGCGAGATTGTTCGATGTCGACCCACTTTGGGCGACCTGAGGCCAGTCCCCATGCCTGGAGATGGGCCAGCTGCGCTGCAATATGATACTTGCGGAGGTCCGGGACCCCCAGCCCTCCCAGTCTAGCGCTGGCCATCATCTTTTTCCGGGGAATCCTCACTTTCTTGCCCTTCCATATAAAGTCAATCAATTTCCGTTGAAGCTTCATGATGGGGGGAAGGGGGATTGAGACGGGAAGGGAAGCACAGGCATATAGGAAGCAGGGAAGGAGGTTCATTTTGCAAGTTGTTATACGGCCCAGCAGGGAGATTTCCTGCGACCGCCAGCAAGTGAGGTCCTTCTCCGATTCCTCGAAGAGCGGGGGGAAGTTGGCCTGGTAGACTTTTGTTGGTTGTGCTGGGATATGGACCCCCAGGTATGGGATTGCTTGGGTGCTGCATTGGAACGGGCTTTGCTTCTCCAGGGCGACCCTTTTGTCCAGGCTCAGGCCCACACCGCGAGGGCTATTGATTTTGAGAAGTTGATGGTGAATCTCACTACCTCGTCGAAGCTACGGAGCTCCCCCAGAGCTGCCCTCAGGGAGGATTGGATGTTTGTGATGGTTAGCAAGAAGTAATCCGCGTAGAGGGCGATCTTGTGCTGGGTGGCGCCTATCTTCGGGCCGCTTATCAGTTGGTTTGTCCGCACCCGTTGGGCCAACGGTTCCATGACCAGGGTGAAAAGCAGGGGGACAGGGGGCATCCCTGCCTCGTTCCGCAGGTAGGAAGGATAGGGTCCGACAGGCGGCCGTTAACCCTGAGCCTGGTTTTGGGAGCTTGATAATTTGCCAGGACCATTTTCCTGAAGATTGGGCCAAAGCTGAAGGCTTCGAGGGTAAGGGTAAGAAATGACCAGTCCACCTTGTCGAAGGCCTTGGTCGCGTCCAGGGCAAGTAAGACCAACTGCTGGGAATTTCTCGTGGTCACCTCTATGAGGTTCAGAGCTCTGCGAATGTTATCTTTTGTGGACCGGTAGTTGATAAAGCCGGTTTGGTCCGGGTCTATGATGTTCGGTAGGACCGGAGCCAGGCGGTTAGCCAAGATCTTTGAATAAATATTAGCGTTCAAATTGAGCAGGGAAATTGGTCTGTACGAGCTGTTCTCAAGGGGGTCCTTTCCGGGCTTTAAAGCGAGAACGGTGATGGATTCCAGCATGGACGGAGTGATTGTTCCGGTAATCGCAAATGAATTAAAGAGGCGAGCCAAGGGAGCCACCAATTGGGGACGGAAGAGCTTATAAAACCAGATGGTGAAGCCGTCCGGGCCGGGGGCCCTGGGTTTCAAACTCTTTATAGCCTCTTCCACCTCCTCCTCCGAGATTGGCGTTTCCAGCTCCTGGTTAACCTCCAGGGTCAGGCATGGAAGGGCCGCCTTACGGATGTATGCATGCTGCACTTCCAAGTCCCTCGGGACCGCTGTCATAATCTCGGATTGATGGGCCGCGGCTAGCCGGATTTTCTTTTGGTCTGCATAGTGCACCGACCCCTGTGGGTTGCGAATGCCCAGGATGGATTTCCGAGTCTTCTCCCTAGCTAGCTTGCTGACCAGGATCTTGTTGGCTTTGTTATTGTGGACATAGTACCATTGTTTGGTCCTAGCGAGCAGGTTCGTAGTGGTGTCGGTGTGGAGAGCATCCAGCCTCTTCCTCGCCATTTGCAAGGCTTTGTAGGATTTCGGGGACCAGCCCTTCTGCTTGTGGACGGCTTCAGCTGCACAAACCTCGGCCTCCAGGGCGTCCCGGGTCGCCTTTTTCTGTTTGTGAAACGTGGGCCTTGGGCGATCAGTTCCCCTCTGAGCACTGCCTTCATGGCGTCCCAGGTGTTGGCGGGGGACGTGTCCTCGTTACGGTTCTCCGTAAAGAAGTTTTTGATTGTCCTGGCGATCGCATCTCTCACAGTCATGTCCCCCAGGATAGGGTCATACAAGGTCCATTGGCGACGTGGAGGGGGATCCAGGTCGTGGACTCGTAGGGAGAGCGAGACTGGGGCATGGTCCGAGAGGATCCGGGGGCCGATCGTGACGTCATCCGTGAAGGCCAGGATCCAGGGTGAGGCCAACAGCAAGTCAATTCTGGAGAAAGTGCGATGTACATATGAGTAAAAGGTGAAGTCCTTCTCCTCCGGGTATAACACTCTCCAGGTGTCGACGACATCAAGCGTGCGGAACAAGTGGAGCAGGGCCAGGGCTAGCTTCTGGTCCCTGGAAGTTGGGGGGTGAGATCTGTCTTTAAGTGGGTCCGGGGCCCTGTTGAAATCGCCCCAATGACAAGTTGTCCCTCAGTTAATGGGAGGATTATCTCTTCCAGGTCCTGGTAAAATCCTTCTTGGAACTCATTCGGGGCATATGCTGAAACAAGAGTGTAGAGTTGGCCCATAATGATGCATTTGACAGACACAAAGCGACCCTCTCGGCAGTGTAGGGCGTCGAGGACCTGGGGGTTCAAGCCCGCAGCCAGAAGGATAGCAGTGCCACCCTTTTTGGACAATAAGAATTGCGTGGGGAAGAGTCTGCTTCGGAGGCGGGAAAAGTCCACTGGAATTAAGTGTGTTTCCTGAAGGAAAGCGATTGAGGTTCCGTCGGATTGCAGCCTGTGTAGGATGGATTTCCTCTTCGGGGGGGAGTTCAGGCCCCTAACATTCAGAGTGGTAAGTTTCAATTTCTGGTGTGGGGGCTGGCTGTCTGAGGTCCTTTGCCGCGGGGGGATTGGGAGGGGTCTAGGTTAGCCATAGGCGATGTGTCAGCAGAGTTAGAGCTCCTGTGGCTGATGGTTTTAAAAATAGTCTCCAACGGGAGATCCAAACTTCCAACTTTGGCCTCCAACGGGAGGACCTAACTGTGGCTGGGGGGCCAATTGAAAACTGTCGGCGGGTCCCCCGGACATCCTAGCCCGGCAAAGAGTGACCTGGGCGACATGGTTGAAGCTTTCTCCAAGGGTAATAAGATGACATCCACCTTGGAGGAGGGTATAGGCCACATGGTGTCCGCGGCGGGCTTAAGAGAATATCGCTAGTCTCGGTGCCTCTTGAGCCTTAAGGGAAGCGCGGCCATCATCTGGGTTTGCGGGATCTCTGCACTCGTGACCAGGGGGTCCGTTTCTGCTTGGGGGAGCCAGGCTCCAGGGCCGGGTCCGACCTTACCCCGCGCTCTCGGGAGAGCTCGGTCGTAGAATGGAAGCCGCATCCTCGAGGTGACTGATGGTGCGAGGAGTGCCTTTGTATGAAAATTGTGGCGCCGTAGGAAACAGCCATCTGTAACGCACCTTCTGGTCTCGGAGAAAAAGGGTGAGAGGACGGAGCATTCTGCGTTTTTGAACGGGTTAGGGGCAATAGGTCTTGGAAGTTTTGAAGTGGGGATCCCTGGAAGGAGAGCTCATCCTCTGTGCGGCCTATCGCAGCGATAGCCTCCTTAGTGGTGAAGAAGTGGACTCTTGTGATGACATCTGGGGGAGAGTCTGTGTCAGATCCCCGACGAGGGCGCATTCGGTGGGTGCGGTCAAGTAGGAGTTGCGTTTCATCCAAGTCCAGCAGTAAAGATTGAAAGAGGGTGCTGACATAGTCAGGAAGTTCCTTGTCTGGGATTGATGAGGGGACCCCTCGGATCCGTAAATTATTGCGCCGAGAGCGGTTTTCCATATCCTCTTGCTTAAATTCGAGGATTTCGGTTTTATCCATTAATGCTTGGATATTACATTGCATCTCCTTCATCGAGTTAGAATGGTCCACTGCCAGTTCCTCAATCTCCACTATTCGGTGTTCAACGTTGTCAATCCGCTGTTCAGTTTGTTCCAACTTGGCTGTGAGTTCCATCATGCAGTTCCGGAATTCCGCTTTAATGTCAGACATAAAGACCTGGAGGTCTTCCTTGGTGGCCAGGGTGCCCTTCACGTCGGAGGCCCTCTGGGAAGTTAGATTCGGGGGGTCGGTTTTCTTCCCCTTCTCTGGGGCCTGCAGCATGGTGGCAATGTCGGTGCCCCTCGATGATTTCACCACCTTGGTCATGGCTTAAGGGGGGGGAGAATATGCTCGCTGCCAGGGGCCACAGGAGCCTAAGGTGGTGATAGGAATGGAGTGGGCCGGGGCGCCCCAGGAGATTTCTGAGGGAGGAGGGGCAGGAGTACCTTCGCGGGATAGTAATAGTGTCGTAATGAGAAGCCACACAAGGTGAGAGGCCCGGATCCAAAGCAATGGGGTGGAGGTGGTTCTGCTCGGTCGGTGCATGGTGATGATGGGCAGGGGCGCCCCAGGAGCACCAGGACCACCGCAGTAGAAGCAGACCACAATCAGTAGGAGATGGGGGAGCGCGATCCGATAGGCCTCAGGGATGGCGGCGGGCCTCCGGGCAAGCCCCCGGGGGAAGCCAATCCTGGATGCAAGTGGGGAGGCTCAGGGGCCACCTCACTCAATGGGACCAGAGGCGCTCACCTGGAGAGTGGCGCATCCATCTCGCTGGAGATAGTGGCAGGGGGGTCCCCCTCTCGAAGGGCTCCCTGTGGCTGTAGGCAAGTCGGTTCCACCGGCTCAGGGTGCCAGCTGCTGGGCGGCGGGTCCGCCGGAGTTTGGAATGCTTAGTGGGGCCGGCGGCGCCCACCTGGAAAGTAGAGTGCTGACCGCGCTATAGGTGGTGGCTGCAGGCACCACTGGCTTAGGGCGCCAGATGCTAAGCGGCGGGTCCGCCGGATCTCGTCTTGTGTGGAAGGCCCTGCATCACCAGGCTCAAGCGAGGGGGGAGGATGCAGCGCTGTAGCTCTCGGCATTGGAATGGCGGTCGCCAGACCCGGTCGTCTCAATCGAAGACCCCGTGCAGATGGGGGGGAGGGATGGGGGAGGGGGCAGGTACTACAAGAGTGCTGTTACATGTTGGAGCCAAACTGCCCCCCTCCCCGCATCAGGCAGAAGAGCGCCAGCGGGCCGCGGCGGCGAAGGGCCCTCATAGGCATAATTTTTACATTGTGGCACACAGCACCTTCAGTGCAATGGCACATGGAAGTCTTTTAGATTTCACAAAGGTTTAAATAACTTCTCTTGGATAAACTACTGTTTCCAAGAGCAGTGAAGTGAAATTACCTTTACTTACATCTGTAACTTTCTAGGCCCAGCACACGGTATCTTACTATAGGGTGCTGGAGGGGTTACTCGGTATCTTTTTTATCTAGTTTCTAATGTAATATGTTTATGTTACCCTTTCCACAATTAATGGCTGATGGCAGTGCTTTACCTTTAACTACCATTGTGTGTTTTTACTGCGGGCTCCATTTGCAGCTGCAGTACAGCACCCATGGGTGCCATCTTTTTCAAAATGGACCAGGTCTTCTTTTTTGCCACTTCTTGCTGGAACCATCCTTCTTGAAACCTACTCTGTGTGACAAACCAAGTTTGGTCCCTTTGTTCATTTTGTCTTCGGCGGGATTTACGAGTGAAGCCTGCTTCTGCCTCCAGTATGTCTGGCAGTGGCAGGAAGACAGGAAGGTGCCCTAAACTCCCGGTGCTTAATCCCCTTGGTTACAGGAATACATCCAAAGGTGATTGGTCAGCTGGCTGTCTGGCAAGGACAGCCACCCTGCTGTGTGATTGACAGCTAGGCTAGAATACATGGGAAAAACCTGCTTAAAAGGCAAGGCTTTTTGACTTGGAAGGCAGAGTCAACCACTGGATAAAGGAATCCGAAGAAGAACTTGGAAGAGATACCCGCTGCAACTCCTGGACGGTAGGTTTGCCCGGTCAACCCCTTTAATGTGTTGAAGCTCCAAATTCGCCTCAACTAGAGAAGCCCTGCAGGGACGACTTCTCCCCTTGAGTTGGTAGGACCAATGAACCCCAAAGTGAACTCGTCTGGACATCCCCTCGAAGCTGGCTGTACTTCCACTGATCTCTGTCTCATCCTCCACCTTCTACCATTACCAATCCTTCTCTCACTTTGTCTCATCCCCCACCTTCTATACTTACCAATACTCTCGCTCTCTGCCTCAGCCCCACCTTCTATCACTACAATTCATGCTCTCACTCTCCGTCTCATCCTCCACCTTCTATTATTACCATTTCTTCTCTCACTCTTTGCCTCAGCCCCACCTTCTATGACTACCAATCCTGCTCTCACTCTCCGTCTCATCCTCCACCTTCTATCATTACCAATCCTGCTCTCACTCTCTGACTTATCCTCCACCTTCTATCATTACCAATCCTTCTCTCACTCTCTGCCTCAGCCAGACCTTCTGTCACTACTAATCCTTCTCTCATTCTCTGCATGAGCCCCAACAGTCTTGCTCTGGTCTCGCCCTACCTCATCCCAGTACCTCTATCACCATGCACCCTGCTCTCATTCTTTATCTCACCATCCTCACTCTATCACAACCAATCCTGATTCCTTACTGTCTGAACCCCCACCCTCCGTCACTATAAACCCTTCTCTCACTCTCTGCCTCATCCTCCATGTTCTATCATTACCAATCCTTCTCTCACTCTCTGTCTCAGCCCCACCTGCAATCACTACAAATACTTCTCTCACTCTCTGCCTCAGCCCCACCTGCTATCACTACAAATACTTCTCTCAATCTCTGTCTCAGCCCCACCTTCTATCACTATGAATCCTGCTCTCACTCTCTGTCCCATCTTCCACCTACTATAATGACGAATCCTGCTCTCACTCTCTATCTAATCCCCCACCTTCCATAATTACCAATCCTTCACTCACTCTCTGCCTCAGCCCCACATTCTATCACTACCAATCCTTATCTGACTCTCTGTCCCATCCACAAAATGTTATCATTACCAATCCTGCTCTCACTCTTTGTCTCATCCTTCACCATCTGTCACTCTGAATCCTGCTCGTCCTCACTCTCTCATCTTCCTTCTAACATTACCAATCCTTCTCTCATTCTTTGTCTCATCATCCATGTTCTATCATTACTAATCCTTCTCTCAATCTCTGCCTCAGCCCCACCGTCTATGACTACGAATCCTTCTCTCACTTTCTGTCTCACTCTTCACTTTCTATCACTACCAATCCTTCTCTCACTCTCTGTCTCACTCTTCATTTTCTATCACTACAAATCCTGCTCTCACTCTCTGTCTCTTCCTCCACAGTCTATCATTACCAATCTGTCTCCCACTCTCTGCCTCAGCCGCACCTTCTATCACTATCAATCCTGCTCTCACTCTCTTTTTCATCCTCCACCTTCTATCACTATGAATCCTGCTCTCACTCTTTCTCATCCTCCACAATCTATCATTACCAATCCTTCTCTCACTCTCTGCCTCAGCCCTACTTTCAATCACTGGCAATCCTGCTCTCACTCTCTGTCTCATCTAATCACTGCAAATCCTGTTTTTCCTCTCTGTCTTATCCTCCACCTTCTATTATCACCAATCCTTCTCTCCATATCTGTCTAATCGTCTACCTTTATCATTACCAATCCTTCTCTCACTATCTGGCTCAGCCCCACCTTCTATCACTATAAAAACTGCTCTCATGCTCTGTCTCATCCTCCACCTTCTATCACTACCAATCCTTATCTGGCTCTCTGTCCCATCTTCAAAATGTTATCATTACCAATCCTGATCTCATTCTTTGTCTCTTCCTTCACCATATATCACTCTGAATCCTGCTTGTCCTCTCTCTCTCATCTTCCTTCTAACATTACCAATCCTTCTTTCACTCTTTGACACATCCTCCATGTTCTATCATTACCAATCCTTCTCTCAATCTCTGCCTCAGCCCCACCGTCTATCACTACGAATCCTTCTCTCGCTCTCTGTCTCACTCTTCATTTTCTATCACTACCAATCCTTCTCTCACTCTCTGTCTCACTCTTCACTTTCTATCACTACAAATCCTGTTCTCACTCGCTGTCTCTTCCTCCACAGTCTATCATTACCAATCTGTCTCCCACTCTCTGCCTCAGCCGCACCTTCTATCACTACCAATCCTGCTCTCACTCTCTTTTTCATCCTCCACCTACTATCACTATGAATCCTGCTCTCACTCCTTCTCATCCTCCACAATCTATCATTACCAATCCTTCTCTCACTCTCTGCCTCAGCCCTACTTTCAATCACTGGCAATTCTGCTCTCACTCTCTGTCTCATCTAATCACTACAAATCCTGTTCTTCCTCTCTGTCTTATCCTCCACCTTCTATTATCACCAATCCTTCTCTCCATATCTGTCTAATCCTCCACCTTTATCATTACCAATCCTTCTCTCACTATCTGGCTCAGCCCCACCTTCTATCACTATAAAGCCTGCTCTCACGCTCTGTCTCATCCTCCATCTTCTATCACTACCAATAATGCTCTCACTCTGTCTCATTCTCTACCTTCTATCATTACCAATCCTTCTCTCACTCTCTGCCTCACTTTCTATTAGTACCAATCCTGCTCTCACTCGCTGTCTCATCCTATCACTATGAATCCCGCTCTCTTTCTCTGTTTCATCCTCAACCTTCTATCATTACCAATTCTTCGCTCAGTATCCGTCTTATCCTCCACCTTCTATCATTACCAATGCTTCTCTCACTCTCTGGCTCATTACTTCTAGCATTACCAATCTTTCTCTCAATCTCTGCCTCAGCCCAACTTCTATCATTACCAATCCTTCTCCCACTCTCTGCCGCAGCCCCACTTCTATCATGATGAATCCTGCTCTTCATCTCTGTCTCATCCTCCACCTTCCATCATTACAATCCTTCTCTCACTCTCTTCCTCAGCCCCACCATCTATTACTACCAACCCTGCTCTCACTCTCTGTCTCATCCTCCACCTTCTTTCACCACCAATCCATCTCTCACTCTCTGCCTCAGACCCACCTTCTGTCACTAAGAATCCTTCTCTCACTCTATGCCTCAGCCCCACCTTCTATCATTACCAATACCTTATCTGACTCTCTGCTTCAGCCCTACTTTCTATTACTTTGAATCCTGCTCTCACTCTCTAACTCATCCTTTATGTTCTATCATTACCAATCCTTCTCTCAATCTCTGTCTCAGCCCCAACTTCTATCACTACAAATCCTTATCTCATTCTCTGTCTCACCCTCCACTTTCTATCACTACGAATCCTGCTTTCACTCTTTGTCCCATCCTCCACCTACTGTCACTATGAATCCAGCTCTCACTCTGTGTCTCATCCCCCACATTCTATCATTGCCAATCCTTCTCTCACTCTCTGCCTCAGCCCCACATTCTATCACTACATATCCTTCTCTTACTCTCTTCCCCAGCCCCACCTTCTATCATTACCAATCCTTATCTGACTCTCTGTCCCATCTTCAAAATGTTATCATTACCAATCCTTCTCTCACTCTTTGTCTCATCATCCATGTTCTATCATTACCAATCCTTCTCTCAATCTCTTCCTCAGCCCCACCGTCTATGACTACCAATACTTCTCTCATCCTCTATCTCACTCTTCACTTTCTATCACTACCAATCCTTCTCTCATTCTCTGTCTCACTCTTCACTTTCTATCACAACGAAACTCGCTCTCACTCTCTGTCTCTTCCTCCACAGTCTATCATTACCAATCTGTCTGCCACTCTCTGCCTCAGTTGCACATTCTATCACTACCAATCCTGCTCTCACTCTCTTTTCCATCCTCCACCTTCTATCACTATGAATCCTGCTCTCACTCTTTCTCATCCTCCACAATCTATCATTACCAATCCTTCTCTCACTCTCTGCCTCAGCCCTACTTTCAATAACTGGCAATCCTGCTCTCACTCTCTGTCTCATCTAATCACTGCAAATCCTGTTCTTTCTCTCTGTCTTATCCTCCACCTTCTATTATCACCAATCCTTCTCTCCATATCTGTCTAATCCTCTACCTTTATCATTACCAATCCTTCTCTCACTATCTGGCTCAGCCCCACCTTCTATCACTATACAGCCTGCTCTCATGCTCTGTCTCATCCTCCACCTTCTATCACTACCAATCCTTATCTGACTCTCTGTCCCATCTTCAAAATGTTATCATTACCAATCCTGCTCTCATTCTTTGTCTCATCCTTCACCATATATCACTCTGAATCCTGCTTGTCCACTCTCTCTCATCTTCCTTCTAACATTACCAATCCTTCTTTCACTCTTTGACTCATCCTCCATGTTCTATCATTACCAATCCTTCTCTCAATCTCTGCCTCAGCCCCACCGTCTATCACTACCAATCCTGCTCTCATTCTCTGTCTCATCCTCCACCTTCTATCACTATGAATCCTGCTCACTCTCTCTGTCTCATCCTGCACACAATCCATCTCCCACTCTTTGCCTCAGCCCCACCTTCTATCAATACCAATCCTGCTCACCCTCTCAGGCTCATCCACCTTATATCAGTATGAATCATGCTCTCACTCTGTCTCATCCTTCACCTTTTACAGCTACCAATCCTGCTCTCACTCTCTTTCTCTTCCTCCATCTTTTATCACTATGAATCCTGCTCTCCCTCTGTCTCATCCTCCACCTTCTATCATTACCAATCCTCTCACTCTCTGCCTCTGCCCCACTTTCAATCACAGGAAATCCTTCTCTCACTCTCTGTCTCATCTAATCACTATGAACCCATTCTCCCTCTCTCTATTATCCTCCACCTTCTATCATTGCCAATCCTTCTCTCTGTATCTATCTAATCCTACACCTTCTATCATTACCAATCCTTCTCTCACTCTATAGCTCAGTCCCACCTCCTATCACTATGAAGCCTGCTCTCACTCTCTGTCTAATCCTCCACCTTCTATCACTACCAATCCTGCTCTTACTCTCTATCTCAACCTCCACTTTCTATCACTACCAATCCTGCTCTCACTCACTGTCTCATCCCATCACTCCAAATCCTGCTCTCTCTCATCCTCAACCTTCTATCATTACTAATCCTTCTCTTAGTGTCCGTCTTATCCTCAACCTTCTATTATTACCAATCCATCTCACACTCTTTGACTCAGCCCCACCGTCTATTACTACCAATCCTGCTCTCACTCTCTGTCTCATCCTCCGCCTTCTTTCACTACCAATCCATCTCTCACTCTCTGCCTCAGCCCCACCTTCTATCATTACCAATACCTTATCTGACTCTCTGTCCCATCCTCCAAATTCCATCATTACCAATCCTGCTCTAACTCACTGTCTCTTCTTTCGCCATCTATCACTTTGAACCCTGATCTTCCTCTCTCTCTCATCTTCCACTTTAGAACATTACCAATCCATCTCTCACTCTTTGTCTCATCCTCCACCCTCTATCATTACAATCCTTCTCTGACTCTCCTGCTCTCACTCTCTAACTCATCCTCCATGTTCTATCATTACCAATCCTTCTCCCAATCTCTTCTCAGCCCCAACTTCTATCACTACAAATCCTTCTCTCATTCTCTGTCTCACCCTCCACTTTCTATCACAATGAATCCTGCTCTCACTCTGTGTCTCATCCCCCACATTCTATCATTGCCAATCCTTCTCTCACTCTCTGCCTCAGCCCCACATTCTATCAGTACCAATCCTTCTCTTACTCTCTTCCCCAGCCCCACCTTCTATCATTACCAATCCTTATCTGACTCTCTGTCCCATCTTCAAAATGTTATCATTACCAATCATTCTCTCACTCTTTGTTTCATCATCCATTTTCTATCATTACCAATCCTTCTCTCAATCTCTGCCTCAGTCCCACCGTCTATGACTACCAATACTTCTCTCACTCTCTGTCTCACTCTTCACTTTCTATCACTACCAATCCTTCTCTCACTCTCTGTCTCACTATTCACTTTCTATCACTACGAATCCTGCTCTCACTCTCTGTCTCTTCCTCCACAGTCTGTCATTACCAATCTGTCTGCCACTCTCTGCCTCAGCCGCACCTTCTATCACTACCAATCCTGCTCTCACTCTCTTTTTCATCCTCCACCTTCTATCACTATGAATCCTGATCTCACTCCTTCTCATCCTCCACAATCTATCATTACCAATCCTTCTCTCACTCACTGCCTCAGCCCTACTTTCAATCACTGGCAATCCTGCTCTCACTCTCTGTCTCATCTAATCACTGCAAATCCTGTTCTTCCTCTCTGTCTTATCCTCCACCTTCTATTATCACCAATCCTTCTCTCCTTATCTGTCAAATCCTCTACCTTTATCATTACCAATCCTTCTCTCACTATCTGGCTCAGCCCCACCTTCTATCACTATAAAGCCTGCTCTCATGCTCTGTCTCATCCTCCACCTTCTGTCACTACCAATCCTGCTCTCACTCTCTGTCTCATCCTCCATCTTCTATCACTATGAATCCTGCTCTCACTCTGTCACATTCTCTACCTTCTAGCATTACCAATCATTTTCTCACTCTCTGCCTCACTTTCTATTACTACCAATCCTGCTCTCACTCACTGTCTCATCCTATCACTATGAATCCTGCTCTCTTTCTCTGTTTCATCCTCAACCTTCTATCATTACCAATTCTTTGCTCAGCATCCGACTTATCCTCCACCTTCTATCATTACCAATCCTTCTCTCACTCTCTGGCACATCTCTTCTAGCATTACCAATCTTTCTCTCAATCTCTGCCTCAGCCCAACTTCTATAATTACAATCCTTCTCTCACTCTCTGCCGCAGCTCCACTTCTATCATGATGAATCCTGCTCTTCATCTCTGTCTCATCTTCCACCTTCTAAGATTACCAATCCTTCTCTCACTCTCTGTCTCATCCTCCACATTCTATCATTACAATCCTTCTCTCACTCACTTCCTCAGCCCCACCGTCTATTACTACCAATCCTGCTCTCACTCTCTGTCTCATCCTCCACCTTCTTTCACTACCAATCCATCTCTCACTCTCTGCCTCAGCCCCACCTTCTGTCACTAAGGATCCTTCTCTCACTCTATGCCTCAGCCCAACCTTCTATCATTACCAATACCTTATCTGACTCTCTGCTTCAGCCTACTTTCTATCACTTTGAATCCTGCTCTCACTCTCTAACTCATCCTCCATGTTCTATCATTACCAATCCTTCTCTCAATCTGTGTCTCAGCCCCAACTTCTATCACTACAAATCCTGCTTTCACTCTTTGTCCCATCATCCACCTACTATCACAATGAATCCTGCTCTCACTCTGTGTCTCATCCCCCACATTCTATCATTGCCAATCCTTCTCTCACTCTCTGCCTCAGCCCCACATTCTATGACTACAATCCTTCTCTTACTCTCTTCCCCAGCCCCACCTTCTATCATTACCAATCCTTATCTGACTCTCTGTCCCATCTTCAAAATGTTATCATTACCAATCCTGCTCTCATTCTTTGTCTCATCCTTCACCATATATCACTCTGAATCCTGCTTGTCCTCTCTCTCTCATCTTCCTTCTAACATTACCAATCCTTCTTTCACTCTTTGACTCATCCTCCATGTTTTATCATTACCAATCCTTCTCTCAATCTCTGCCTCAGCCCCACTGTCTATCACTACCAATCCTTCTCTCACTCTCTGTTTCACTCTTCACTTTCTATCACTACAAATCCTACTCTCACTCTCTGTCTCATCCTCCACCTTCTATCACTATGAATCCTGCTCACTCTCTCTGTCTCATCCTGCACACAATCGATCTTCCACTCTTTGCCTCAGCCCCACCTTCTATCACTACCAATCCTGCTCACACTCTCAGGCTCATCCACCTTATATCACTATGAATCCTGCTCTCACTCTTTCTCATCCTCCACCTTCTATCATTACCAATCCTCTCACTCTCTGCCTCTGCCCCACTTTCAATCACAGGCAATCCTTCTCTCACTCTCTGTCTCATCTAATCACTATGAACCCATTCTCCCTCTCTCTCTTATCCTCCACCTTCTATTATTGCCAATCCTTCTCTCTGTATCTATCTAATCCTACACCTTCTATCATTAGCAATCCTTCTCTCACTCTATGGCTCAGTCCCACCTTCTGTCACTATGAAGCCTGCTCTCACTCTCTGTCTCATCCTCCACCTTCTATCACTACCAATCCTGCTCTTACTCTCTATCTCAACCTCCACCTTCTATCACTATGAATCCTGCTCTCACTCTGTCTCATCCTCCACCTTCTATAATTACAAATCCTTCTCTCACTCTCTGCCTCAGCCCCACTTTCTATCACTACCAATCCTGCTCTCACTCACTGTCCCATCCCATCACTCCAAATCCTGCTCTCTCTCCTCAACCTTCTATCATTACAAATCCTTCTCTTAGTTCCGTCTTATCCTCAACCTTCTATCATTACCAATCCATCTCCCACTCTTTGACTCAGCCCCACCGTCTATTACTACCAATCCTGCTCTCACTCTCTGTCTCATCCTCCGCCTTCTTTCACTACCAATCCTTCTCTCACTCTATGCCTCAGCCCCACCTTCTATCATTACCAATACCTTATCTGACTCTCTGTCCCATCCTCCAAATTCCATCATTACCAATCCTGCTCTAACTCACTGTCTCTTCTTTCGCCATCTATCACTTTGAACCCTGCTCTTCCTCTCTCTCTCATCTTCCACTTTAGAACATTACCAATCCATCTCTCACTCTCTGTCTCATTCTCCACCCTCTATCATTACAATCCTTCTATGACTCTCCTGCTCTCACTCTCTAACTCATCCTCCATGTTCTATCATTACCAATCCTTCTCCCAATCTCTGTCTCAGCCCCAACTTCTATCACTACAAATCCTTCTCTCATTCTCTGTCTCACCCTCCACTTTCTATCACTACGAATCCTGCTTTCACTCTCTGTCCCATCCTCCACCTACTATCACTATGAATCCTGCTCTCACTCTCTGTCTCACCCCCCACCTTCTATCATTGCCAATCCTTCTCTCACTCTCTGCCTCAGCCCGACATTCTATCAGTACCCATCCTTCACTTACTATCTTCCCCAGCCCCATCATCTATCATTACCAATCCTTATCTGACTCTCTGTCCCATCTTTAAAAGGTTATCATTACCAATCCTGCTCTCATTCTTTGTCTCATCCTTCACCATATATCACTCTGAATCCTGCTCGTCCTCTCTCTCTCATCTTCTTTCTAACATTACCAATCCTTCTCTCACTCTTTGACTCATCCTCCATGTTCTATCATTACCAATCCTTCTCTCAATCTCTGCCTCAGCCCCACCGTCTATCACTACCAATCCTTCTCTCACTCTCTGCCTCAGCACCACTTTCAATCACAGGCAATCCTGCTCTCACTTTCTGTCTCATCTAATCACTATGAACCCATTCTCCCTCTCTCTCTTATCCTCCACCGTCTATCATTGCCAATCCTTCTCTCTGTATTTATCTAATCCTACACCTTCTATCATTACCAATCCTTCTCTCACTCTATTGCTCAGCCACACCTTCTATCACTATGAAGCCTGCTCTCACTCTCTGTCTCATCCTCCACTTTCTATCACTACCAATCCTGCTCTCACTCTCTATCTCAACCTCCACCTTCTATCACTGTGAATCCTGCTCTCACTGTCTCATCCTCCTCCTTCTATCATTACCAGTCCTTCTCTCACTCTCTGCCTCAGCCCCACTTTCTATCACTACCAATCCTCCTCTCACTCGCTGTCTCATCCCATCACTCCGAATCCTGCTCTCTCTCTCTCTGTCTCATCCTCAAGCATCTATCATTACTAATCCTTCTCTCAGTATCCGTCTTATCCTCCACCTTCTATCATTACCAATCTTTCTCTCACCCTCTGGCTCATTCACCTTCTAGCATAACCAATCTTGCTCTCAATATCTGCCTCAGCCCCACTTCTATCATTACCAATCCTTCTCTCACTCTCTGCCTCAGCCCAACTTCGTTCACAATGAATACTGCTCTTTCTCTCTGTCTCATCTTCCACCTTCTAACATTACCAATCCTTCTCTCACTCTCTGGCTCATCCTGCACCTTCTATCTTTACAATCCTTCTCTGACTCTCTGCCTCATCGCCTTCAATCATTACCAATCCTTCTCTGACTCTCTGCCTCAGCCCCAGTTTCTATCTTTACCAATGCTTTTCTCACTCTCTGCCTCAGCCCTACCTGCTTTCACTACCAATCCTCCACCTTCAATCATTCCCAATCAATCTCTCACTATCTGCCTCAGTCCCACTTTCTATCACTACCAATGCTTCTATCATTCTCTGTCTCATCCTCCACCTTCTATAATTATCAGTCCTTCTCTCACTCTCTGCCTCAGCCCCACCTTCTTTCACTACGAATCCTGCTCTCACTCTCTGTCTCATCCTCCATGTTCTAGCATTGCCAATCCTTCTCTCACTCTCTGGCTCATCGCCTTCTATCATTACCAATCCTTTTCTCACTCTCTGCTTGAGCCACAGCTTCCATCATTACCAATCCTCCTCTCACACTTTGTCTCAGCCCCAACTCGAATCACTACCAATCCTACTTTCACTCTCTACCTTGTCCTCCACCTTCATTCATTACCAATCCTTCTCCCACTCTCTGCCTCAGCCCCACCTTCTATCACCACCAATCCAGGTCTCACTCTCTACCTCACCCACCTTCTATCACTACAAATCCTGCTCTCACTCTGTCTCATCCTCCACCTTCTATCATTACCAATCCTTCTCTCACTCTCTGCCTCAGCCCCACTTTCTATCACTGCCAATCATTCTCTCACTCTCTGTCTCATCCTCCACCTTCTATCATTACCAATCCTTCTCTCACTCTCTGGCTCAACGCCTTCTATCATTACCAATCCTTTTCTCACTCTCTGCCTGAGCCCCAGCTTCTATCATTACCAATCCTCCTCTCACTCTTTGCCTCAACCCCACCTTTTATCACTACCAATCCTACTTTCACTCTCTACCTTCTCCTCCACCTTCGATCATTACCAATCCTTCTACCACTCTCTGCCTCAGCCCCACCTTCTCTCACTACCAATCCAGTTCTCACTCTGTCTTATCCTGCACATTCTATCATTACCAATCCATCTTCCACTCTCTGCCTCAGCCCTGCCTTCTATCACTACCAATCCTGCTCACACTCTGTCTCATCCTTCACCTTCTACCGCTACCAATCCTGCTCTCTCACTCTTTCTCATCCTCCACCTTCTATCATTACCAATCCTTCTCTCACTCTCTGCCTCAGCCCCACTTTCAATCACAGGCAATCCTGCTCTCACTCTCTGTCTCATCTAATCACTATAAACCCATTCTCCCTCTCTCTCTTATCCTCTACCTCATATCATTGCCCATCCCTATCTCTGTATCTATCTAATCCTACACCTTCTATCTTTACCAATCCTTCTCTCACTCTATGACTCAGCCCCACCTTCTATCACTATGAAGCCTGCTCTCACTCTCTGTCTCATCCTCCACCTTCCATCACTACCAATCCTGCTCTCACTCACTATCTCAACCGCCACCTTCTATCACTATGAATCCTGCTCTCACTCTGTCTCATCCTCCACCTTCTATCATTACCAATCCTTCTCTCACTCTCTGCCCAGCCCCACTTTCTATCACTACCAATCCTGCTCTCACTCGCTGTCTCTTTCCATCACTCTGAATCCTGCTCTCTCTCTCTGTCTCATCCTCAACCTTCTATCATTACTAACACTTCTCTCAGTATGTGTCTTATCCTCCACCTTCTATCATTACCAATCTTGCTCTCAATCTCTGCCTCAGCCCCACTTCTATATTTACAATCCTTCTCTGACTGTCTGTCTCATCGCCTTCAATCATTACCAATCCTTCTCTCGCTCTCTGCCTCAGCCCTACCTGCTATCACTACCAATCCTTCTTTTACTCTCTGCCTTGTCCTCCACCTTCAATCATTCCCAATCAATCTCTCACTATCTGTCTCAGTCCCACCTTCCATCACTCCCAATGCTTCTTTCATTCTCTGTCTCATCCTCCACCTTCTATAATTAGCAGTCCTTCTATCACTCTCTGCCTCAGCTCCACCTTCTATCACTAGGAATCCTGCTCTCACTTTCTGTCTCATCCTCCGTGTTCTAGCATTACCAATCCTTATCTCCCTCTATTTCTCATCCTCCACCTTCTATCATTACCAATCATTCTCTCACTCTCTGTCTCATCCTCCACCTTCTATCATTACCAATCCTTCTTGCACTCTCTGGCTCATCGCTTTCTATCATTACCAATCCTTTTCTCGCTCTCTGCCTGAGTCACAGCTTCTATCATTACAAATCCTCCTCTCACGCTTTGCCTCAGCCCCACCTCGTATCACTACCAATCCTACTTTCACTCTTTACCTTGTCCTCCACCTTCGATCATTACCAATCCTTCTCCCACTCTCTGCCTCAGACCCACCTTCTATCACTACCAATCCAGCTCTCACTCTTTGGCTCATCCACCTTCTATCACTTCAAATCCTGCTCTCACTCTGTCTCATCCTACACCTTCTATCATTACCAATCCTTCTCTCACTCTGGTCCCCTTCCCCACATTCTATCACTACCAATCCTGCTCTCACTATCTGTCTCATCCTCCACATTATATCTTTAGGAATCCTTCTCCCACTCCCTGTCTCAGGCCCTCCTCTATCACTTACAAATCTGCTCTCACTGCCTCATCCTCCACCTTCTATCATTACCAATCCTTCTTTCACACTCTGACTCATCACCTTCTATCATTACCATTCCTTCTCTTACTCTTTACCTCAGCCCCACCATTTAACTTTACCAATCCTTCTCGCACTCTCTGCCTCAGGACCACCTTCTATCAATATGAATCCTGATCTCACTCTCTGTCCCATCCTCCATCTTCTATTATTACCAATCCTTCTCTCGCTCTGTCTCTTCATCTTCTATCATTACCAATACTTATCTCACTCTCTGCCTCAGCCGACCTCTACCACTACCAACCCTGATCTCACTCTCAGGCTTGTCCTCCACCTTCTAACATTACCAATCCTTCTCTCACTCTCTACCTCAGCCCCACCTTCTATCTCTACCAATGCTACTCTCACTCTCTGTCTCTCCTTCACCTTCTTTCATTGCCAATCCTTCTCTGGATCTCTGCCTCAGCCCCACCTTCTATCAATATGAATCCTGTTCTCACTCTATGTCCCATCCTCCATATTCTATTATTACCAATCCTTCTCTCGCTCTTTCTCATCATCTTCTATCATTAGCAATACTTCTCTCACTCTCTGCCTTAGCCCCACATTCTATCTCTACCAATGCTTCGCTCACTCTCTGTCTCATCGTCCACCTTCTATCATTGCCAATCCTTCTCTGACTCTCTGCCTCAGCCCCACCTTCTACCACTACCAATCCTGCTCTCACTCTCTTTCCCTTCCTCCATCTTTTAGCACTATGAATCCTGCTCTCACACTTTCTCATCCCCCACCTTCTATCATTACCAATCCTTCTCTCACTCACTGCCTCAGCCCCACTTTCAATCACAGGGAATCCTGCTCTCACTCTCTGTCTCATCTAATCACTATGAACCCATTATCCCTCTCTCTCTTATCCTCCACCTTCTATCATTGCCAATCCGTCTGTCTGTATCTATCTAATCCTACACCTTCTATCATTACCAATCCTTCTCTCAATCTCTGCCTCAGCCCCACCGTCTATCACTACCAATCCTTCTCTCACTCTCTGCCTCAGCACCACTTTCAATCACAGGCAATCCTGCTCTCACTTTCTGTCTCATCTAATCACTATGAACCCAATCTCCCTCTCTCTCTTATCCTCCACCGTCTATCATTGCCAATCCTTTTCTCTGTATTTATCTAATCCTACACCTTCTATCATTACCAATCCTTCTCTCACTCTATTGCTCAGCCACACCTTCTATCACTATGAAGCCTGCTCTCACTCTCTGTCTCATCCTCCACTTTCTATCACTACCAATCCTGCTCTCACTCTCTATCTCAACCTCCACCTTCTATCACTGTGAATCCTGCTCTCACTGTCTCATCCTCCTCCTTCTATCATTACCAGTCCTTCTCTCACTCTCTGCCTCAGCCCAACTTTCTATCACTACCAATCCTCCTCTCACTCGCTGTCTCATCCCATCACTCCGAATCCTGCTCTCTCTCTCTCTGTCTCATCCTCAAGCATCTATCATTACTAATCCTTCTCTCAGTATCCGTCTTATCCTCCACCTTCTATCATTACCAATCTTTCTCTCACCCTCTGGCTCATTCACCTTCTAGCATAACCAATCTTGCTCTCAATCTCTGCCTCAGCCCCACTTCTATCATTACCAATCCTTCTCTCACTCTCTGCCTCAGCCCAACTTCTATCACAATGAATACTGCTCTTTCTCTCTGTCTCATCTTCCACCTTCTAACATTACCAATCCTTCTCTCACTCTCTGGCTCATCCTGCACCTTCTATCTTTACAATCCTTCTCTGACTCTCTGCCTCATCGCCTTCAATCATTACCAATCCTTCTCTGACTCTCTGCCTCAGCCCCAGTTTCTATCTTTACCAATGCTTTTCTCACTCTCTGCCTCAGCCCTACCTGCTTTCACTACCAATCCTCCACCTTCAATCATTCCCAATCAATCTCTCACTATCTGCCTCAGTCCCACTTTCTATCACTACCAATGCTTCTATCATTCTCTGTCTCATCCTCCACCTTCTATAATTATCAGTCCTTCTCTCACTCTCTGCCTCAGCCCCACCTTCTTTCACTACGAATCCTGCTCTCACTCTCTGTCTCATCCTCCGTGTTCTAGCATTGCCAATCCTTCTCTCACTCTCTGGCTCATCGCCTTCTATCATTACCAATCCTTTTCTCACTCTCTGCTTGAGCCACAGCTTCCATCATTACCAATCCTCCTCTCACACTTTGTCTCAGCCCCAACTCGAATCACTACCAATCCTACTTTCACTCTCTACCTTGTCCTCCATCTTCATTCATTACCAATCCTTCTCCCACTCTCTGCCTCAGCCCCACCTTCTATCACCACCAATCCAGGTCTCACTCTCTACCTCACCCACCTTCTATCACTACAAATCCTGCTCTCACTCTGTCTCATCCTCCACCTTCTATCATTATCAATCCTTCTCTCACTCTCTGCCTCAGCCCCACTTTCTATCACTGCCAATCATTCTCTCACTCTCTGTCTCATCCTCCACCTTCTATCATTACCAATCCTTCTCTCACTCTCTGGCTCAACGCCTTCTATCATTACCAATAGTTTTCTCACTCTCTGCCTGAGCCCCAGCTTCTATCATTACCAATCCTCCTCTCACTCTTTGCCTCAACCCCACCTTTTATCACTACCAATCCTACTTTCACTCTCTACCTTCTCCTCCACCTTCGATCATTACCAATCCTTCTACCACTCTCTGCCTCAGCCCCACCTTCTCTCACTACCAATCCAGTTCTCACTCTGTCTTATCCTGCACATTCTATCATTACCAATCCATCTTCCACTCTCTACCTCAGCCCTGCCTTCTATCACTACCAATCCTGCTCACACTCTGTCTCATCCTTCACCTTCTACCGCTACCAATCCTGCTCTCACTCTCTGCCTCAGCCCCACTTTCAATCACAGGCAATCCTGCTCTCACTCTCTGTCTCATCTAATCACTATAAACCCATTCTCCCTCTCTCTCTTATCCTCTACCTCATATCATTGCCCATCCCTATCTCTGTATCTATCTAATCCTACACCTTCTATCTTTACCAATCCTTCTCTCACTCTATGACTCAGCCCCACCTTCTATCACTATGAAGCCTGCTCTCACTCTCTGTCTCATCCTCCACCTTCCATCACTACCAATCCTGCTCTCACTCACTATCTCAACCGCCACCTTCTATCACTATGAATCCTGCTCTCACTCTGTCTCATCCTCCACCTTCTATCATTACCAATCCTTCTCTCACTCTCTGCCCAGCCCCACTTTCTATCACTACCAATCCTGCTCTCACTCGCTGTCTCTTTCCATCACTCTGAATCCTGCTCTCTCTCTCTGTCTCATCCTCAACCTTCTATCATTACTAACACTTCTCTCAGTATGTGTCTTATCCTCCACCTTCTATCATTACCAATCTTGCTCTCAATCTCTGCCTCAGCCCCACTTCTATATTTACAATCCTTCTCTGACTGTCTGTCTCATCGCCTTCAATCATTACCAATCCTTCTCTCGCTCTCTGCCTCAGCCCTACCTGCTATCAGTACCAATCCTTCTTTTACTCTCTGCCTTGTCCTCCACCTTCAATCATTCCCAATCAATCTCTCACTATCTGTCTCAGTCCCACCTTCCATCACTCCCAATGCTTCTTTCATTCTCTGTCTCATCCTCCACCTTCTATAATTAGCAGTCCTTCTATCACTCTCTGCCTCAGCTCCACCTTCTATCACTAGGAATCCTGCTCTCACTTTCTGTCTCATCCTCCGTGTTCTAGCATTACCAATCCTTATCTCCCTCTATTTCTCATCCTCCACCTTCTATCATTACCAATCATTCTCTCACTCTCTGTCTCATCCTCCACCTTCTATCATTACCAATCCTTCTTGCACTCTCTGGCTCATCGCCTTCTATCATTACCAATCCTTTTCTCGCTCTCTGCCTGAGTCACAGCTTCTATCATTACAAATCCTCCTCTCACGCTTTGCCTCAGCCCCACCTCGTATCACTACCAATCCTACTTTCACTCTTTACCTTGTCCTCCACCTTCGATCATTACCAATCCTTCTCCCACTCTCTGCCTCAGACCCACCTTCTATCACTACCAATCCAGCTCTCACTCTTTGGCTCATCCACCTTCTATCACTTCAAATCCTGCTCTCACTCTGTCTCATCCTACACCTTCTATCATTACCAATCCTTCTCTCACTCTGGTCCCCTTCCCCACATTCTATCACTACCAATCCTGCTCTCACTATCTGTCTCATCCTCCACATTATATCTTTAGGAATCCTTCTCCCACTCCCTGTCTCAGGCCCTCCTCTATCACTTACAAATCTGCTCTCACTGCCTCATCCTCCACCTTCTATCATTACCAATCCTTCTTTCACACTCTGACTCATCACCTTCTATCATTACCATTCCTTCTCTTACTCTTTACCTCAGCCCCACCATTTAACTTTACCAATCCTTCTCGCACTCTCTGCCTCAGGACCACCTTCTATCAATATGAATCCTGATCTCACTCTCTGTCCCATCCTCCATCTTCTATTATTACCAATCCTTCTCTCGCTCTGTCTCTTCATCTTCTATCATTACCAATACTTATCTCACTCTCTGCCTCAGCCGACCTCTACCACTACCAACCCTGATCTCACTCTCAGGCTTGTCCTCCACCTTCTAACATTACCAATCCTTCTCTCACTCTCTACCTCAGCCCCACCTTCTATCTCTACCAATGCTTCTCTCACTCTCTGTCTCTCCTTCACCTTCTTTCATTGCCAATCCTTCTCTGGATCTCTGCCTCAGCCCCACCTTCTATCAATATGAATCCTGTTCTCACTCTATGTCCCATCCTCCATATTCTATTATTACCAATCCTTCTCTCGCTCTTTCTCATCATCTTCTATCATTAGCAATACTTCTCTCACTCTCTGCCTTAGCCCCACATTCTATCTCTACCAATGCTTCGCTCACTCTCTGTCTCATCGTCCACCTTCTATCATTGCCAATCCTTCTCTGACTCTCTGCCTCAGCCCCACCTTCTACCACTACCAATCCTGCTCTCACTCTCTTTCCCTTCCTCCATCTTTTAGCACTATGAATCCTGCTCTCACACTTTCTCATCCCCCACCTTCTATCATTACCAATCCTTCTCTCACTCACTGCCTCAGCCCCACTTTCAATCACAGGGAATCCTGCTCTCACTCTCTGTCTCATCTAATCACTATGAACCCATTATCCCTCTCTCTCTTATCCTCCACCTTCTATCATTGCCAATCCGTCTGTCTGTATCTATCTAATCCTACACCTTCTATCATTACCAATCCTTCTCTCACTCTATGGCTCAGCCCCACCTTCTATCACTATGAAACATGCTCTCACTTTCTGTCTCATCCTCCACCTTCTATCACTACCAATCCTGCTCTCACTCTCTATCTCAACCGCCACCTTCTATCACTATGAAATCTGCTCTCACTCTGTCTCATCCTCCACCTTCTATCATTACCAATCCTTCTTTCACTCTCTGTCTCATCACATTGTATCATTACCATTCCTTCTCTTACTCTTTACCTCAGCCCCACCTTTTAACTTTACCAATCCTTCTCGCACTCTCTGCCTCAGGACCACCTTCTATCAATATGAATCCTGCTCTCACTCTCTGTCCCATCCTCCACCTTCTATTATTACCAATCCTTCTCTCGCTCTGTCTCATCATCTTCTATCATTATCAATACTTCTTTCACTCTCTGCCTCAGCCAACCTCTACCAGTACCAATCCTGATCTCACTCTCAGCCTTGTCCTCCGCCTTCTATCATTACCAATCCTCCTCTCACTCTCTGCCTCAGCCCCACCTTCTATCTCTACCAATGCTTCTTTCACTCTCTATCTCATCCTCCACCTTCTATCATTGCCGATCCTTCTCTGCCTCAGCCCCACCTTCTATCACTAGGAATCCTGCTCTCACTCTCTGTCTAATCCTGCACCTTCATACGTTCCCTATCCTTCTCTCGCTCTCTGTCTCATCCTCCACCTTCTATCATAACCAATCCTTCTCTCACTTTCTGTCTCATTACCTTCTATCCTTACCAATCCTTCTCTCACTTTCGGTCTCACCACCTTCTAGCATTACCAATCCTTCTCTGACTCTCTGCCTCAGCCCCACCTTCTATCACTACATATCATGCTCTCATTCTCTGTCTTATCCTCCATGTTCTGGCATTACCAATCCTTCTCTCACTCTCTGCTTCTGCCCCACCTTCTATCACTATCAATCCTTCTCCGACTCTCTGTCCCATACCTCACCTTCCATCATTTGCACTCCTGCACTCACTCTCTGTCTTATCCTTCACCTTCTTTCACTACCAGTCTTGCTCTGGTCTCACCCTACCTCATCCTACTACCTCTATCACCATGGATCCTGCTCTCATTCTTTATCTGACCGTCCTCACTCTATCACAACAATCCTGAGTCTCTGGCTGTCTCACTTCCCCACCCTCTGTCACTTTCGTTGCTTCTCTCACTCTCTGCCTCAGTCCACCTTATTTCATTACCAATCCTTCTCTCACTCTCTGCCTCCGCCCCACCGTCTATCACTGTGACCCCTACTCTCACTTTGTGTCTCATCCTCCACCTTCTAACATTATTGTTAGGGAGAATTCTCAGTAATGTGCTAATGACTCTCTACCTTGGAGAGCCCCAGCACTTTTGCTGGAATCTAGAACTTTTAATTTTTTAACCTGGAGAGAGTGAGACCTTTTTTCTGACTCTCTCATCTATTTCTCAGTGATTTGAATACTGTTTCTTTTGGTTCTTGGAGTCTTACAAACTCCATAGACATCTTTTTTACATTGTGGCACACAGCACCTTCTCTGCAATGGCACATGGAAGTCTTTTAGATTTCCCAAAGGCTTAAATACCTTCGTTTGGATAATTTACTGTTTCGAAGAGCAGTGATGTGAAATTACCTTTACTTACATCTGTAACTTTCTAGGCCCAGCACACGGTATCTTACTATAGGGTGCTGGAGGGGTTGCTCGGTATCTTTTTTATCTAGTTTCTAATGTAATATGTTTATGTTACCCTTTCCACAATTAATGGCTGATGGCAGTGCTTTACCTTTAACTACCATTGTGTGTTTTTACTGCGGGCTCCATTTGCAACTGCAGTACCGCACCCATGGGTGCAATCTTTGTCAAAATGGCCCAGGTCTTCTTTTTTTGCCACTTCTTGCTGGAACCATCCTTCTTGAAACCTACTCTGTGTGACAAACCAAGTTTGGTCCATTTGTTCATTTTGTCTTTGGCGGGATTTACGAGTGAAGCCTGCTTCTGGCTCCAATATATCTGGTATTGGCAGGAAGTGAGGAAGGTGCCCTAAAATCCCTGTGCTTAATCCTCTTGGTTACAGGAATGCATCTGAAGGTGATTGGTCAGCTGGCTGCCTGGCAAGGACAGCCACCCTGCTGTGTGATTGACAGCTAGGCTGGAATACATGGGAGAAACCTGCTTAAAAGGCAAGGCTTTTTGACTTGGAAGGCAGAGTCAACCGCTGGATAAAGGAATCCGAAGAAGAACTTGGAAGAGATACCCGCTGCAACTCCAGGACAGTAGGTTTGCCCGGTCAGTCCCTGCTGCTGTGTTGAAGCTCCAAATTCGCCTCAACTAGAGAAGCCCTGCACGGACGACTTCTCCCCTTGAGTTGGTGGGACCAATCAACCACAAAGTGAACTTGTCTGGACATCCCCTTGAATCTGGCTGTACTTCCACTGCTCTCTGTCTCATCCTCCACCTTCTATCATTACCAATCCTTCTCTCACTCTGTCTCATCCCCCACCTTCTATCATTACCAATCCTCTCGCTCTCTGCTTCAGCCCCACCTTCTATCACTACAATTCCTGCTCTCACTCTCCGTCTCATCCTCCACCTTCTATCATTACCATTTCTTCATTCACTCTTTGCCTCAGCCCCACTTTCTATGACTACCAATCCTTCTCTCACTCTCTGCCTCATCCTCCATGTTCTATCATTACCAATCCTTCTCTCACTCTCTGCCTCAGCCCCACCTGCTATCACCACAAATACTTCTCTCACTCTCTGCCTCAGCCCCACCTTCTTTCATTACCAACCGGCTCTCACTCTCTGTCTCATCCTTCACCTTCTATCACTACCAGTGTTGCTCGTGTCTCACCCTACCTCCTTCTACTACCTCTATCACCATGCAGCCTTCTCTCATTCTTTATCTCACCATCCTCACTCTATCACAACCAATCCTGATTCTCTCGCTGTCTCACCCCCACCCTCTGTCACTATAAATCCTTATCTCACTATCTGCCTCACCCCACCTTCTATCACTACCAATCCGTCTCTCACTCTCTGCCTCAGCCCCAACTACTATTATTACCAATCCTTCTCCGACTCTCTGTCCCATACCCCACCTTCCATCATTACCAATCCTGCTCTCACTCTCTGTCTCATCCTTCACCTTCTATCACTACCAGTCTTGTTCTGATCTCGCCCTACCACACCCTAGTACCTCTATCACCATGCATCCTGCTCTCATTCTTTAGCTCACCATCCTATCACTATCACAACCAATCCTGATTCCCTTGCTGTCTCACACCCACCCTCTGTTACTATCAATTATTCTCTCACTCTCTGCCTCATCCTCCCTGTTCTACCATTTCCAATCCTTCTCTCACTCTCTGCCTCATCCTCCATGTTCTTTCATTAACAATGTGAAAGTTCAGCTTTTCTCATTTGCTTAGCAGCCCATTTCGGCATAACACGGTCCTTCATTATCTTTTCAAATAACCACCTTCTTTCAGAAGTTGGTTTTGGGTTCATTGACACTAGACCAGGTGTATTGGTACTCATTACTTGTGTAGGTTCAACCTTTATCAACCCCTTGCCTTGTCTGTTCTGCCGACCCTGTCTCTGGCGTTTAAAAGCATTTGCTGAGACAAGTGTTGTGTGTGTATCATTACTCATTACATCCATTTGAAGCTCAGACATTCTACCCTCCTTCTTTGGAACAGGAAATACTATATAGGGTCTAGGCTGTCTTATAGTTGCCACATGTATATTCTCCTTACTTTCAGGTGGGTGCATAGATTTGTCTTCTCCTCACTGTACTCTGGCAACAGTAAGAATTGTTCTGTAATGACTGTAAGCAACCCAATTATTATTTTTTCATTGCCAGGGTTTTAGAGAAACTCTGGTATGATAGTAATTCTTCACACTAGTGACGGATAGGAGCATAGCACCAATTTGAATTAAGTGAGTATGTTTCTAGTAAGGTCATTACTATGTGACACCATGAGTAAGTCCAAAGAAAGACTTGGAATGGAATGTATCTGGATACTAAATAATTTTCCAATTTGTATATCCACGATAAAAGTCTGGCATAACTATCTTATCAAGGCTTCAAGTATGCCTTTGTCCAAAGTCAATGAGCTATTGTGGCTTTATGAATGCTGATCTTCACTTAACCCTGCAACTATGATGCAGAAAGTGTTCAATTTTATGTTGTTTCCCCTTTATAGTATTGCTCAGAAACGGTGAGTCCAAAACTAAGCCATAGTACAAACAAAAGTTCCTTTTTCTTTCCACTTGTCAGGTTATGCATCCTTCTTCCTCGTCATGGATCTCGTCTGCACGTGCTATGTTTCTTCACCATCGTTTGTAGTCACTTTGCATAGGGGTGAGGGCAGAGGGGTTTCTCCAGAGACAATGTTAACTTCCCCTAGGAAGATCCAAGCTTGCCTACCCTGCACTTTGACAGCAGATGGCGTGATGTCCTCAACAATGAAAGGACCGTCCCACCTTTTCCTTGTGTAATTACGAATCAAGATTTTGTCCCCTGATTATAATTTGGGTTCATATAATTCTGGAAACATGTCTGTTGAAGCATCTTCTTCTGTGCTCTGTACTGCCCTGCACTCTCGTCTCTGCAGCTGTCCTGAAATTACAGAAGAACTGGAAGTCATACAGTTCAGATAGTTTTGCAATTCCAATCCTACCACTTCTGCTGTCGGCTGAACATCACTTCCAGTTCTAGTTAGAGGCATTAAAAGCATTCTGATTCTTCTGCCCGTCATGATTTCGTGAGGCGCAAGATGGTGGTCAGAAACTGGTTGGTTCCTCAGTGCATATAATGCCAGTGGTAGGCAATGCACCACCCTTTCTTCAAAGTAAACGTCAACGTGGCTATCCTTTCTTTCAACAAGCCATTGAGCTTCTCACAGATTCCATTTCCTTGTGGATGATAAGATGAAGAAAACTTGTGCTTTATACCAAGCAACTAGCTGATCTGTTCAAACACTGTGTTAACAAAGTGAGGTCCATCAGCTGATCTCACGACTTCACATACTCCCCATCTAGGAAACACTCCTGCACTAAGAATTTGGCCCCACGGGTAGTGTCTGAGTGTGTACATGGGTCTGCTTCTATCCATCTTGAGAAAGGACATACCACAACAATTAAATACCTGTACCCGTTACATACTTGTATCATGTCAACATAGTTGATAGGCAAGTGTTGAAATGGACCATTAGGTCTTGGAATGACTCCCCTAACTGTGCACAGTGTGTGCCCAGCCATCAATTTCTGACAGACTATACAATTTATCATAAAAAATGAAACATTCTCCATTAGGTTTGGCACAAACCATTCTTCAGCAATGGTTGCAGCTAGGTTCTCCCTTGTTATAATCGCTGGGTAGTGTATCTATTCCAGCACCACCCTTAATAAGGCTATAGAAATCACTGGTTTACCAATGCTGTCTTGTCGCCATAGAGCCTTGCAGGGGTTTAAAGAACACCCTCTTTGCTTCGATAGATTATTTTCTTCCTGAGGTGCCTCCCCTTCAAGCTCCATCAATTGCGTGCTAGACAGGTTACTGTATCCTTCAGGTGCAGTCATCATTACATTCATTCTCTCATTTACATCAAGCGTGTCAAATTCGTCATCACTTTATCTGCAATCGCTGCACGCGTGGCCTCAGCATCTGCTGCTTGATTTCCATGTGAGATAACATCTGTCCCTTTCGTGTGAGCTGCACATTTAATGACCGCTATGCCCACTGGGAGTTGTAGTGCTTTAATGATCCTGTCCAATAAGGCGGCATTCTGCACTGGCATTCCATCCGCTCGAAGGTAGCCCCTCCTTTTCCAGCACGCTAGTCCTGCATGTACTGTTGACATCACATAGGCGGAGTCACTGTACACTGTTACTTCCTGGTGTGCATGTTTCTCAATCGCGCGTATCAATGCCAATAACTCTGCAGCATGTGCTGAATAGTGTGATGTAATCGTGTACTGACAAGCACCCAAAAGTCCCCATCAGCCGTGTGCTTTATCACACGGCGCCTGTATATCTTTGTCCATCATTTTGATCGATCCTCGAAGAACCTGCAATAAAAACTATCTATCCCTTTGCTAAAGCATTCTCCTTTATTCTAGGGATTTTGTCATAAAACTATACCTAGTTCACACTATCATGTAGGGGCTCTCCTTCCGTGATTGGCTCAGCTATAAACATAGCTGGTTTCACTATTTTACATCAAACTATTTTGATCACTGGATTCAATATTACTACCTCATAGGAAGAAGCCCTCTGTGAAGTCAATGTGCCTTTCCGTTTTTGAAGAAAGGCAAATAGTGCGTGCTCCACAAATAACGTCATGGAACATTCCAACACTATGGTTGCAGCCTTCCCTATCGCAAACACGGTGGCTGCCAAATTTTGTTTGCAAGGGAAATTATCTCTCATTACTGAGTCTTAAATTCCACTGTAATATGCTAGGAGTGTGTACCCCAATGTGGTTCTTTGAGTGAGTACTGCTGTCATAACAGTGCAATCCATGTGTTCGAATAAGTAGAATTCCTCTGCTTAATTAGGAATCCCTAAACCTGGAGCTGTGCAAATGGCTTTTTTCAATTCATCAAACCCTTCTTCTATGGCCTCAGTCCACACGATTTCTTCTTGCGATGCCTCTGCTTTCTTCAAGGCTTGTAATAAAGGCCGTGTCTATGAGCTGTAGCCAAAGGCCCATACCCTGACATAATTACAAAGGGCCTCATTACAAATCGCCCGGTATGGAAACAACGGTGGCGGTAAACCCGCCGCCACCGTTGTTTCCATACCGGGCGATCACAACTCCTGCAGGCGGGAGGTGATGTTCCCGCCAGGTCTGACCTGGTGGGTTTAACACCGCCCGCCTGCAGGTGGATGAGGAAACACCGGCAGCATTACGAGATGCTGCCAGTGTTTCCATGATCCCCATTCCCATTGAGTCCCATAGGACTCAATGGGAATGGGGATTAACACCATTCCGCCTCCGTGATTCCCGGGAAACTGTGGTTGTAATGCCCCGGTAATTCTGGGAATCACAGAGGCGGAATGGTAATACGAGTCTGGCGGTAACCAGGCGGTTTTACCACTGCGGTTACCGCCAGACTCGTAATGAGGCCCATAGTCCCAAAAAACTTTGTATCTGTTTTATCGTGTGTGGTTTGGCTGTTTTTAAAATGGCCTCAGCACTTTCAGGGGTTACATTCTTTCCCTCATGTGAAATCAATTGGCCTATGTACAACACTTCTTGTTGACAATATTGTAACTTTTCATTGTCAACCTTATATCCTTTTTCAGCAAGTATAGTCATCAGCTGAACAGAATCGCATCTGGACTCTTCCTCTTTGATGCTACAAACTTAAATGTCATCTACATATTGCAGAACAACACTTTCTACTGCAATATTGCTGAAGTTCATCTGAAGGACTCTATTGAAGATTGAAGGGGACTCACAGTACCCCTGAGGCAGCCTTGTGCTTTTCAGACAAACTTGTCTAAAAGTAAAAGATGTCAAATCTTGCAAGTCTTTATGCAATAGGATTGAGAAAAGGGCATTTTTCAAGTCAATCACTGTGAAATAATGTGCACCAACATGTATATTACATAGAATTGTACACAGGTCAGTGACTAGAGGGAACTTGGCCTGTACAATCTGGTTTATCGGTCTCAAATATTGTATAATCCTCCAAGATCCCCCTTTGATGTTTTAATCGGATAAACCAATGTATTACATGACGACTCTAAGATACCCTGATTCTTCATAGCGGAAATTGCCTAAAGAAATTCCTTCATCTGCCACTCTAGACATGGGATACTGTAGTGCTCAAGGTACAATTGCTCCTGGTTTCAATTGAATCTTTACTTCTTCAACCCCCTTTAGAAAGCCTATGTTATAGGGGCCAGTGGTCCATAATGAGACAGGCACCTTTGCAATGTCTTCCTCGAAATATTCAAGACGCTTCTGTGCTAACATCATTCTTTGAGGCACTCCCCTTTTAATTACTTTTACCCAATAAGTAAGGTTTATCTCAAGTATCACCTCGTCCTCAAATGGTTGATCCTCAAATAGATCGTCATCAGTGATGTCAGTCAACTTGTAACCTTCTCCTATGGTGATTATTGCAAACCATTGACTGCCTTCATCATCACAGCCTTCAAGCAGAGCCATTTCTCCTCGCACTATGGCTGCTTGTATCAATAAGGGAAATCCACGTCCCTTTTCCTCATGCATAGGCATTCTAATCAGGAGTTCTCATTGTTCTGTCTGCTAGGCCTGGCAGCTTGGACATTTGTATGCTTAGTCCAAATTGAAAAATCTCTGGTTCATAGCCATTCGTCCTGTTTATGCCATAATCATTTCGCACACGTTTAAATAATGCATTCCTGGAGTTGAACATACTATGCCTTCATCAGTGAACGAGATTGTCATATTTAACTTTGTCATCAAATCCCATCCCAATATATTGACAGGTGTTTGCCTTGAATAAAGCAGTGGAACCTTCCGGTCACATTCTCCAATAGAAACTGGAAGTTCTTTGGTAAAAGGAACATGACTTGTAGCTCCTGTGAATCCCTGAGTATTCATAACATTGCCGACATAGAAAACTTTCCCTCACGTATACATGAGCGGGTTTCACCCATGTCCACCAAGAACAAATAATCCTTGCCCCCTATAGTGACATCTACCCTTGGTTCCTCATGAGGGTCTGGTGTCACAGATAGTATGAAACACATCAGGTCTGCCAGTGAGCTGTCCTAATCCATGTACAACCTTGTTCCATTGTTTGTAAATGGATTCCTCCATCAACAATGGCATTCCCTATTCTGGGACTTGATACCTGCCCTGTGCTCATAGTCTTCTGAAGTTGCATGGGAGACTGCTGTGATTTCCCTTGTGGAGGCTTACCTGCTATTTGCTGTGGCTGCAAGATAATGCACAATGGTCAACTGGATTTCTCGAGCTGTTTCTCAACTTGCTCTGGCAGCCCTTAGCACAATATATGATAAAACACAGGTATAGATTTTCCCCAAGATTCACGCTTTTCGAGCATCCAAGTGTCTTGGAAACTCTGAATGTAGAGCAACGGATCCTCTCCTTCCTTCATCTTTCTTGTCATTATAGCTCCCATATAAGATGTATCCGTATATAGGACTCAAAGCACTTTCCAAACTTGTGCTCTACAATTATTAAATGGCGCTCCATCATGCACAGTGTTGACTGTAGTCACACCAGGGTTACCTGCTTGTGTTCATTTGTCATCAGCTCTCTCACCAAGTATGGCGGCCAAAAGACCTTTGATGTCCCCTATAGCTAACGTATTACCTCCCATAATTATTTCTAACCATGTATCCATTTCCCAGCCCCAGAAGTCAAAATCGGGAGCTTACATTTTAGGTTCCTCTGTCCATCTCGGCCATGGTATGTACTGTGGCCTTGTTCCTCTCTTTTCTAGCAAGGGGAACTGTGATGCACCACACTCATTCTCATCTCTCATCATTTGTCTATCTACTGCAGGGGTGATATTCCCACATCACCGTCTACCGAGAAATGAACTTAGCCTGCTTACGTAAGGCGGAGACGCCCACCTCTGACCATGGGGTTGCCACTTATGTCGGTCTGACTGTGTCAGTAACTCTGGTGCCTTAGATGTGGGCACAGTTAAATCTGACCATTGTATTCCCTTATCCATAGGAAAACATCTTTCTGAACCTTGTACATTTTCTCTCTCCTCCCTCTGACAAGCTTCCCTTTCTTCATCTGATATTGCCTGGTCCCACCTTGCACAGCTTCTCTCGTCTGCTTCATTTCTACTCAGAGTCAGTCTGTCTAAAGACAGCTCCTTATGTCTTGTGCCACACAAAGCTTCCTCCGTGTCGTACAACTGAGTACTCTCAAGACGATCATTTTTTCCGTTGCCCTGAGCTTCCTTCTGTGCTCTCCTCTCATGGTATACTTTGTTGATTGCTTCCCCAATGCTCCTTGAATCAAACTCATCTTCCAGATTCGCTCTAGATGTGCATGGTAATTACTCGTATTCGGGAAAAAATTCCTCTATGTCTTCCCAGTCTACTACTGGATCGGAATTTCTAATTTCTTTTTCCAAATATTCAAGATCACATGCTCTCTGCCTTTGTTTGCGTTCCATATCCTCATCAAAGTCTCTGCGCTTTCTCGCTTCCTCTCTTACTCTGTCTTCCTCTCTTCTTTTCTTATCTCTCCTTTCATTTGCCCTTTTGTATTTCCTCATTCTTTTGTCTTTTTATTGTTTTCTCTTGTATATTTTGTTCCTCTTCTTCTATTCTTATCTGCACTAACATTTCGCGATCATCAGCTGTTCTTTGCTTGTTGTCGCGTTTCCTTTGCTCTTCTGCTCTTCCCTGTTTTTTAGCTTGTTCATCCTGATATAATTCCTCTCATTTCGGTCTACCTTTTCTTCTTGCCCCTTCATCCCTTAATCGTTCTTCTCTTTCCCTATCCTTTTTCTCTTGTTCGTCTCGTTCTTCCCCTTGTCTCATATCCTCAATGCCTTTACCATCGAGTTTCAATAGAATCTGACCTCCCATACATTCGTTCTGTGAGAGTGTGATCTCATTAGTTGTATCTCCGTCTCCCTTCCATCTCTTTATTCTCTTCCCGTATAAAGAGATATACCTGCTTGATTGTTTCTTTCCTTATTGTTAGGCAGAATCCTGTGCAGTTCCCTTAGGGAGCACTAGAGAATATTAAGACTACAGGTATGAGCAAGAAAAATCCCCTCTGGTATAAGTCTGTACCACAAAGATTTAGTTGGTAGCTGTGGCTAAGCAGTCAGACTTATCTCAAGAGGGAGATGAGCAGTATTCAAGGTTTACACAATAGGTATCACAGTATTATGGCACAAGGAACCAATGACCAAAGCTTTGTATTAAAAACAGAATATATTGATGTATTTTATACACATCTAGTTCAACACATAAATCACATCTGATAAAACAAGTTAAGTGTAGTCAAGGAAAGTATATACAACTCCCTAGTCAATTGTAGACAAGTTTGCGGTAGAGTGAAAACTGAGCAACACGGCACAGTGAAATCCAACTACAAATGGCACTCTAGCAATTTAGCGAAAGGGAGGGAAAGCACAAGTTAAACTGAAATATCTTCAGACACCCCCTAGCAACACTTCCCTGAAGTTTTGTGAACAATTTATGCACAGTAATACTTTAGCAGAAAGATAAGTAATTGAAAACTGAGCAAAATGGCACTTCACAAGTTAAGACAGTAGGAAGGAAGAGGTGTTTAGAAGATTTAGTTGCATCAACACATTTCTCATTGAGAATCAATCTAGTGAGAGCAGATCTAACACATCAGACAGAGTCAATAGGCCTGAGCCGGAGTCAGTGGTACAGGACCAAGAGCTTAGGAGCAAAAAATGTTCTTGTAGCTGCAGGCAAGTCTTTGGTTAACCAATATTGAAAAGGTAGATGCGAGGTGAAAGACAATGTTAGACGAGGGGCGGCCAACCTAACAAGTAGATAAAGGATTTAAAACACCTTTAGGGCTACCACTCAGAAAGGGAGGCCTGGCGGAACAAAGGACCTTTAAATGAAGAAGTGTCTCCTGCGGTGGCGGTTGTTCCTGGCAGTTCCTGCAGTTCGGGGGATCCAGCAGAGGAAGAGAGGCTCTTGTTGTGGAGGAAGGTTCAAATTACTTCCCTTCCCAGGGATGAAACCAGCCGTGGTGCTGCCCAACAAAAAAAGTGTATGCTCCTTTAAATCGCGGTCCGGGTGGATGGCTGCCTGGCTATCCAGCCTCCAAGTGCTGGGCACTGGCGATTCGACCAAGGCAGGTCTGAAGAAGCGATTGGTGAACTGGTTGGTCCCACCAGCTCAAGGGAAGAAGGCTCTTGCGAAGAAGATCTCCTCTCGTTGTGTGGAAGAAAAGTGGTGAGATGATGCAGCAGGGCTTCACTGGTGGTGCAGGTGCTGAAGATGTCCGTGGCTTCTCTCCCCTTCGGTTCTGTAGCTCCAGTGGCAACGTCTTACTCTTCCAGTCCTCAGGACCCTGCTTTTATGCAAAAAGAACCCTGTTCATACAGTATAGCTGTCACTCACACAGCAGAGTGGTCATATTGGCGGGAGACCCTCCAGCCTATCAGGATAGAGTGCGACATGGGTTGCGGAGGCACCCCTGTCCAGGGGGCCTACTCCCCCTCCCACACAATGGACAAACCCCAAACTCAGTGGCGCTGAAAGGAGGGCTTCTTGGCAGAAGCCCGCCAAAAGGACGAACAAAGCATCCCCGACTTTGGTTAGGAGTTTAGAGTAAGACACCAGAAAGAATTTATACTAAAGTTCTGGCAAATAAAACCTACCAGAGTAAAGTTAATAATAAAATAAACCGGCAGTATGTTAGAGGCTGTCAGAAAAAGTGGTAGCCTCGAACAATGGGAAAATCCCATAGGAAAATATTTGTGGTTGAATATTTAAGGTAGTAACCACTGCCACAATCCAGAAACTTTAGAGAGAGGGACTTTACGGTACCCCCTCAAAAATGAACCTAACGGAAAAACTATTAACCCTTTCCAGTGCCTCCATAGTAAGATGGGTTATACTGGTTAAGTTCATAAGAATTGACTAGTAAAGTCAATGGGGACATACATGCCCTGGGAGACAGTAGTCAATCCCAGGGTATGGAGTCTATGTTTGGGGGTCACTACGACACCCCTGTGTCACTGCACTGTGGGTGCTGTGTAATACAGGTGAATAAAGATGGTTCCTATGGGGGAGAGAAAATCCCATAGGCATTAAACACAAAAATAGCCTAGAACACACATAGCAAAAATATCTAGGAGTGGGAAAAAGAGTCTCACTCTTAGCAGGTAAAAAGAAAGAATCCCTTCAAATCCAGCAAAGCTGCTGGGGGACTCTATAGGTAAGGGAAATTAGCTATAGAATGAGAATTCTCCCTAACACTTGCCCCCCCACCCCATACTAAGGGACGGGAGGGTCTAATCCACTACTGGATGAGTCTCTTGCCTCTAGTCGGTTATAAACATCCTAGAGAGACCATCAGCATTTTGGTTGACCATCTCAGAAGTTTTGGGTTTTCCCCTTTCATTTGCATCAACCATCTCAAGGGTTGGTGGTCTGTTTGAATGATGAAAGTAGATCCATACAAGTATGGTCTAAACCTCTTCAAAGCCCACACAATGGCAAAACATTCTCTCTCAATACTTGCCCACCTTGTTTCAGGTTCCTTCAGTTTCCTACTGATGAAGCAAATGGGGTGCTCCCTACCTTTCTCATCCAGTTGACTGAGTACTGCACCTATACCTATATTGGAAGCATCTGTTTGTACAATGAAGAGTTGGTGGTAGTCAGGAGCTCTGAGAACTGGAGCTTGACAAAGGGCTTTCTTCAGGCTTTCAAAGGCCTGATTGCACTCCTCATTCCATTTGATCTTTTTAGGGAACTTAGGAGAAGAGATTACATTCAGTGGAGAAGCTATGGACCCATAGTTCTCAATGAGATTCCTGTAATACCCAGTGAGGCCTAGGAACGCTCTCACCTGGGTTTGAGTAGAAGGGGTTGTCCAATTTTGCACAGCTTCAATCCTGCTGAGCAAAGGCCTTATTTCACCACCTCCTACCTCATGCCCAAGGGAGACCACTTTACTCTGACCAATCTGGCATTTACTTGCCTTTACTTGCCTTTATGGTCAGATTGGCCTTTTCAAGAGCCTGCAAAACATATCCTATGTGGTCAACATGTTCTTTCCAAGTAGGGCTAAACACTGCAATGTCATCCAAGTATGCCATGCAGAAGTCCTCCATCCCATTCAGAACCTGATTAACCATCCTTTGGAATGTAGCAGGTGCTTTCTTTATTCCAAAAGGCATAACCTTAAACTGGTATAAGCCAACTGGGGTGGAGAATGCAATTTTCTCCTTGGCATGGTCAGTCAGGGCTATTTGCCAATAGCCTGACGTGAGATCAAATGTGCTGAGGAACTTGGCTGATGCAAGTCTATCCACCAGCTCATCTGTCCTTGTCAAAGGATGGGCATCAGTCTTAGTGACTGCATTTAGAGCTCTATAGTCCACACAGCATCTCAACTCCTTGGATCCTGCCTTTGGTACTAATACAACTGGGCTAGACCATGGACTAGTAGAGGGCTCTATTACCCCGAGAGCAAGCATCTTGTTGACCTCTCCTTTGATGTGGGTTCTTACATTCTCTGATATCCTGTAGCCCCTGCTTTTGACAAGTAAACAGTCACCAGTTTGGATATCATGTTGGACCCAAGGGGTCAAACCTGGTGCTAGAGAAAACAGAGGGGCAAATTGATTTAACAAAACTTTGCACACCTCCTGTTGCTCAGGTGTCAGATTAGAAGAGAGATTAACTCCTTCTATTTTCTCATCCAAAGGTTTGCCTCTGAGGAGGTCAGGTATAAGTTCACTCTCCTCCTCCTCTTGAGATGAAGCTAGAAGCAGAGCTCCCAGTTCTGGTCTCGAGACATAAGCTTTTAGACGGTTGATGTGAAAGACTCTAGGAGCCTCCTTAGGATTGCCTAAGTCCACCAGATAGTTCACCTCTCCAAGTTTTCCGACAACCTTGAAGGGTCCCATCCATTTGTCCAGCAAGGCCCTCTGCCTTGTTGGGACCATAACAAGAACTAGCTGGTCTTGAGCAAACTCAACCATGTTGGCCTTATGGTCATGCCAATGCTTGAGCAGAGCCTGACCTGTTATCACTTGCCTCAGCCATCATGTGTGACATTCTCCTCCGGAGTCCTATCTCATAGTCAGTGACTCTGACTGGTGTGGGGGAAGGAGCACTATCCAACCCCTCCTTGATCAGGGCCAATGGACCTCTGACCGAATGGCCATAGAGAAGTTCAAAGGGCCTGTAACCCACTCCCACCTGAGGGACTTCTCTATATGCAAAGAGAAGGCATGTAAGTAGAAGATCCCACTTTTTCTTAAGGGGGTCCTCTAAAGCTCCTATCATGCTCTTCATGGTTCTGTTAAACCTTTCTACCAATCCATTTGTCTGAGGGTGGTATGCTGTTGAGAACTTGTAGGTAACTCCACAGTTTTTTCACATGGCCTTCATGTAGTGGGACATAAAATGTGACCCCCTGTCGGATATTACCTCCTTAGGAAACCCAACCCTGGTAAAACTACCAAGGAGGGCCTTAGCCACAGCCGGAGCTGTAGCAGTCCTCATAGGAATTGCTTCAGGGAACCTAGTAGCATGGTCTACTACAACAAGTATAAACCTGTTGCCTGAAGAAGTTGGAGAATCAAGTGGACCAACAATGTCAATTCCTACCCTCTCAAATGGTACTCCCACCACAGGGAGAGGCACTAAATGTGCCATTTTCTTGGAATCACTTTTACCAGAAGTTTGGCAAGTGTGGCAACTCTTGCAGTACTTATCTACCTCAGCCCCCATTTTAGGCCAATAAAAGTAGAGAGAGAGTCTTTCCTTGGTCTTCTTGAAACTCAAGTGACTAGCCAAAGGTATCTCAAGGGCTAGTTGCAAGAATTGGAGTCTGTTCACTTGGGGCACAACAAGTCTCTTGTAGTCTCCAGTGGTTGACTCTGTTGGTTCACTATAGAGGAGGCCATCTTCCCAGTTTAACCTATACTTCCCAGGCTCTTGCCCTTCAAGCTGAGAAGCTGCCTGGTGGCAAAGACCTTCCAGAGTTGGACATTCTCTTTGTCCCTTACTGAAGTCAGCCGTTGGGGTCCACCTCCTGCCAGTAAAGACTGCAGCTCAGGATGGTCCACAGGGTCAAGATCTCCAATGAGTTCCTGGCCTCCTACTAGATCTGAGTCCTCAGGCTCTAGTTCAACCACACATGGTTGTACCTCACTCTCAGCCTCAACTGGAGGAGGAATCACAGGTGTGATTTGTTGACAACCTATGAGATTTCCTGGTTGGCAGCACTGGAGTGCTCTCTGCTGGTTTCTTCTGTGAAGTCTTGGGTTTCTCCTTTGATTCGGGTTGCTTGGAAATAGCAGTTAGTAACTCCAGTGGAGTAGGAGTGATCTCTGTGAGGCAGAATCCTGTGCAGTTCCCTTAGGGAGCACTGCAAAAAGATTAAGACTACAGGTGTTGGCAGTAAACACAATTGATAGCAGTCTGCACCACCCAGATTTACCTGTAGCTGTGGCTGAGCAGTCAGACTTCTCTCAAGAAGAGTTAGACAGTATATAGAGTATACACATTAGGTACAAAAAGACAGCAGCACAAGCAAACACTGACCAGAGTTTTGGTATAAAAGTATATAGTTATTTATTTAAAAACACACTTGTAAAATACACTGGCACTTATATGTCAAGCAAGTTCAAACACAGTCACTAGAAGTATATACACCTCCCTAATTAAATTATTTGACAAGTCTGAGTTAAGACACCACTTATTTGCAAAACAGAGGTGAGTGCTAACATTAGATGGCACTCCAATAATTCAGTTTAAAAAGGGAGAGAAAAGGCAAAGTATGGAAACAACACAATACCAACACTTTTAAGAAACCACAGTAAGTCAAGAAAGGCAGGGTCTACTGTAGAGCAAAAAGTTCATAGGCCAGGCCCAATCTTGGAGAGAGCAAGGCGGAATGTGTCCAAGATCACACAGTGGAAATGCACTTAAAGTCTTTGCAGAAAAGTAAAAAAGGAGTAGGAATAGTTCAGAAAGGCAAAGTTAGCAGGTCTGGGGCCAACCCAGTATAGAGGACAAGGATTTAGGGGACACCTTGAGCACTCTGTAGAAAGGGAGGCCAGGCAGGACACAGTAGCTTAAATGGGAAGGAAGCTCCAACGGGGGCAGTTCTTCCTGGCAGTGGTTGCAGCTCGGTGTTCCAATCAGAGGAAGAGAAGATCTCGTCGTAGAGTAAGTTTGGAGTCGTTGCTTTGCCCAGGGATGAAACCAGCCGCGGAGTTCCCGATTAAAAGGTGCGGTCCTTTTATTTGCGGTCAAAAGTGGTGAGCTTGGCTATCCGGCCACCGGGGTGCTTGGCACAGGCAATTCAACCAAGGAACACTTCTGGGAGCGAAAGAAGGTGAACTGGTTGTTCCTACCAGCTCAAAGGGGGACAGACTCTCCAGATGAAGATCTTCTCCTGTCGTTGGAAAGTGGTGAGTTCGTGCAGCAGGGCTTCACCAGTGGTGTCGTCGGGTTGCAAGTGGCTTAGCTTCTTCCTCGTCGGATATTTAGGTCCTGTGGCTACTTCTGAAGTTCCAGTCCCAAAGGCCCTGCTTTTATGCAGCAAAACCCCCATTCATCAGCCTAGCTGTCAATCACACATGCTAAGTGGTGAGCCAGGAAGCTCACCACTGAGCCAATTAAAATAGAGTGCGATTTGGGTTGCCGAGGCAACGCAGTCCAGGGTGCCTAAACCCCCCTCAACCCCTCCTAAGAAACCAGACAGAGTGGCACCACTTGGAGGGCTTCTGTGGAGAAGCCCGCCAAAATAGTGGAACAAAGGGCTCGACCTTTGTTGGAGTCACAGAGACGGACACAAACGCCATTTTAGAACCGAGTTCTGGCAAAAAGACCCAACCGGGGAATTAATATTAAATAAATAAACCAGTGCCCCCTTGAAAACAGACCCAGGGGCAATCGAATTACCCCTACCCAGTACTTCTACAATATGATGGTTTGTACTGGTTCTTTTCACAGATTGGGACTAGTAAAGCCAATGGTGACTTTACATGCCCTGGGAGAAGTAGTCAGTCCCAGGGTATGGAGTCTATGTTTGGGAGTCACTATGACAACCCTGTGTTACTGCACTTAGGGTGCTGTGTAACACACATAGGAAAACAGATGATGCCCTATGGAGTAAACAGAGGTTACCCCATAGCGCATGAACACATACAAAGTCAAAGGTACATCTCAAATCATGCCTAAGAGTGGGAGGAAAAGAGTCTCACTCTTAGCAGGAGAAACAAATAAACCCCACAAATCCAGCAAAGCTGCTGGGGGACTCAGTAGGTTGGGAAAATTAGCCTTTACAGAGAATTCTCCCTAACAATCTCTTTTCCTATCATCTCCTCAGGAGAGCCTCTCAAGGTCCTCTTCCTTGCAGGTCTGGTAGGCTCCTGTAATCTCTTACTAGGAGGTCTGGCAGTACTTCACACTACTCCCAGGTCTTTCAGATCATTGCCGAACAGCACTCTTCCTGGTACTTCAGATTGTACACTCACAGGTATCCTGACAGTCATTTCATTGCGCTGGATGAGAGCTGGTAATTGGGGAAGCATCTGCACAGGCCCTCCAGCTAACTTAGTGAGGCGTTTGGGGGCCTTAGCAACATCCTCCACCTTGAAAAAAGATTTGTCCACCACAGTTATGCTGCCCCAGTGTCTCTAATGGCAGGAGTCTCCTGACCATTGACTAGGACACTGTCTTTATAATACTCTTTAGTATTAGGAGGGATATAATTAAACACATCTAAACTCTGTTGTTCCCACAACCCTTGGGATACTAAAGAAACACTAGCTGAGACTCCAATGGGGTCTTCAGCTAGTAGTTGAAAGTTTCCACTGACCATATGTACTTCCTCCTCTGGAGCGAAGGCTAAGGAGACAGTGTGGACCCCTGAAGGTTTACCCTTACATCTGGGATCCCCTTTCACATGATCAGTAGAGCCACAAACATAACATTTCCCAAATGTCTTTATGAATGGTGGCTTGCTCTGACCTCCTTCTGGTCTGGGACCAGAAGGTACACTAACCCTTGTGGCTTACCCTTAGAATTTCGTTTGGTGCGCTCTTTGGAATTGGAATTAGTTGACTTCTCTTTGTGGTCTTTCTTAGGCTGCTTTCTCTCATCCTTTTTCTGAGTTACCCCTGAATCCTTGTGAGTAACCCTGTTGGCAACCCACAAGTCAGCAGCCTTAGCTAACTTCTAAGAATCCAATTATTTTGAATCAGCCAAGTGCCATCTGAGCTCAGTAGAGCAGGCATCATAGATAGACTCCATCATAACAAGATTTCTCATTCCTTCATAAGTGTTAACTCTGCAACCCTAAATCCATCCCTCTAAGTTCGTCAAACACTCATTCACCCAAGTAGCCCAAGGGGTACTATCATGCTTTTTGAGGGTCCTAAACCTCTTAAGGTACTGGGAAGTAGTCCTCCCAAATCTAGCTATCAAAGCTAGCTTTACACATTCATAATCCATCCTATCCACCCCCACCCACCAACTCCATTACCACATCAGATGCAACAGTGGGGAGCCTAGAGAATAACCAGGGGATCAACTGATTCCCTGTGATATCCTGGAGCCCATGATTATATTCAAACATAGCAAGCCAATTTAATACATCCAACTTCGGTTCATACATACCCACAATCTCTTTAAGAATCTGGGGTCTTTTTGGACTGGAAGATCTAGAGGATTCGGGGAGAGAAGCATTTTCCAAAGACAATTTCTTCATCTCAAGCTCATGGTTGAGCTCCATTTCTTTGAGCCTTAGTTCTTGATGTCTCTGTTCAGTTTGGGCACTAATTCTTTTGAATTCTAGTTCAAGTCTCATTTTATCAAGTGAGATAAATTCAGGACTTAATGTGGGACCTGGTAAGGGTCCAGTAGCCACAGGCTGTGGCCTTTGAGCAGGCAGAGGGCCAGAGGGGGTGACATTGTTATCATCCTCTTCCTCATCTGTCTCAACAATAACATCTTCAACATTATCCTCATTACTGTTCGCCACATTTGCTGGAGTAGTAGGGCCTACAGCACCACTAGCCAGACTTTGCTTCTCTAACAGTCTATCAATCATTTCTGTTTTCTTGCCTTTGACAGGAAGAACTTGACTTTGTTAAAATAAACTTTTTATAATTGTTAACCTTGTGGTTAATTGAACCAAGGTACCAGTAGTACACTAAAATGTAAATCCAATACTTTTATCCTCACTGCTGAACACCAGTGTTAGGCAGAATCCTGTGCAGTTCCCTTAGGGAGCACTACAGAAGATTAAGACTACAGGTATGAGCAATAAATCCCCTTTGGTATCAGTCTGTACCACAACGATTTAGTTGGTAGCTCTGGCTAAGCAGTCAGACGTATCTCAAGAGGGAGATGAGCAGTATTCGGGGTTTACACAATAGGTATCACAGTACTATGGATCAAGGAAACACTGACCAAAGCTTTGTATTAAAGAGGAATATATATTTAATTTACACACTTCTAAGTTAACACATGAATCACAATTAATAAAGCAAGTTAATTTCAGTTGTTGAAAAGTATACACAACTCCCTAGTGGCTTGTAGACAAGTTTGCGCTATAGTGAAAACTGAGCAAAACGGCACAGTGAAAACCAATTACAAATGGCACTCTATCAAGTTAACGCAAGGGAGGGAAAATACAAGTTAAGTCGAAATATCTTAAAACACCTCCTAGCAACCTTTCCTTAAAGGTTGGTGAACAAGTAATGCACAGTAAGACTTTAGCAAAAGGATTTGTAAATGAAACTGAGCAAAATGGCACTTCACAGTTTAAACCAGTGGGAAGGAAGAGAGGTTTAAAAGATTCAGGAGCATCAACACAATTCTAGATGAAAACCAATCTAGTGAGAGCAGATCTGACAAGTTAGCCAGAGTCAATAGGCCTGAGCCAGAGTCAGTGGTACAGGTTTGAGAATTTAGGAGCAAAAATGTTCTTGTAGCTGCAGTCAAGTCTTTGGTAAACGAATATTGAAAAGGTAGATGCGAGGCGAAAGACAATGTTAAGAGAGAGGGCGGCCAACCCAACAAGTAGAATAAGGATTTAAAACACCTTTAAGGCTACCACGGGGAAAGGGAGGCCTGGCGGAACAATGTACCTTAAACGTGAAGAAGTGGCTCCTGCGGTGGCGGTTGCTCCTGATAGTTCCTGCAGTTCGAGGGGTTCAGCAGAGGAAGAGAGGCTCTCGTCATGGAGGAAGGTTTGAGTCGCTGCACTACCCAGGGATGAAACCAGCCGCGGTGCTGCCAAATGAAGTTTAAAAGGTACGCTCCTTTTAATCGCGGTCCGGGTCAATAGCTGCCTGGCTATCTGGTCTCCAAGTGCTGGGCACTGTCGATTCAACCAAGGCAGGTCCGGGTAAGCGATGGCGAACTGGTTGGTCCCACCAGCTCAAGGGAAGAAGGCTCTTTCGATGAAGATCTCCTCTCGTCGTGTGGAAGAAAAGTGGTGAGACGTTCCGGCAGGGCTTCACTGGTGGTGTAGATGCTGAAGATGTCTGTGGCTTCTCTCCCCTTTGGTTCCGTAGTTCCAGTGGCGACGTCTTGCTCTTCCAGTCCTCAGGACCCTGCTTTTATGCAGAAAGAGACCCATTCATACAGCCTAGCTGTCACTCACACAGTGGAGTGGTCTTCTTGGCGGGAGACCCTCCAGCCTATCAGGTTAGAGTGTGACCTGCGGCAACTCTGTCCAGGGGTGCTACTCCCCCTCCCAAACAACAGACCCACCCCAGACTCAGAGGCGGCCGAAAGGAGGGCTTCCTGGCAGAAGCCCGCCAAAAGGACGAACAAAGGATCCCCGACCTGGGTTAGGAGTTTAGAGTAAGACACGAGACAGAATTTATATTAATGTTCTGGCAAATAAAACCTACCGGAGTAAAATTAATAATAAAATAAACCATCATTATGTTAGAGGCTGTCAGAAAAAGTGGTAGCATCGAACAATGGGAAAATCCCATACTGAAAATATTTGTTGTTGAATATTTACAGTAGTAACCACTGCCACCAGCCAGAAACTTTAGAGAGAGGGACTTTACAGTACCCCCTCGAAAATGAACCTAAGGGAAAACTATTAACCCTTTCCAGTACCTCCATGGTAAGATAGGTTGTACTGGTTAAGTTCATAAGAATTGACTAGTAAAGTCAATGGGGACTTTACATGCCCTGGGAGAGAGTAGTCAGTCCCAGGGTATGGAGTCTATGTTTGGGGGTCGCTACGACACCCCTGTGTCACTACACTGAGGGTGCTGTGTAACACAGGTGAATAAAGATGGTTCCTATGGGTGAGAGAATATCCCATAGGCATTAAACACAAAAATAGCCTAGAACACTCAAAGCAAAAATGCCTATGAGTGGGAAAAAGAGTCTCACTCTTAGCATGTAAAAAGAAACAAACCCTTCAACTCCAGCAAAGCTACTGGTGGACTCTATAGGTAAGGGAGATTAGCATAGAATGAGAATTCTCCCTAACACAAATACATCTCATTCATCATTGAGAACGCTGATATCACAAGCTCTGCGGCAGTGAAAACCCTTGGTGTATACCTTGATGCTACCTTATCGATGGGTAGGCAAGTCAGCGCCATTTCATCCTCAGCAGCACTGACTACAAAAATCATAAATGCTGTGAAACCCCACCTCTCACCTAGTAACTGCCTCAATAGCGCCAGAGCCACTATCAGCACTAAGCTCGATTACTGCAACATCTTACTCCTAGGCACCTCCGCCAACAACATCAACAGACTGCAAATGGCACAGAACAATGCCCTTAGAGCAGCCCTCAGCATCCCTAAGAGAGAGCACATTTCCCAGGCAGGTAAAGACGCCCACTGGCTCCCCATCAAAGATCGCATAACATTCAAAGCCCTCGCCATCACCCACAAATGCCTTGCCCAGTCTGCACCAGCATACCTCTCGGAAAGAATACACAAAGTCCCAGCACACAGACCAAAATGCGCCCAATACACTCACCTTCTCGCAGTCCCAGCCTTCAACAGAGCCAAAGCTGGTGGCACTAGCTTCGAAGTACTTGCCCCAAAGGCGTGGAATGATCTCTCTCTCAGTCTAAGAAATTAAGAATCCTTTACAGTATTCAGAAAAGTATTAAAAACCAAGCTATTCAATTAGATCTGAACCATACACTTGCTGCTCTGTCTCTATCACTGTTCCTATGTAACCTTGGAACACCCATTATGGTTATACACTGCTGTCAGTGACTATTCTATTATCACTGCTTCTGTAACATGCCATAACCTGTTTTCAAGTAAATATGCTGTAACAGCGCCACGATGCCTCTGGGCCGCTGGGTGCTTTATAAATCCAAATAAATAAATAAATAAGCAGCATGAGTAGTTATGCCTGCATTAACAATTATTTGAGTCTGCAATTCCGGCCAGGCCTGGACAAGCTCAGACAGGAGCCTTGGAAACGGGCCTTAGGAGGTTGGCTGGCCTTATCCTGCTGGTTTGCCTGATTGGGCCTAGATCAGGCCTTAGAAGGGCCATCCTGATGGGAAAGGGGGCAAATCAGCGCTAAACTTCCAACAGCAGGGAAGGCCCTCCAAGAACTGCAAATGCAGCAGCGGACATGATGTAGAGATGTCCCAACGCTGTACCACAATGCAAGTTAAGCCACACAGAAGCAGTGGAATGCTGCAGCTGCCCTTTTCAGTCAAAAAGTTTTTCCAATGTTTCTTTTTTAAATACTCTTTTTTATGTGAACCAAAACGAATGTGTGCCCAGTGCACCACTTCTTAAATGCGTCACAGTGTCCGGAATGCTTACCTTATTTGTGGGTGATGGGAGTGGGGTCCTCAAGGCCTTGTGGTGAAAGGGGGAGCCTGTGCTGCTCTGGATGGCTTTGATGGTAAATGGAGGCAGGTGAGTGTTAGGGAGAATTCTCTGTTTAGGCTGAATTTCCTAACCTAGTGAGTCCCCCAGCAGCTTTGCTGGATTTCGGGAGTTTGTTTTTTTCCATCCTGCCAAGAGTGAGACTCTTTTCCTCCCACTCTTGGACATGAATGTGTGTAATTCCTTTGAATATCAATGTGTTCTATGGGCTATGGGTATTTTACTCCATAGGGTCTCATATGTTTTTCTATGTGTGTTACACCGCACCCTACGTGCCGTAACACTGGGGCGTCCTAGCGGACCTCCACCATAGACTCCATACCCGGGGACTGACTATGTCTCCCCGGGCATGTAAAGTCACCATTGGCTTTACTAGACCTAAATTTACTAACAGAACAAGTACAAACCATCTTATTGTGGACATACTAGTAGGGGTAATTCAATTACTCCTGGATCTGTTACTCGACGGGGCACTGTCCCATCCCCCCTCGTCGAGTTTTGGCTGGTGGCAGTGGAAACTACTTGTTATGTTCGACCCCGAACATAATCCTATGGGATTCCTCCCATTGTTAGAGATTGATACTTTTCCTCGTTAATTTCTAACGTACCACCGGTCTACTTATCTTAAATAAGTTTATCGGATGGTATTTTCTGCCAGAACTCGGTTTTTAAAATGGCGTCTGTGTTCGTCTCTGTGACTCCTAAACCAAAGGTTGAGCCCTTTGTTCCACTTTTGGCGGGCCTCTGTACAGAGACCCTCCAAAGTGGTGCCATTCTGTCTGGGTTACCACAGGGGTGTGGGAGGGGGTTTAGGCACCCTGGACCGAGTTGCCTTGCCAACTCCGGTCGCACTCTGGTGTGATTGGCCCAAGTGGTGAGCCTCCCCGCTCACCACATAGCATGTGTTGATTGGAAGCTAGTCTGAATGAATGGGGGTTTTCTGCATAAAAGCAGGGCTTTTGGGACTGGATCTTCAGAAGTCGCCACAGGACCTAAGAATCCGACGAGGGTAACGCTGAGCCGACCTGCACGACGACACCTCCGGTGGAGCCCTGCGGAACCGACTCACCACTTCCCGACGACAGAGGAGATCTCCCTGCCGGAGAGTCTCTTCCCCTGACTGGTGGGAACAACCAGTCCCCTTTCCTTTTTCGCAGTGGTCGAATTGCCCGTGCAGAGCACCTCGGCAACCTGATAGCCACTACCCCTGTACCGCGACCAAAAGGTGGTTCCTTGTGACGGAGCACTCCGCGGCTGGTCTCTTCCCTGGTGGTGCACCGGACTTCACTTTTCTTCGACGACGAGATCATCTCTACTCTTGGCAAAGATCCGACGTGCATCCACCACCTGGAACAACTGCCCCCGCCGGAGCTGTCTCTCCACAAACAAGGTACTGTGTCCGCCTGGCTTCCCTTTCGATCGGTTCGAGTGAGGTGTCTTAATCCTCTCCTTTCCGTTGGGTCGCCTCCAAGCTTTCTCACGTATTGTTCTGAACTGGTTCAATCTGCCGATAACAATTTGCTACAAAGACTCGAACGCATTTCCACTAGAGACTTTTTGGGACATATCGCCTTGCCTCTCTCCGAGTGGGCCTGGCCTCTGAACTTTATGCTCTATTGTGGTTCTTGCCTTCTTGCCTTGCATTTTTCCTGTGAAGTATTGAACTGTGTTGATTTCGTAACCTGCTTATTTTTCTCTCCCGTCCTAACTAATATTAGAGTGCCATCTAGGTTGAGGCATACACCTCTGTCTGCAAATAAGTGATGCTGGTAGAACCTAGACTTGTCGAAATATTGTTAGAGGGATTGATCGTTTCTTCTTCGTAGAGTAATTGTGATTGAGGTGTTTGCCACGATAGTGCCATAGTGTTTTCCATAGATGTGCCGTTATAAATAAATACCTTAATATCTTTACACTGAGTCTCGTTGCGTGTTTGCTTGTCTTACTGTGAAGAATTGCCCTATATTGTATACTCCACATACTGCTTAACTCTTCTTGAGGGAAGTCTGACTGCTCAGCCACAGCTACCAAGTGAATCTGTGTGGTACAGACTGCTACCAAGTGGGTTTACTGCCAAACACCTGTAGTCCTAAATCTTTTGCAGTGGTCCCAGAGGGAACTGCACAGGTTTCCGCCTAACAGTGAGTCATCTACCTTCTTCAAAGAGGTAGGTGAGTCACCACACCTCCTTTCCTGATGTTCATCACAGAGGTATGTGGGGTCACTACACCTGCTTTCTTAATTTTCTTCACTGAAGTAGGAGAGGCTCCCACACCAGCTTTCCTGATGTTTTTCACAAAGGTATGTGGGGACACCAGACCTGCTTCCTGATGATCCTCTCAGAGGTAGGTATGGCCACCACAGCTGCTTTGCTGATGTTGTTCACACATGTAAGTGGGGCCACCCGACCTGCTTTCCTGATGATCTTCACAGAGGTAGGTGGGTCCACCACACCTGCCTTCCTGATGTTCTTCAAAGAGGTAGGTGGGGCCACCACACCTACTTTCTTGATTTTCTTCACAGATGTAGGTGGGGCCACCAGACCTGCTTTCCTGATTTTCTACACAGAGGTAGGGGAGCCACCAAGCCTGCTTTCCTGATGTTCTTCACATAGGTACGTGGAGCCAACACACCTGATTTCCTGCTGTTATTCACAGATGTAGGTGGATCCACCACACCTGCTTTCCTGCTGTTCTTCACAAATGTAGGTGGGTCCACCACACATGCTTTCCTGATGTTCTTCACAGAGGTAGGTGCTGCCACCACACCTGCTTTCCTGCTGTTCTTCACAAATGTAGGTGCGTCCACCACACATGCTTTCCTGATGTTATTCACAGAGGTAGGTGGGGCCACCACACTTGCTTTCCTGCTGTTCTTCACAGAGGTAGGTGGGGCCACCACACCTGCTTTCCTGATGTTCTACACGGAGTTAGGTGGGGCCACCACAGCTGCTTTCCTGATGTTCCTCACATAGATAGGTGGGGACATCACACTTGCTTTCCTGATGTTCCCCTCATAGATAGGTGGGGACATCACACCTGCTTTCCTGATGTTCTTCACAGAGGTAGGTGGGGACACCAGACCTGCTTTCCTGATGTTCTTCACAGAGGTAGCTGGGGACACCAGACCTGCTCTCCTGATATTCTTCACAGAGGTAGGTGAGGCCACCACATCTGCTTTTCTGATGTTCCTCACAGAGGTAGGTGGGGACACCACAGCTGCTTTCCTGATGTTCTTCACAGAGGTAGGTAGGGATACCACAGCTGCTTTCCTGTTGTTCTTCAAAGAGGTAGGTGGGGACACCACACCTGCTTTCCTGATGTTATTCACAAAGGTAGTTGGGTACACCACACCTGCTTTCCTGATGCACTTCACAGATGTAGGTGGGCCACCACGCCTGCTTTCCTGATGTTCTTCACAGAGGTAGGTGAGGCCACCACACCTGCTTTCCTGATGTTTTTCACAGAGGTAGGTTAGGCCACCACATCTGCTTTTCTGATGTTCCTCACAGAGGTAGGTGAGGACACCACAGCTGCTTTCCTGATGTTTTTCACAAAGGTAGTTGGGTACACCACACCTGCTTTCCTGATGCACTTCACAGATGTAGGTGGGCCACCACACCTGCTTTCCCGATGTTCTTCACAGAGGAAGGTGGGGCACCACAGCTGCATTCCTGTTGTTCTTCAGAGAGGTAGGTGGGGACAACACAGCTGCTTTCCTGATGTTCTTCACAGAGGTAGGTAGGGATACCATAGCTGCTTTCCTGATGTTCTCCGCAGAGGTAAGTGGGGACACCACAACTGCTTTCCTGATGTTCTTCACAGAAGTAGGTGGGCCCACCACGCCTGCTTTGCTGATGTTCTACATAGAGGTAGGTGGGGATATCACACCTGCTTATCTGATGTTCTTTATAGAGGTAGGTGGGGCCACCAAGCCTTCTTTCCTGATGTTTTTCACAGAGGTAGGTGGGGATATCACACCTGCTTTCCTGTTGTTCTTCACAGAGGTAGCTGGCACTGACACACCTGCTTTCCCAATGGACAAAGCATAATAGTTTGTACACAAGCTCTGTAGATTGTTACTTATTTTGTGAAATACCTTTTCCACCATATGTAATGGTAGGTTGACAACCCTCCAAATTGACAGGATGCGTTTATTGTCAAATATCACATTTCCAGCTGTAGCAGATAGACGCGATAATGTCAATATAAATGAATCCACATAATTAGAGAGAGGTCTCTTGTGAGGTTAGCCCCAAAAGGAGTGTGGCCGGAGGTGATCACCCGATGACCTTTTCCCCAATGGAACAACATTTGCTCCTGAAAGCACCGGCCACTGAGGCATGTTTTCCAGTGAAGGGCATTACGCTCTATTTCAGTGTTTTCCAGACAATATCATCTCCAATCAAAGCTCAGTTTACCCCCAGGCGAGCCAGGGTCCTTAAGATTGATTCTAACATAGTCAAAATCATTTCCCGCTGGTTGGCAAATCCTGGTAGAGCTTACAATTTGCTTATGGGTTATGAATAAACATCCCATTACTACCCTGATCCAGTATTGCTTAGGAGGGCTTCCCTATGCTTGTGTGATTTTGGGTTATTTTGGGGACCTTATGTAAAATATTGACCCCGATGCCCAAGCTACTATTGGCCTGCTGAAGTTGACTATTTGGATCACTGGAACACACCTCATCCTACTTGTTACCTGTCTAGTCCGGCTTTTGACTTAAATGCACCATCTGCCTTCAGGGTTGACATTCTTTATCAGTGGAAGGAGGCCAATATACTGTGTGTGGTCGTGGTAGACTCACAGCCCCTTAGGTCCACTGTGAAAGGTAACCCTTTATCTGCTGGGGCCCTGAGTCCCCTCCTGCCTTGGATGCTATTGGTGTTATTAGCACTGATTGTAGGCAGGAGTTATCCTGCTTCCTCTGAAGTGTTTAGGACAATGTTTCCACCCACCAGGGATTGAGGCAGACCTCTCCTTATCCAGTGCCTTCCCTGCTACTTCAAACAGAGATATAACTAGATTTGTTAAGATTAGGAGTACATAGAACACTGCTACATTGGCAGGCATTAATCACTGAGGCATCAGGCTGTTCAAGGGTGTCCTTTGTTGCTTGCTCACAGGGGGGATATGGACTAAACGGGCTAGATATTCTACAATCCAGTGCAGCATCAGCAGTCACCCTGGTTGGCATGGCCATCGTCCACTCGGCCATGTTTCCCCAGCTGTTATTCTGGGTGTTCTCTCCAGCCATCAGTGCCACCTTAGGGGGGCCCTCTGGGCTGGGGGTTTACTTAGTAGGAACCAGAGGCTCGTTGGCGGTGCCTGTCTTGGGGGAAATTGTGCCCCCCCACTTTGTACAGTGGTCGTGGTGATAGCAGGAAGTTGCTGATCCCCCAACAAGCACTGGCTGTGCGATAGTGTGAGTGGAAATGTTGATATCAAGAACAACGGTTTCTCCTGTGGCCACCGGTCCAACAATATTCAGATGCTAGGGGGGGCTGCTGAGATGCCCCCCAGGGCCTGATTGGTCAGCAGGAATCTTTGTCCATGCATCGGTGGGCCAATCCCCCATGTGGCGCGCAATGTCTCTACCGCTGTTGGGTAAGCATGTGTGCTTATCAGCTATGATTACAATCTTGGTGTTCTGTGCAATGTTTCTACCCCACGTGGTCCAGACTGATAAGGGCATTGAATGATCCAAGGAACTGGTGAATCTCGCTGATGAGCGAGTGAGCTTCCCCTAAAGACTTGGTTGGGTTATTGGAGTTGCTCTCAGTGACATGTGACAAGGCCGCTATGGATGATGATGGCATTTTCCGGTTAGGTACAGGTGCAGGAACAAGTACAGGAGCAGGTGTTTCAGGTACAATGGGAGTCAGCATGATGAAAAACACGAGAAGCATTGCCAGAGATCCAATAATGCTTGTTTACAATGAACTTAAGTTTTGAAAGCCACTATGCAGTTCCAGCCCGTACCATTTCCAGTCAATGCCAATTGGGGACAGGAGCTTGACTATAGTGTTTATGGCATTTTATCAATATAAAAGTCATATTGCCCCCAGCCCACTTGGCTCTCACCTACTCTGCTCTGGTGCCTTGCATGTGCCATCACTGCCACTGATCCCAGGCCACTTCTGTGTGCCGTGCAAGTCATCAAGATCCTCTCTGTGATTTCGCTTTGCCACTCCTGCTTCAGCTTGGGCTGGGGTTGGTATCAGGTTGTGATTTCCCTTTGCCACTCCGGCTTCAGCTTGGGCTGGGGTTGGTATCAGGTTGCGATTTCCCTTTGCCACTCCGGCTGCAGCTTGGGCTGGGGTTGGTATCAGGTTGTGCTTTCCCTTTGATACTCCGGCTTCAGCTTGGGCTGGGGGTTGGTATCTGGTTGTGATTTCCCTTTGCCACTCCGGCTTCAGCTTGGGCCAGGGTTGGTATCGGGTTGTGATTTCACTTTGACACTCCGGCTTCAGCTTGGGCCGGGCTTGGTATCGGGTTGTGATTTCACTTTGACACTACGGCTTCAGCTTGGGCCGGGCTTGGTATCGGGTTGTGATTTCACTTTGCCACTCCTACTTCAGCTTGGGCCGGGGTTGTTATCGGGTTGTGATTTCCCTTTGACATTCCTGCTTCAGCTTGGGCCGGGGATGGTATCGGGTTGTGATTTCCCTTTGACACTCCTGCTTCAGCTTGGGCCGGGGATGGTATCGGCTTGTGATTTCCCTTTGAAACTCCGGCTTCAGCTTGGGCCGGGGATGGTATCGGGTTGTGATTTCCCTTTGACACTCCTACTTGAGCTTGGGCCGGGGTTGGTATCGGGTTGTGATTTCCCTATGACACACCGGCTTCAGCTTGGGCCGGGGTTGGTATCGGGTTGTGATTTCCCTTTGACACTCCGGCTTCAGCTTGGGCCGGGGTTGGTATCGGGTTGTGATTTCACTTTGAAACTCGGCTTCAGCTTGGGCCGGGGTTGGTATCGGGTTGTGATTTCCCTTTGACACTCCTGCTTCAGCTTGGGCCGGGGTTGGTATCGGGTTGTGATTTCCCTTTGACACTCCTGCTTCAGCTTGGGCCGGGGTTGGTATCGGGTTGTGATTTCCCTTTGACACTCCTGCTTCAGCTTGGGCCGGGGTTGGTATCGGTTTGTGATTTCCCTTTGACACTCCTGCTTCAGCTTGGGCCGGGGTTGGTATCGGGTTGTGATTTCACTTTGACACCCCTGCTTCAGCTTGAGCCGGGCTTGGTATCGGGTTGTGATTTCACTTTGCCACTCCTGCTTCAGCTTGGGCTGGGGTTGGTATCGGTTTGTGATTTCCCTTTGCCACTCCTGCTTCAGCTTGGGCTGGGGATGGTATCGGGTTCTGATTTCCCTTTGACACTCCGGCTTCAGCTTGGGCTGGGGTTGGTATCAGGTTGTGATTTCTCTTTGACACGCCTGCTTCAGCTTGGGCTGGGGTTGGTATCGGGTTGTGATTTCCCTTTGACACTCTGGCTTCAGCTTGGGCTGGGGTTGGTATCAGGTTGTGATTTCCCTTTGACACTCTGGCTTCAGCTTGGGCTGGGGTTGGTATCAGGTTGTGATTTCCCTTTGACACTCCAGCTTCAGCTTTGGCTGGGGTAGCTTGGGCTGGGGTTGGTATCAGGTTGTGATTTCCCTTTGACACTCCGGCTTCAGTTTGGGCTGGGGTTGGTATCAGATTGTGATTTCCCTTTGACACTCCGGCTTCAGCTTGGGCTGGGGTTGGTATCGGGTTGTGATTTCCCTTTGACACTCCTGCTTCAGCTTGGGCTGGGGTTGGTATCGGGTTGTGATTTCCCTTTGACACTCTGGCTTCAGCTTGGGCTGGGGTTGGTATCAGGTTGTGATTTCCCTTTGACACTCTGGCTTCAGCTTGGGCTGGGGTTGGTATCAGGTTGTGATTTCCCTTTGACACTCCAGCTTCAGCTTTGGCTGGGGTAGCTTGGGCTGGGGTTGGTATCAGGTTGTGATTTCCCTATGACACTCCGGCTTCAGCTTGGGCTGGGGTTGGTATCGGGTTGTGATTTCCCTTTGACACTCTGGCTTCAGCTTGGGCTGGGGTTGGTATCAGGTTGTGATTTCCCTTTGACACTCTGGCTTCAGCTTGGGCTGGGGTTGGTATCAGGTTGTGATTTCCCTTTGACACTCTGGCTTCAGCTTGGGCTGGGGTTGGTATCAGGTTGTGATTTCCCTTTGACACTCCAGCTTCAGCTTTGGCTGGGGTAGCTTGGGCTGGGGTTGGTATCAGGTTGTGATTTCCCTTTGACACTCCGGCTTCAGTTTGGGCTGGGGTTGGTATCAGATTGTGATTTCCCTTTGACACTCCGGCTTCAGCTTGGGCTGGGGTTGGTATCGGGTTGTGATTTCCCTTTGACATTCCTGCTTCAGCTTGGGCTGGGGTTGGTATCGGGTTGTGATTTCCCTTTGACACTCCTGCTTCAGCTTGGGCTGGGGTTGGTATCGAGTTGTGATTTCCCTTTGACACTCCTGCTTCAGCTTGCGCCGGGGATGGTATCGGGTTGTGATTTCCCTTTGACACTCCGGCTTCAGCTTGGGCCGGGGATGGTATCGGGTTGTGATTTCCTTTTGACACTCCTGCTTCAGCTTGGGCCGGGGTTGGTATCGGGTTGTGATTTCCCTTTGACACACCGGCTTCAGCTTGGGCCGGGGTTGGTATCGGGTTGTGATTTCCCTTAGACACTTATTATTTACATTTATAAAGCGCTCACACAGCCCGCAGGCATCGAGGCGCTGTTACAGGAATTGTTTGTTTTTTCTTAGTTGCGTAATTGTGTTTTTTTTTTTGTCTTAGTTACGTATTTATAACGCGCTTAAACACCCGGAGGTTTCTAAGCGCGGACCCGGGGATCGAACCTGTTGCTGCTTCGTGTCGTCTTGCTTCCAAGACGCGCACGCTGCCGCTGAGCTATCCTCCCGGGACACTCCTGCTTCAGCTTGGGCCGGGGTTGGTATCGGGTTGTGATTTCACTTTGACACTCCTGCTTCAGCTTGGGCCGGGGTTGGTATCGGGTTGTGATTTCCCTTTGACACTCCTGCTTCAGCTTGGGCCGGGGTTGGTATCGGGTTGTGATTTCCCTTTGACACTCCTGCTTCAGCTTGGGCCGGGGTTGGTATCGGTTTGTGATTTCCCTTTGACACTCCTGCTTCAGCTTGGGCCGGGCTTGGTATCGGGTTGTGATTTCCCTTTGCCACTCCTGCTTCAGCTTGGGCCGGGGTTGGTATCGGTTTGTGATTTCCCTTTGCCCCTCCTGCTTCAGCTTGGGCTGGGGATGGTATCGGGTTCTGATTTCACTTTGCCACTCCTGCTTCAGCTTGGGCTGGGGTTGGTATCGGTTTGTGATTTCCCTTTGCCACTCCTGCTTCAGCTTGGGCTGGGGATGGTATCGGGTTCTGATTTCCCTTTGACACTCCGGCTTCAGCTTGGGCTGGGGTTGGTATCAGGTTGTGACTTCCCTTTGACACGCCTGCTTCAGCTTGGGCTGGGGATGGTATCAGGTTGTGATTTCCCTTTGCCACAATGGCTTCAGCTTTGGCTGGGGTTGGTATCGGGTTGTGATTTCCCTATGACACTCCGGCTTCAGCTTGGGCTGGGGTTGGTATCGGGTTGTGATTTCCCTTTGACACTCCGGCTTCAGCTTGGGCTGGGGTTGGTATCAGGTTGTGATTTCACTTTGCCACTCCGGCTTCAGCTTGGGCTGGGGTTGGTATCAGGTTGTGATTTCCCTTTGCCACTCCGGCTGCAGCTTGGGCTGGGGTTGGTATCAGGTTGTGCTTTCCCTTTGATACTCCGGCTTCAGCTTGGGCTGGGGTTGGTATCGGGTTGTGATTTCCCTTTGACAATCCGGCTTCAGCTTGGGCCGGGGTTGGTATCGGGTTGTGATTTCCCTTAGACACTCCTGCTTCAGCTTGGGCCGGGGTTGGTATCGGGTTGTGATTTTACTTTGACACTCCTGCTTCAGCTTGGGCCGGGGTTGGTATCGGGTTGTGATTTCCCTTTGACACTCTTGCTTCAGCTTGGGCCGGGGTTGGTATCGGGTTGTGATTTCCCTTTGACACTCCTGCTTCAGCTTGGGCCGGGGTTGGTATCGGTTTGTGATTTCCCTTTGACACTCCTGCTTCAGCTTGGGCCGGGCTTGGTATCGGGTTGTGATTTCCCTTTGCCACTCCTGCTTCAGCTTGGGCCGGGGTTGGTATCGGTTTGTGATTTCCCTTTGCCCTTCCTGCTTCAGCTTGGGCCGGGGATGGTATCGGGTTCTGATTTCACTTTGCCACTCCTGCTTCAGCTTGGGCTGGGGTTGGTATCGGTTTGTGATTTCCCTTTGCCACTCCTGCTTCAGCTTGGGCTGGGGATGGTATCGGGTTCTGATTTCCCTTTGACACTCCGGCTTCAGCTTGGGCTGGGGTTGGTATCAGGTTGTGACTTCCCTTTGACACGCCTGCTTCAGCTTGGGCTGGGGATGGTATGAGGTTGTGATTTCCCTTTGCCACAATGGCTTCAGCTTTGGCTGGGGTTGGTATCGGGTTGTGATTTCCCTATGACACTCCGGCTTCAGCTTGGGCTGGGGTTGGTATCGGGTTGTGATTTCCCTTTGACACTCTGGCTTCAGCTTGGGCTGGGGTTGGTATCAGGTTGTGATTTCCCTTTGCCACTCCGGCTTCAGCTTGGGCTGGGGTTGGTATCAGGTTGTGATTTCCCTTTGCCACTCCGGCTGCAGCTTGGGCTGGGGTTGGTATCAGGTTGTGCTTTCCCTTTGATACTCCGGCTTCAGCTTGGGCTGGGGTTGGTATCAGTTTGTGATTTCCCTTTGACAATCCGGCTTCAGCTTGGGCTGGGGTTGGTATCTGGTTGTGATTTCCCTTTGCCACTCCGGCTTCAGCTTGGGCCGGGGTTGGTATCGGGTTGTGATTTCACTTTGACACTCCGGCTTCAGCTTGGGCCGGGCTTGGTATCGGGTTGTGATTTCACTTTGACACTCCGGCTTCAGCTTGGGCCGGGCTTGGTATCGGGTTTTGATTTCACTTTGCCACTCCTGCTTCAGCTTGGGCCGGGGATGGTATCGGGTTGTGATTTACCTTTGACACTCCTGCTTCAGCTTGGGCCGGGGATGGTATCGGGTTGTGATTTCCCTTTGACACTCCGGCTTCAGCTTGGGCCGGGGATGGTATCGGGTTGTGATTTCCCTTTGACACTCCTGCTTCAACTTGGGCCGGGGTTGGTATCGGGTTGTGATTTACCTATGACACACCGGCTTCAGCTTGGGCCGGGGTTGGTATCGGGTTGTGATTTCCCTTTGACACTCCGGCTTCAGCTTGGGCCGGGGTTGGTATTGTTTTGTGATTTCACTTTGACACTCCGGCTTCAGCTTGGGCCGGGGTTGGTATCGGGTTGTGATTTCCCTTTGACACTCCTGCTTCAGCTTGGGCCGGGGTTGCTATCGGGTTGTGATTTCCCTTTGACACTCCTGCTTCAGCTTGGGCCGGGGTTGGTATCGGGTTGTGATTTCCCTTTGACACTCCTGCTTCAGCTTGGGCCGGGGTTGGTATCGGTTTGTGATTTCCCTTTGACACTCCTGCTTCAGCTTGGGCCAGGGTTGGTATCGGTTGTGATTTCCCTTTGACACTCCTGCTTCAGCTTGGGCTGGGCTTGGTATCGGGTTGTGATTTCACTTTGCCACTCCTGCTTCAGCTTGGGCTGGGGTTGGTATCGGTTTGTGATTTCCCTTTGCCACTCCTGCTTCAGCTTGGTCTGGGGATGGTATCGGGTTCTGATTTCCCTTTGACACTCCGGCTTCAGCTTGGGCTGGGGTTGGTATTCAGTTGTGATTTCAGTTTGACACGCCTGCTTCAGCTTGGGCTGGGGATGGTATCAGGTTGTGATTTCCCTTTGCCACAATGGCTTCAGCTTTGGCTGGGGTTGGTATCGGGTTGTGATTTCCCTATGACACTCCGGCTTCAGCTTGGGCTGGGGTTGGTATCGGGTTGTGATTTCCCTTTGACACTCTGGCTTCAGCTTGGGCTGGGGTTGGTATCAGGTTGTGATTTCCCTTTGACACTCCAGCTTCAGCTTTGGCTGGGGTTGGTGGGCTGGGGATCGTATCAGGTTGTGATTTCCCTTTGACACTCCTGCGTCAGCTTGGGCTGGGGTTGGTATCAGGTTGTGATTTCCCGTTGACACTCCTGCTTCAGTTTGGGCTGGGGTTGGTATCAGATTGTGATTTCCCTTTGACACTCCGGCTTCAGCTTGGGCTGGGGTTGGTATCGGGTTGTGATTTCCCTTTGCCCCTCCTGCTTCAGCTTGGGCTGGGGATGGTATCGGGTTCTGATTTCACTTTGCCACTCCTGCTTCAGCTTGGGCTGGGGTTGGTATCGGTTTGTGATTTCCCTTTGCCACTCCTGCTTCAGCTTGGGCTGGGGATGGTATCGGGTTCTGATTTACCTTTGACACTCCGGCTTCAGCTTGGGCTGGGGTTGGTATCAGGTTGTGACTTCCCTTTGACACGCCTGCTTCAGCTTGGGCTGGGGATGGTATCAGGTTGTGATTTCCCTTTGCCACAATGGCTTCAGCTTTGGCTGGGGTTGGTATCGGGTTGTGATTTCCCTATGACACTCCGGCTTCAGCTTGGGCTGGGGTTGGTATCGGGTTGTGATTTCCCTTTGACACTCTGGCTTCAGCTTGGGCTGGGGTTGGTATCAGGTTGTGATTTCCCTTTGCCACTCCGGCTTCAGCTTGGGCTGGGGTTGGTATCAGGTTGTGATTTCCCTTTGCCACTCCGGCTGCAGCTTGGGCTGGGGTTGGTATCAGGTTGTGCTTTCCCTTTGATACTCCGGCTTCAGCTTGGGCTGGGGTTGGTATCGGGTTGTGATTTCCCTTTGACAATCCGGCTTCAGCTTGGGCCGGGGTTGGTATCGGGTTGTGATTTCCCTTAGACACTCCTGCTTCAGCTTGGGCCGGGGTTGGTATCGGGTTGTGATTTCACTTTGACACTCCTGCTTCAGCTTGGGCCGGGGTTGGTATCGGGTTGTGATTTCCCTTTGACACTCTTGCTTCAGCTTGGGCCGGGGTTGGTATCGGGTTGTGATTTCCCTTTGACACTCCTGCTTCAGCTTGGGCCGGGTTGGTATCGGTTTGTGATTTCCCTTTGACACTCCTGCTTCAGCTTGGGCCGGGCTTGGTATCGGGTTGTGATTTCCCTTTGCCACTCCTGCTTCAGCTTGGGCCGGGGTTGGTATCGGTTTGTGATTTCCCTTTGCCCTTCCTGCTTCAGCTTGGGCTGGGGATGGTATCGGGTTCTGATTTCACTTTGCCACTCCTGCTTCAGCTTGGGCTGGGGTTGGTATCAGTTTGTGATTTCCTTTTGCCACTCCTGCTTCAGCTTGGGCTGGGTATGGTATCGGGTTCTGATTTCCCTTTGACACTCCGGCTTCAGCTTGGGCTGGGGTTGGTATCAGGTTGTGACTTCCCTTTGACACGCCTGCTTCAGCTTGGGCTGGGGATGGTATCAGGTTGTGATTTCCCTTTGCCACAATGGCTTCAGCTTTGGCTGGGGTTGGTATCGGGTTGTGATTTCCCTATGACACTCCGGCTTCAGCTTGGGCTGGGGTTGGTATCGGGTTGTGATTTCCCTTTGACACTCTGGCTTCAGCTTGGGCTGGTGTTGGTATCAGGTTGTGATTTCCCTTTGCCACTCCGGCTTCAGCTTGGGCTGGGGTTGGTATCAGGTTGTGATTTCCCTTTGCCACTCCGGCTGCAGCTTGGGCTGGGGTTGGTATCAGGTTGTGCTTTCCCTTAGATACTCCGGCTTCAGCTTGGGCTGGGGTTGGTATCAGGTTGTGATTTCCCTTTGACAATCCGGCTTCAGCTTGGGCTGGGGTTGGTATCTGGTTGTGATTTCCCTTTGCCACTCCGGCTTCAGCTTGGGCCGGGGTTGGTATCGGGTTGTGATTTCACTTTGACACTCCGGCTTCAGCTTGGGCCGGGCTTGGTATCGGGTTGTGATTTCACTTTGACACTCCAGCTTCAGCTTGGGCCGGGCTTGGTATCGGGTTTTGATTTCACTTTGCCACTCCTGCTTCAGCTTGGGCCGGGGATGGTATCGGGTTGTGATTTACCTTTGACACTCCTGCTTCAGCTTGGGCCGGGGATGGTATCGGGTTGTGATTTCCCTTTGACACTCCGGCTTCAGCTTGGGCCGGGGATGGTATCGGGTTGTGATTTCCCTTTGACACTCCTGCTTCAGCTTGGGCCGGGGTTGGTATCGGGTTGTGATTTACCTATGACACACCGGCTTCAGCTTGGGCCGGGGTTGGTATCGGGTTGTGATTTCCCTTTGACACTCCGGCTTCAGCTTGGGCCGGGGTTGGTATCGTTTTGTGATTTCACTTTGACACTCCGGCTTCAGCTTGGGCCGGGGTTGGTATCGGGTTGTGATTTCCCTTTGACACTCCTGCTTCAGCTTGGGCCGGGGTTGCTATCGGGTTGTGATTTCCCTTTGACACTCCTGCTTCAGCTTGGGCCGGGGTTGGTATCGGGTTGTGATTTCCCTTTGACACTCCTGCTTCAGCTTGGGCCGGGGTTGGTATCGGTTTGTGATTTCCCTTTGACACTCCTGCTTCAGCTTGGGCCAGGGTTGGTATCGGTTGTGATTTCCCTTTGACACTCCTGCTTCAGCTTGGGCTGGGCTTGGTATCGGGTTGTGATTTCACTTTGCCACTCCTGCTTCAGCTTGGGCTGGGGTTGGTATCGGTTTGTGATTTCCCTTTGCCACTCCTGCTTCAGCTTGGTCTGGGGATGGTATCGGGTTCTGATTTCCCTTTGACACTCCGGCTTCAGCTTGGGCTGGGGTTGGTATTCAGTTGTGATTTCAGTTTGACACGCCTGCTTCAGCTTGGGCTGGGGATGGTATCAGGTTGTGATTTCCCTTTGCCACAATGGCTTCAGCTTTGGCTGGGGTTGGTATCGGGTTGTGATTTCCCTATGACACTCCGGCTTCAGCTTGGGCTGGGGGTGGTATCGGGTTGTGATTTCCCTTTGACACTCTGGCTTCAGCTTGGGCTGGGGTTGGTATCAGGTTGTGATTTCCCTTTGACACTCCAGCTTCAGCTTTGGCTGGGGTTGGTGGGCTGGGGATCGTATCAGGTTGTGATTTCCCTTTGACACTCCTGCGTCAGCTTGGGCTGTGGTTGGTATCAGGTTGTGATTTCCCGTTGACACTCCTGCTTCAGTTTGGGCTGGAGTTGGTATCAGATTGTGATTTCCCTTTGACACTCCGGCTTCAGCTTGGGCTGGGGTTGGTATCGGGTTGTGATTTTCCTTTGACACTCCTGCTTCAGCTTGGGCTGGGGTTGGTATCGGGTTGTGATTTCCCTTTGACACTCCTGCTTCAGCTTGGGCTGGGGTTGGTATCGGGTTGTGATTTCCCTTTGACACTCCTGCTTCAGCTTGAGCTGGGCTTGGTATCGGGTTGTGATTTCACTTTGCCACTCCTGCTTCAGCTTGGGCTGGGGTTGGTATCGGTTTGTGATTTCCCTTTGCCACTCCTGCTTCAGCTTGGGCTGGGGATGGTATCGGGTTGTGATTTCCCTTTGCCACTCCGGCTTCAGCTTGGGCCGGGGTTGGTATCAGGTTGTGATTTCACTTTGCCACTCCGGCTTCAGCTTGGGCCGGGCTTGGTATCGGGTTGTGATTTCACTTTGACACTCCGGCTTCAGTTTGGGCCGGGCTTGGTATCGGGTTGTGATTTCCCTTTGACACTCCTACTTCAGCTTGGGCCGGGCTTGGTATCGGGTTGTGATTTCCCTTTGCCACTCCTGCTTCAGCTTGGGCCGGGGTTGGTATCGGGTTGTGATTTCCCTTTGCCACTCCTGCTTCAGCTTGGGCCGGGGTTGGTATCGGGTTGTGATTTCCCTTTGCCACTCCTGCTTCAGCTTGGGCCGGGGATGGTATCGGGTTGTGATTTCCCTTTGACACTCCTGCTTCAGCTTGGGCCGGGGATGGTATCGGGTTGTGATTTCACTTTGACACTCCTGCTTCAGCTTGGGCCGGAGTTGGTATCGGGTTGTGATTTCCCTATGACACACCGGCTTCAGCTTGGGCCGGGGTTGGTATCGGGTTGTGATTTCCCTTTGACACTCCGGCTTCAGCTTGGGCCGGGGTTGGTATCGGGTTGTGATTTCCCTTTGACACTCCTGATTCAGCTTGGGCCGGGGTTGGTATATGGTTGTGATTTCACTTTGACACTCCTGCTTCAGCTTGGGCCGGGGTTGGTATCGGGTTGTGATTTCCCTTTGACATTCCTGCTTCAGCTTGGGTCGGGGTTGGTATCGGGTTGTGATTTCCCTTTGACACTCCTGCTTCAGCTTGGGCCGGGGTTGGTATCGGGTTGTGATTTCCCTTTGACACTCCTGCTTCAGCTTGGGCCGGGGTTGGTATCGGGTTGTGATTTCCCTTTGACACTCCTTCTTCAGCTTGGGCCGGGGCTGGTATCGGGTTGTGATTTCCCTTTGACACTCCTGCTTCAGCTTGGGCCGGGGCTGGTATCGGTTTGTGATTTCCCTTTGACACTCCTGCTTCAGCTTGGGCCGGGGTTGGTATCGGGTTTTGATTTCCCTTTGACACTCCTGCTTCAGCTTGAGCCGGGCTTGGTATCGGGTTGTGATTTCACTTTGCCACTCCTGCTTCAGCTTGGGCCGGGGTTGGTATCGGTTTGTGATTTCCCTTTGCCACTCCTGCTTCAGCTTGGGCTGGGGATAGTATCGGGTTCTTATTTCCCTTTGACACTCCGGCTTCAGCTTGGGCTGGGGTTGGTATCAGGTTGTGATTTCCCTTTGACACGCCTGCTTCAGCTTGGGCTGGGGATGGTATCAGGTTGTGATTTCCCTTTGCCACAATGGCTTCAGCTTTGGCTGGGGTTGGTATCGGGTTGTGATTTCCCTTTGACACGGCTGCTTCAGCTTGGGCAGGAGATGGTATCAGGTTGTGATTTCCCTTTGCCACAATGGCTTCAGCTTTGGCTGGGGTTGGTATCAGGTAGTGATTTCCCTTTGACACGCCTGCTTCAGCTTGGGCTGGGGATGGTATCAGGTTGTAATTTCCCTTTGCCACAATGGCTTCAGCTTTGGCTGGGGTTGGTATCGGGTTGTGATTTCCCTATGACACTCCGGCTTCAGCTTGGGCTGGGGTTGGTATCGGGTTGTGATTTCCCTTTGACACTCTGGCTTCAGCTTGGGCTGGGGTTGGTATCAGGTTGTGATTTCCCTTTGACACTCCAGCTTCAGCTTTGGCTGGGGTTGGTGGGCTGGGGATGGTATCAGGTTGTGATTTCCCTTTGACACTCCTGCTTCAGCTTGGGCTGGGGTTGGTATCAGGTTGTGATTTCCCTTTGACACTCCTGCTTCAGTTTGGGCTGGGGTTGGTATCAGATTGTGATTTCCCTTTGACACTCCGGCTTCAGCTTGGGCTGGGGTTGGTATCAGGTTGTGATTTCCCTTTGACACTCCTGCTTCAGCTTGGGCTGGGGTTGGTATTGGGTTGTGATTTCCCTTTGACACTCCTGCTTCAGCTTGATCTGGGCTTGGTATTGGGTTGTGATTTCACTTTGCCACTCCTGCTTCAGCTTGGGCTGGGGTTGGTATCGGTTTGTGATTTCCCTTTGCCACTCTTGCTTCAGCTTGGGCTGGGGATGGTATCGGGTTGTGATTTCCCTTTGACACTCTGGCTTCAGCTTGGGCTGGGGTTGGTATCAGGTTGTGATTTCCCTTTGACATGCCTGCTTCAGCTTGGGCTGGGGATGGTATCAGGTTGTGATTTCCCTTTGCCACACTGGCTCTAGCTTTGGCTGGGGTTGGTATCGGGTTGTGATTTCCCTATGACACTCCTGCTTCAGCTTGGGCTGTTGGTATCAGGTATTGATTTCCCTTTGACACTCTGGTTTCAGCCTGGGCTGGGCTTGGTATCAGGTTGTGATTTCACTTTGTCACTCCTGCTTCAGCTTAGGCTGGGGTTGGTATCAGGTTCTGATTTCCCTTTGACATGCCTGCTTCAGCTTGGGCTGGGGATGGTATCAGGTTGTGATTTCCCTTTGCCACACTGGCTTCAGCTTTGGCTGGGGTTGGTATCGGGTTGTGATTTCCCTATGACACTCCGACTTCAGCTTGGGCTGGGGTTGGTATCGGGTTGTGATTTCCCTTTGACACTCTGGCTTCAGCTTGGGCTGGGGTTGGTATCAGGTTGTGATTTCCCTTTGACACTCCAGCTTCAGCTTTGGCTGGGGTTGGTGGGCTGGGGATGGTATCAGGTTGTGATTTCCCTTTGACACTCCGGCTTCAGCTTGGGCCGGGGTTGGTATCGGGTTGTGATTTCCCTTTGACACTCCTGCTTCAGCTTGGGCTGGGGTTGGTATCGGGTTGTGATTTCCCTTTGACACTCCTGCTTCAGCTTGGGCTGGGGTTGGTATCGGGTTGTGATTTCCCTTTGACACTCCTGCTTCAGCTTGGGCTGGGGTTGGTATCGGTTTGTGATTTCCCTTTGACACTCCTGCTTCAGCTTGGGCTGGGGTTGGTATCGGGTTGTGATTTCCCTTTGACACTCCTGTTTCAGCTTGAGCTGGGCTTGGTATCGGGTTGTGATTTCACTTTGCCACTCCTGTTTCAGCTTGGGCTGGGGATGGTATCGGGTTCTGATTTCCCTTTGACACTCCGGCTTCAGCTTGGGCTGGGGTTGGTATCAGGTTGTCATTTCCCTTTGACACGCCTGCTTCAGCTTGGGCTGGGGATGGTATCAGGTTGTGATTTCCCTTTGCCACAATGGCTTCAGCTTTGGCTGGGGTTGGTATCGGGTTGTGATTTCCCTATGACACTCCGGCTTCAGCTTGGGCTGGGGTTGGTATCGGGTTGTGATTTCCCTTTGACACTCCTGCTTCAGCTTGGGCTGGGGTTGGTAACGGGTTGTGATTTCCCTTTGACACTCCTGCTTCAGCTTGGGCTGGGGTTGGTATCGGGTTGTGATTTCACTTTTATACTCCTGCTTCAGCTTTGGCTGGGCTTGGTATCGGGTGGTGATTTCACTTTGCCACTCCTGCTTCAGCTTGGGCTGGGGTTGGTATCAGGTTGTGATTTCCCTTTGACACTCCAGCTTCAGCTTTGGCTGGGGTTGGTGGGCTGGGGATGGTATCAGGTTGTGATTTCCCTTTGACACTCCTGCTTCAGCTTGGGCTGGGGTTGGTATCAGATTGTGATTTCCCTTTGACACTCTGGCTTCAGCTTGGGCTGGGGTTGGTATCAGGTTGTGATTTCCCTTTGACACTCCTGCTTCAGCTTGGGCTGGGGTTGGTAACGGGTTGTGATTTCCTTTTGACACTCCTGCTTCAGCTTGGGCTGGGGTTGGTATCGGGTTGTGATTTCACTTTGACACTCCTGCTTCAGCTTGAGCTGGGCTTGGTATCGGGTTGTGATTTCACTTTGCCACTCCTGCTTCAGCTTGGGCTGGGGTTGGTATCGGTTTGTGATTTCCCTTTGCCACTCCTGCTTCAGCTTGGGCTGGGGATGGTATCGGGTTGTGATTTCCCTTTGACACTCTGGCTTCAGCTTGGGCTGGGGTTGGTATCAGGTTGTGATTTCCCTTTGACATGCTTGCTTCAGCTTGGGCTGGGGATGGTATCAGGTTGTGATTTCCCTTTGCCACACTGGCTTCAGTTTTGGCTGGGGTTGGTATCGGGTTGTGATTTCCCTATGACACTCCGACTTCAGCTTGGGCTGGGGTTGGTATTGGGTTGTGATTTCCCTTTGACACTCTGGCTTCAGCTTGGGCTGGGGTTAGTATCAGGTTGTGATTTCCCTTTGACACTCTAGCTTCAGCTTTGGCTGGGGTTGGTGGGCTGGGGGTGGTATCAGGTTGTGATTTCCCTTTGACACTCCTGCTTCAGCTTGGGCTGGGGTTGGTATCAGGTTGTGATTTCACTTTGACACTCCTGCTTCAGCTTGGGCTGGGGTTGGTATCAGGTTGTGATTTCCCTTTGACACTCCGGCTTCAGCCTGGGCTGGGCTTGGTATCAGGTTGTGATTTCACTTTGTCACTCCTGCTTCAGCTTGGACTGGGGATGGTATCAGCTTGTGGTTTCCCTTTGCCACACTGGCTTCAGCTTTGGCTGGGGTTGGTATCGGGTTGTGATTTCCCTATGACACTCCTGCTTCAGCTTGGGCTGGGGCTGGTATCAGGTTGTGATTTCCCTTTGACACTCTGGCTTCAGCCTGGGCTGGGCTTGGTATCAGGTTGTGATTTCGCTTTGTCACTCCTGCTTCAGCTTGGGCTGGGGTTGGTATCAGGTTGTGATTTCCCTTTGACATGCCTGCTTCAGCTTGGGCTGGGGATGGTATCAGGTTGTGATTTCCCTTTGCCACACTGGCTTCAGCTTTGGCTGGGGTTGGTATCGGGTTGTGATTTCCCTATGACACTCCGACTTCAGCTTGGGCTGGGGTTGGTATCGGGTTGTGATTTCCCTTTGACACTCTGGCTTCAGCTTGGGCTGGGGTTGGTATCAGGTTGTGATTTCCCTTTGACACCCCAGCTTCAGCTTTGGCTGGGGTTGGTGGGCTAGGGATGGTATCAGCTTGTGATTTCCCTTTGACACTCCTGCTTCAGCTTGGGCTGGGGTTGGTATCAGGTTGTGATTTCACTTTGACACTCCTGCTTCAGCTTGGGCTGGGGTTGGTATCAGGTTGTGATTTCCCTTTGACACTCCGGCTTCAGCCTGGGCTGGGCTTGGTATCAGGTTGTGATTTCACTTTGTCACTCCTGCTTCAGCTTGGACTGAGGTTGGTATCAGGTTGTGATTTCCCTTTGACACTCCTGCTTCAGCTTGGGCTGGGGTTGGTATCAGGTTGTGATTTCCCTTTGACAGTGGTGTGGTGTATTAAGAGTGTGATTTTTCAACTGCTTTACTTTAGTGAAACATTTTACAACTGATTTGTAAATAAATGTATATTCTTTTAATCAGAAACCTTGAGTCAGTGTTTGTTTGAATCATAGTAATTGCTGTCCTTTGTGTAACTATTGATACTGCTCACTTGTTCTTGAGATAAGTCTGGCTGCTCAGCCATCGCTACCACTATAACTGTGTAGTACAGGCTTGTAGCAAAGGTGAATTCGTACTGTCCCTTTTAGTCTTAATTGTGTGTGGTGTTCCCAAAGGGTACTGCACGTGATTCTGCCTAACACTCTTGAATGGGAAACCCATTACAAAGGGATGCAGCAGTTTTGAATACACACACATAAAAATAAACATGGAGACATTCTCTTTCCAAAAGACTGTCTGGCCAAGGGGGGGAGGCGACAGCTACAACAACATGGACGCATCTATTTGAAGCTGAAATAGAATGAAGAGCAAGGGCCCAGGGTTTGGGCTTGGAAATTATTGAGCGAGTGGCAGAAGAAGCACCTGCCACCTGGCACTGTCAATCTAGGAACAGTGGCTAAACATGTGAAAGGTTAACTGAGAGCGGAGATGACTGTGGGGCCATTGATGCGGTCAAATAGATTAGCATGGAAACGGGTTTAATTGGAGGATGCCAGATGGATTGAAATGGTGGTTGCATAATGAAAGGGTACAAGAGGATGCCAAGAATAAATATCCAGGGTGTCAGAGTGTATGGAAAAATGAGTTAGTGCCCGATCAAAGGAGCATTTTTATTAGATCTCTATAGCCTCATAAGGTGTCCATACATAAAACCATCTGTGTCATACTTAGTGTTGCAGATCTGTGACCAAGTGGAGTCCCATGTTAGGGTTCTGTGTCTTCCAGAAATAAGCCCAAAAGAGGGTTGGGCTTGTACTTGCAAGGTAATTAAAATTGTATGTCTAAGGGGATGATGTCTCAGTGAAGGCAGCCAATGAGATTGTGGGGATTAGATCTTCTTGTATACTGTCAACCCATTTGTATTTTGGGTGATGACTTTGTAAGGGAATATGAAGGAGAGGTGCAAGTGGGCTAACTGTTCTGAAAATGTATATATGTACTGTATCTGTTCTGTGGTTCAGAGAGAGTAAGGTTAGTTCAATCTCCAAGGAGTTGTCTAGCCTCTCATCCAGTAGTCGTTGTGAAATACACTTGGTGTAATGACAATGTACATTCACTTTTTGAGAGGTGAGGTATTTTACAGTGCAGAGATCCGAGGTCAGCCCATACACTTATGTGTAAAATAATAACAATCACAATGGGATCTCTTTATTGTGCCATCTTCATTGAAATGTGTGCTATGGTTTGAGCTGCCCTTTTTCACTTGATACCTTTGTTATAGCACCTACACAGTTTGGATTTCATGGTTGTTTGGGTGGGGATTCTAACCTTTTGCAGAGTGTGTAATACTGCAAGCTTGGGAGTGCAGCTATTTAACTAACTGTAAGAAGTATGGTGCACATTTTATTGACAAAGCCTGCTTATTTCAAATCTGTAGTTCTGTTATAAGTTAAATCAAATAAACACAATACTAGAAACTCCCTGTTGGGCGAGGCCAGATCCACATCCATATCAGCAACAAAATAAAACTCAACAATATATAATACACAGTAGCCGCATGAAAAGGGCACACAAACAAAAGTGTGTCTGTGGACAAGGACCTAAAAGGTTGCCTTGGAAATCAAGGGGTTTCAAACCTGTGCCTAAGCAGAACTGACACACAGGGGATACCAGCCTTGGCCCTACCTCTCCAGACGATTATGTTCTAGCTCCAGAATCAGTTCACACATCCCTATATGTCACTGTGCATTCAGCTCGGGCAAAATCTTGCACATGAACAGCAGAGGCCTGTCTAGTGCCACACCCTGGAGAGAGTGGGGAAGTGCAGTTAGTTTGAAAAGGGGATTGAGGGCAATGGACCTAGAAGTAACCAGGAGAGGAAACAGTAAGGATCAGGTCATCACCTAGTCTCAGGTATGGTGGGGAGTGAACAGTGTATTGACCTAGGTGTTAGAAAAGAGCCATTCCTTGAAAGGGAGGGTCTTGAGCTCCTCCTGCACTGTAGAATCGAGAGGTAGAGTCGTGGTTGATGTGCACCATGTTTCGGAATCTTGGAGTGTAGACAGAGAGGGCCTATCTTCTGTTTTGTTCCCCTTCCTGCACTTGTAGAGTTCAGGTCTGCACATGTCCTCAATGGAGAATATGTTAAGGAGGAACTTGCTGTCATCTGCATTTTGGTGGATGTGGATGTTTTGTGCAGCGAGATAGGTTCCAAGTGTTTCCATGTAAAGATTGAAGATCATGGGGAGAGGATGGATTCTTGCTATACTCTACATGAGATGGGTAGAGTTGGTGAAGATCATGGGGAGAGGATGGATTCTTGCTATACTCTACATGAGATGGGTAGAATTGGTGAAGATCATGGGGAGAGGATGGATTCTTGCTATACTCTACATGCGATGGGTAGAGTTGGTGAAGATCATGGGGAGAGGATGGATTCTTGCGATACTCCACAGGAGATGGCTAGAGTTGGTGAAGATCATGGGGAGAGGATTTGGATCCTTGCGATACTCCACAGGAGATGGGTAGAGTTGGTGATGATTAGCATGGTACGATTTGAACCAGCTGATGACAATCTTGCTTACACCCATGCAGCAATGTAGATTTTCAGTGAGTGTCTGGTGGTCTGTGTTAGGGATAATTCTCTTTTTAAGGCTAATTTCCCAAACCTAATGAGTCCCCCAGCAGCTTTGCTGGATTTTTGGGGTTTGTTTTTTTCTCCTGCTAAGAGTGAGACTCTTTTCCTCCCACTCTTAGGCATGATTTGAGATGTACCTTTGACTTTGTATGTGTTCATGGGCTATGGGGTAACCTCTTTGCTTCTCCATAGGGCATCATCTGTTTTCCTATGTGTGTTACACAGCACCCTCAATGCAGTAACACAGGGGTGTCATAGTGACCCCCAAACATAGACTCCATACCCTGGGACTGACTACTGTCTCCCAGAGCATGTAAAGTCACCATTGGCTTGACTAGTCCAAATCTGTGAACAGAACCAGTACAAACCATCATATTGTGGAAGTACTGGGTAGGGGTAATTCGATTGCACCTGGGTCTGTTTTCAAGGGGGCACTGTCCATTCCCCTCTTGTCGAGTTTCTGGCTGGTGGCAGTGGTTGCCACACAAAATATTCCATAGGAATATTCTCTATGGGATTTTCCCATTGATTTTAAACGCACCACTTTTTGGTGCAATGTTAAAGATACTGCCTGGTTATTTATTTAATATTTATTCCCCGGTTGGGTCTTTTTGCCAGAACTCGGTTTTAAAATGGCGTTTGTGTCTGTCTCTGTGACTCTGACCAAGGTCGAGCCCTTTGTTCCACTATTTTGGCAAGCTTCTCCACAGAAGCCCTCCAAGTGGTGCCACTCTGCCTGGGTTCCATAGGAGGGGTGGAGGGGGGATTAGGCACCCTGGACTGCATTGCCTCGGCAACCCAAGTCACACTCTCTCCTGATTGGCCCAGTGGTGAGCCACCCGGCTCACCACTTAGCATGTGTGATTGACAGCTAGGCTGATGAATGGGGGTTTTTCTGCATAAAAGCAGGGCCTTTGGGACTGGAACTTCAGAAGTCGCCACAGGACCTAAGAATCTGATGAGGAAGAAGCTGAGCCACCTGCAACCCGAAGACCACCGGTGAAGCCCTGCTGCACGAACTCACCAGTTTTTCCAATGACAGAGAAGATCTTCTGCTGAAGAGTCTCTCCCCCTTTGAGCTGGTGGGAATAACGAGTTCGCCTTCTTTCACTCCCAGAAGCGTTACTTGGTTGAATCGCCCGTGCCAAGCACCCCGGCAGCCGGATAGCCAAGCCCACCACTTTTGACCGCAAATAAAAGGACTGCACCTTTTAATCGGGAACTCTGCAGCTGGTTTCATCCCTGGGCAGTGCAACGACTGCAAACTTCCTCTACGACGGGATCGTCTCTTCCTCTGACTAGAACAATAAGCTGCAACCACTGCCAGGAACAACTGCCCCCGCTGGAGCTTCCTTCCCATTTAAGGTATTGTGTCCTGCCTGGTCTGCCTTTCTACAGAGTGCTCAAGGTGTCCCCTAAATCCTTGACCTCTATACTGGGTTGGCCCCAGACCTGCTAACTTTGCCTTTCTGAACTATTTCAACTCCTTTTTGACTTTTCTGCAAAGACTTTGAGTGCATTCCCACTGTGTGATCTTGGGCACATTCCGCCTTGCTCTCTCCAAGAGTGGGCCGGGCCTATGAACTTTTTGCTCTACAGTAGACCCTGCCTTTCTTGACTTGCTGTGGTTTCTTAAAAGTACTGGTACTGTGTTATTTACATACTCTGCCTTTTCTCTCCCTTTTTAAATGAATTATTGGAGTGCCATCTAAGGTTACGTGCTCACCTCTGTTTTGCAAATAAGTGCTGTCTTAACTTAGACTTGGCGAATAATTAACTAGGGAGGTGTAGATACTTATAGTGACTGTGTTTGAACTTGCATGATATATTAGTGCCAGTGTATTCTTATAAGTGTGTTTTTAAATAAATAATTATATACTTGTATACCAAAGCTCTGGTCAGTTTTTGCTTGCCCTACTGTGCTTGTTGTACCTATTGTGTATACTCTATATACTGCTTAACTCTTCTTGAGAGAAGTATGACTGCTCGCCACAGCTAGCAGGTAAATCTGGGTGGTGCAGACTGCTACCAATTGGGTTTACTGCCAACACCAGTAGTCTTAATCCTTTTTCAGTGCTCCCTAAGGGACCTGCACAGGATTCTGCCTAACAGTCTGCTGTTTCAAATGCTGCTGGGAGTTCAGGGAGAACCAGGAGGCATGAATGGTCATTATAAAGGATTTTAAGGGTATCTTGCATCACATTGTTGGTAGCCATTTCTGTGCTGCATCTGAGTTTCATGCAGATTGGAAGGACCTAAGGCGGTTGCCGCTTCAATGTGTTGGGGGATTTGCATGGCTACTGTTTTCTCAAGGATCTTACCTAGAAAGGGACGATGAGAGAAGGGGTGGTAGTTGCTGAGGTCATCAGGGTTCAGTGTTGGTTTCTTGAGAAGCAGGATGATTTGTCCAGTCTTGAGGGTCAAGGGTAATGATGCTTAAGTTAAGGAGCAGTTGATGGTTGTCAGGTAAGGAAGGACTGCTTCGGTCAGATGTGTCTTGTGTACGGAGGCCGGGAGGATGTTGTCGGAATACTATGTTGCTTTGAGGTATGCTAGAATGGCAGTAAGGTTAGTGCCTTGAAGGTTGTCCAGGTAGATGTGGTTTTGCAAGTTGTGATGTTTGGTGTGCTGTTAGTTGTGGCGTCAGTGTCTATGTGTTGACGGATCATGCTGATCTTATTGATGAGGAAAGAGTTGATGGCAGTGGATTTTCTTGATGAAGTGCGATATGGGTGGGTCAGGCAGAGGGTAGATGCCATACTTGATGGCTTTGAAGAGGGGTCTGCTTTCATTGTTGGCACCAATGGTACCAAATGTGCATTGTGTATTGACAGATATAACAAATATCGCTCACATTTAGGATCAACTGTGCTTTTCCGAGAAAGCAGAGGTCAAAAGTGTTCTAGCTATGGATCCCTCTCACTGTAATTTGAATGAGAGAGTAGGGGTAAACCTTATGACATTGGAACACCTCACACCCTAGTTTAGTGCAGGGCCTCAGAGGTAAGGGTGGGTACCACAGTCTAGACTTTGGTGCTTAGAGGGATTTTGCACCCAAAACAGGCAGGAGAGCAGATAAACAACTTGAGTTGTGAGTCCCCTTCATTCTGGTCCTTCATCTCAGTCCTTTGTGTTCATCCTAGCCCTTCATCTCAGTCATTTGCCTTCAGCCTAGCACTTCATCTCAGTCCTTCACCTTCATCTTAGTCCTTCATCTCAGTCCTTCGCCATCATCCTAGCACTTCATCTCAGTCTTTCACCTTCATCCTAGTCCTTCATATCAGTCCTTTGCCTGCATCCTAGTCCTTCATCTTAGTACTTCGTCTTCATCCTAGCCCTTCATCTCAGTCCTTCGCCTTCTTCCTATCCCTTTATCTTAGTCCTTCACCTTCATCCTAGTCCTTCATCCCAGTCCTTCGCCTTCATCCTAGCCCTTCATCTTAGTCCTTTGCCTCCATCCTAGTCCTTCATCTCAGTCCTTCACCTTCATCCTATCCCCTCATGTCAGTCCTATGCCTTCATCCTAGTCCTTCATCTCCGTCCTATGCCTTCATCCTAGTCCTCAATATCAGTCCTTCACCTTCATCCTAGCCCTTCATCTCAGTCCTTCACCTTCTTCCTAGCCCTTCATATTAGTCATTCGCCTATATCCTAGTCCTTCATCTCAGAGATTTGCCTTCCTCCTAGCCCTTCATCTTAGTCCTTAACCTTCATACTAGCATTTCATCTCAGTCCTTCGCCTTCTTACTAGCCCTTCATTTTAGTCTTTCAACTTCATGTTATCCCTTCGTCTCAGTCCTTCGCCTTCATATCAGTCCTTTGCTTTCATCCTAGTCTTTCATCTAAGTCCTTTGCCTTCATCCTAGCCCTTCATCTTAGTCTGTTGCCTCCATTCTAGTCCTTCATCTCAGTCCTTCACCTTCATCCTAGTTCTTCATCTCAGTCCTATGCCTTCATCCTAGCCCTTCATCTCAGTCCGTTGCCTTCATCTTATCCCTTCATCCTAGTCCTTCACCTTCTTTCTTGCCCTTCTTCTTAGTCCTTTGCCTTCATCCAAGTCCTTCATCTCAGTCCTTCGCCTTCATCCTAGTCCTTCATATCAGTCCTATGCCTTCATCCTAGTCCTTCATCTCAGTACTATGCCTTCATCCTAGTCCTTCATCTCAGTCCGATGCCTTCATCCTAGTCCTTCATCTCAGTCCTTCACCTTCATCCTAGCCCTTTATCTCAGTCCTTCACCTTCTTCCTAGCTCTTCATATTAGTCCTTCGCCTATATCATAGTCCTTCATCTCAGCCATTTGCCTTCATCCTAGCATTTCATCTCAGTCCTTCGCCTTCTTCCTAGTCCTTCATTTTAGTCTTTCAACCTCATGTTATCCCTTCGTCTCAGTCCTTCGCCTTCATCTCAGTCCTTTGCTTTTATCCTAGTCTTTCATCTTAGTACTATGCCTGCATCCTAGTCTTTCATCTAAGTCCTTTGCCTTCATCCTAGCCCTTCATCCCAGTCAATCACCTTCATCCTAGTCCTTCATCTCAGTCCTTCACCTTCATCCTAGCCCTTCAACTCAGTCCGTCACCTTCTTCCTAGCCCTTCATATTAGTCCATCGCCTATATCATAGTCCTTCATCTCAGTCATTTACCTTCATCCTAACCCTTCATCTCAGTCCTTTGCCTTCATCTCAGTCCTTTGCCATCACCATAGTCCTTCATCTCAGTCCTTCGCCTTCACCCTAGTCCTTCATCTCTGTCCTTTGCTTTCATCCTAGTCTTTTGCCCACTCTTTCATCCTAGTCTTGTGCCCCATTGTTTCTGCTACATCCAAGTCCTTCTTTATCCCAGTCCTTAGTCCTTAGTCCTAGTCCTTCATCATAGTCATTGATCTGAATCCTTAGTCTTTCTTTCGCCCCATTTAGGTCAGTGCTCTTCAAGTTCTATCCTCAAGAGTCCAAGCTACATCAGGCTTTCATGAAGAATAACCATTTAAATTAACTACGATTGTTTTGTTATGGTCAGGCCAGAGGCGCCAAGTGCGTGAGGGTAGGAAGGGCAGTTGCCCCTGTTCTCCTTGAACTGTGGGGGCAGGAGTGTCTTTTTGGCCCATGTAGAAACTGCAACCAAACACGAAAATAAACCTAGATTAAATGCTATGCTCTCCTAAATCATTGTGGGTGGCAGGGCTGCTGGTTCCATTCCTGCTGGGCTCAGACTTGATCACTGTGGGTGGCAGGGCTGCTGGCTCCTTTCCTGCTGGTCTCAAACTTGATCACTGTGGACGGCAGGGCTGCTGGCTCCTTTCCTGATGGGCTCAGACTTGATCACTGTGGGTGGCAGGGCTGCTGGCTCCATTACTGCTGGGCTCCAACTTGATCACTGTGGGTGGCAGGGATGCTGGCCCCTTTCCTTCTGGGATCTCCTAAATCACTGTGGGTGGCAGGACTGCTGGCTCCTTTCCTGCTGCGCTCAGACTTGATCACTGTGGGTGGCAGAGCTGCTGGCCCCTTTCCTTCTGGTCTCTCCTAAATCACTGTGGGTGGCAGGGTTGCTGGCTCCTTTCCTGCTGAGTGCTCAGACTAGATCACTGTGGGTGGCAGGGCTGCTTGCCCCTTTCCTTCTGGCCTCTCCTAAATCACTGTGGTTGGCAGGGCTGCTAGCTCCTTTCCTGCTGGCCTAAGACTTGATCACTGTGGGTGGCAGGGCTGCTGGTCCCTTTCCTTCTGGGCTCTCCTAAATCACTGTGGGTGGCAGGGCTGCTGGCTCCTTTCCTGCTGCACTCAGACTTGATCACTGTGGGTGGCAGAGCTGGTGAACCTTTCCTTCTGGGCTCTCCTAAATCACTGTGGGTGGCAGGGCTGCTGGCTCCTTTCCTGATGGGCTCAGACTGGATCACTGTGGGTGGCAGGGCTGCTGGCTCCTTTCCTGCTGGGCTCTGACTTGATCATTGTGGGTGGCAGGGCTGCTGGCTCCATTCCTGCTGGGCTCCGACTTGATCACTGTGGGTGGCAGGGCTGCTGGCTCCTTTCCTGCTGGGTTCAGACTTGATCACTGTGGTTGTCAGGGCTGCTGGCTTCTTTCCTGCTGTGCTCAGACTTGATCACTGTGGCTGGCAGGGCTGCTGGCTACTTTCCTGCTTTGCTCAGACTTGATCACTGTTGGTGGCAGGGCTGCTGGCTCCTTTCCTGCTAGGTTCAGACTTGATCACTGTGGGTGGCAGGGCTGCTGGCCCGTTTCCTTCTGGGCTCTCCTATATCACTGTGGGGGGCAGGGCTGCTGGCCCCTTTCCTTCTGGACTGTCCTAAATCCCTGTGGGTGGCAAGGCTGCTGGCTCCTTTCCTGCTGGGCTCAGACATGATCACTGTGAGGGGCATGGCTGCTGGCCCCTTTCCTGCTGGGCTCAGACTTGATCACTGTGGGTGGCAGGGCTGCTGGCTCCATTCCTGCAGGGCTCAGACTTGGTCACTGTGGGTGACAGGGCTGCAGGCCCCTTTCCTGCTGGGCTCAGACTTGATCACTGTGGGAGGCAGGGCTGCTGGCTCCATTCCTGCTGGGCTCAGACTTTATCACTGTGGGTGGCAGAGCTGCTGGCCTCTTTCGTTCTGGGCTCTCCTAAACCACTCTGGGTGGCAGGGCTGCTGGCTCCATTCCTGCTGGGCTCAGACTTGATCACTGTGGGTGGCAGGGCTGCTTGCCCCTTTCCTTCTGGGCTCGCCTAAATCACTGTGGGTGGCAGGGCTGCTGGCTTCATTACTGCTGGGCTCCGACTTGATCACTGTGGGTGACAGGGCTGCTGGCTCCTTTCCTGCTTTGCTGTGACTTGATCACTGTGGGTGGCAGGGCTGCTGGCTCCTTTCCTGCTTTGCTCAGACTTGATCACTGTGGGTGGCAGGGCTGCTGGCTCCTTTCCTGCTGGGCTAAGACTTGATCACTGTGGGTGGCAGGGCTGCTTGCCCCTTTCCTTCTTGGCTCTCCTAAATCACTGTGGGTGGCAGAGCTGCTGGATCCTTTCAAGCTGCGCTCAGACTGGATCACTCTGGGTGGCAGATCTGCTGGCTCCTTTCCTCCTGCGCTCAGACTTGATCACTGTGGGTGGCAGGGCTGCTTGCCCCTTTCCTTCTTGGTTCTCCTAAATCACTGTGGGAGGCAGGGCTGCTGGCTCCTTTCCTGCTGCGCTCAGACTTGATCACTGTGAGTGTCAGGGCTGCTTGCTCCATTCCTGCTGCGATCAGACTTGATCACTGTGGGTGACAGGGCTGCTTGCCCCTTTCCTTCTTGGCTCTCCTAAATCACTGTGGGTGGCGGGGCTGCAGGCTCCTTTCCTGCTTTGCTCAGACTTGATCACTGAGGGTGGCAGGGCTACTGGCTCCTTTCCTGCTTTGCTCAGACTTGATCACTGTGGGTGGCAGGGCAGTTGGCTTCTTTCCTGCTGGGCTCAGACTTGATCACTGTGGGTGGCAGAGCTGCTGGCTCCTTTCGTGCTTGGCTCAGACTTGATCACTTTGGGTGGCAGGGCTGCTGGCCCCTTTCCTTCTGGGCTCTCCTAAATCAGTATGGGTGGCAGGGCTGCTGGCTTCCTTCCTGCTTTGCTCAGACTTGATCACTGTGGGTGGCAGGGCTGCTGGCTCCTTTCCAGCTGGGCTCACACTTGATCACTGTGGGTGGCAGGGCTGCTGGCTCCTTTCCTGCTTTGCTCAGACTTGATCACTGTAGGTGGCAGGGCTGCTGGCTCCTTTCCTTCTTTGCTCAGACTTGATCACTGTGGGTGGCAAGGCTGCTGGCTCCTTTCCTGCTGGGCTCAGACTTGATCACTGTGGGTGGCAGGGCTGGTGGCCCCTTTCCTTCTGGGCTATCCTTTATCACTGTGGGTTCCAGGGCTGCTGGACCCTTTCCTTCTGGGCTCTCCTAAATCACTGTGGGTGGCAGGGCTGCGAGCTCCTATCCTGCTGGGCTCAGACATGATCACTGTGGGTGGCATGGCTGCTGGCTCCTTTCCTGCTTTGCTCAGACTTGATCACTGTGGGTGTCAGGGCTGCTTGCTCCTTTCCTGCTTTGCACAGACTTGATCACTGTGGGTGGCAGGGCTGCTGGCTCCATTCCTGCTGGGCTCAGACTTGATCACTGTGGGTGGCAGGGCTGCTTGCCCCTTTCCTTCTTGGTTCTCCTAAATCACTGTGGGAGGCAGGGCTGCTGGCTCCTTTCCTGCTGCGCTCAGACTTGATCACTGTGAGTGTCAGGGCTGCTTGCTCCATTCCTGCTGCGATCAGACTTGATCACTGTGGGTGACAGGGCTGCTTGCCCCTTTCCTTCTTGGCTCTCCTAAATCACTGTGGGTGGCGGGACTGCAGGCTCCTTTCCTGCTTTGCTCAGACTTGATCACTGTGGGTGGCAGGGCTACTGGCTCCTTTCCTGCTTTGCTCAGACTTGATCACTGTGGGTGGCAGGGCAGTTGGCTTCTTTCCTGCTGGGCTCAGACTTTATCACTGTGGGTGGCAGGGCTGCTGGCTCCTTTCCTGCTTTGCTCAGACTTGATCACTGCCGGTGGCAGGGCTGCTGGCTCCTTTCCTGCTGGGCTCAGACGTAATCACTGTGGGTGGCAGGGCTGCTTGCTCCTTTCCTGCTTTGCTCAGACTTGATCACTGTGGGTGGCTGGGCTGCTGGCTCATTTCCTGCTTTGCTCAGACTTGATCAATATCGGTGGCAGGGCTGCTGGCTCCTTTCCTGCTGGGCTCAGACTTGATCACTGTGGGTGGCAGGGCTGCTGGCTCCTTTCATGCTTTGCTCAGACTTGATCACTGTGGGTGGCAGAGCTGCTGGCTCCTTTCGTGCTGGGCTCAGACTTGATCACTTTGGGTGGCAGGGCTGCTGGCCCCTTTCCTTCTGGGCTCTCCTAAATCAGTATGGGTGGCAGGGCTGCTGGCTTCCTTCCTGCTTTGCTCAGACTTGAACACTGTGGGTGGCAGGGCTGCTGGCTCCTTTCCTGCTGGGCTCACACTTGATCACTGTGGGTGGCAGGGCTACTGGCTCCTTTCCTGCTTTGCTCAGACTTGATCACTGTGGGTGGCAGGGCAGTTGGCTTCTTTCCTACTGGGCTCAGACTTGATCACTGTGGGTGGCAGAGCTGCTGGCTCCTTTCGTGCTTGGCTCAGACTTGATCACTTTGGGCGGCAGGGCTGCTGGCCCCTTTCCTTCTGGGTTCTCCTAAATCAGTATGGGTGGCAGGGCTGCTGGCTTCCTTCCTGCTTTGCTCAGACTTGATCACTGTGGGTGGCAGGGCTGCTGGCTCCTTTCCTGCTGGGCTCACACTTGATCACTGTGGGTGGCAGGGCTGCTGGCTATTTTCCTGCTTTGCTCAGACTTGATCACTGTAGGTGGCAGGGCTGCTGGCTCCTTTCCTTCTTTGCTCAGACTTGATCACTGTGGGTGGCAAGGCTGCTGGCTCCTTTCCTGCTGGGCTCAGACCTGATCACTGTGGGTGGCTGGGCTGGTGGCCCCTTTCCTTCTGGGCTCTCCTTTATCACTGTGGGTGGCAGGGCTGCTGGCCCTTTTCCTTCTGGGCTCTCCTAAATCACTGTGGGTGGCGGGGCTGCAGGCTCCTTTCCTGCTTTGCTCAGACTTGATCACTGTGGGTGGCAGGGCTACTGGCTCCTTTCCTGCTTTGCTCAGACTTGATCACTGTGGGTGGCAGGGCAGTTGGCTTCTTTCCTGCTGGGCTCAGAACTGATCACTGTGGGTGGCATGGCTGCTGGCTCCTTTCCTGCTTTGCTCAGACTTGATCACTGTGGGTGGCAGGGCTGCTGGCTCCTTTCCTGCTGGGCTCAGACTTTACCACTGTGGGAGGCAGGGCTGCTTGCCCTTTTCCTGCTGGGCTAAAACTTGATCACTGTGGGTGGCAGAGCTATTGGCTCCTTTCCTGCTGGGCTCAGACTTGATCACTGTGGGTGGCAGGGCTGCTGGCTCCTTTCCTGCTGGGTTCAGACTTGATCACTGTGGTTGTCAGGGCTGCTGGCTTCTTTCCTGCTGTGCTCAGACTTGATCACTGTGGCTGGCAGGGCTGCTGGCTACTTTCCTGCTTTGCTCAGACTTGATCACTGTTGGTGGCAGGGCTGCTGGCTCCTTTCCTGCTAGGTTCAGACTTGATCACTGTGGGTGGCAGGGCTGCTGGCCCGTTTCCTTCTGGGCTCTCCTATATCACTGTGGGGGGCAGGGCTGCTGGCCCCTTTCCTTCTGGACTGTCCTAAATCCCTGTGGGTGGCAAGGCTGCTGGCTCCTTTCCTACTGGGCTCAGACATGATCACTGTGAGGGGCATGGCTGCTGGCCCCTTTCCTGCTGGGCTCAGACTTGATCACTGTGGGTGGCAGGGCTGCTGGCTCCATTCCTGCAGGGCTCAGACTTGATCACTGTGGGTGACAGGACTGCAGGCCCCTTTCCTGCTGGGCTCAGACTTGATCACTGTGGGAGGCAGGGCTGCTGGCTCCATTCCTGCTGGGCTCAGACTTTATCACTGTGGGTGGCAGAGCTGCTGGCCTCTTTCGTTCTGGGCTCTCCTAAACCACTCTGGGTGGCAGGGCTGCTGGCTCCATTCCTGCTGGGCTCAGACTTGATCACTGTGGGTGGCAGGGCTGCATGCCCCTTTCCTTCTGGGCTCGCCTAAATCACTGTGGGTGGCAGGGCTTCTGGCTTCATTACTGCTGGGCTCCGACTTGATCACTGTGGGTGACAGGGCTGCTGGCTCCTTTCCTGCTTTGCTGTGACTTGATCACTGTGGGTGGCAGGGCTGCTGGCTCCTTTCCTGCTTTGCTCAGACTTGATCACTGTGGGTGGCAGGGCTGCTGGCTCCTTTCCTGCTGGGCTCAGACTTGATCACTGTGGGTGGCAGGGCTGCTTGCCCCTTTCCTTCTTGGCTTTCCTAAATCACTGTGGGTGGCAGAGCTGCTGGATCCTTTCAAGCTGCGCTCAGACTGGATCACTCTGGGTGGCAGATCTGCTGGCTCCTTTCCTCCTGCGCTCAGACTTGATCACTGTGGGTGGCAGGGCTGCTTGCCCCTTTCCTTCTTGGTTCTCCTAAATCACTGTGGGAGGCAGGGCTGCTGGCTCCTTTCCTGCTGCGCTCAGACTTGATCACTGTGAGTGTCAGGGCTGCTTGCACCATTCCTGCTGCGATCAGACTTGATCACTGTGGGTGACAGGGCTGCTTGCCCCTTTCCTTCTTGGCTCTCCTAAATGACTGTGGGTGGCGGGGCTGCAGGCTCCTTTCCTGCTTTGCTCAGACTTGATCACTGAGGGTGGCAGGGCTACTGGCTCCTTTCCTGCTTTGCTCAGACTTGATCACTGTGGGTGGCAGGGCAGTTGGCTTCTTTCCTGCTGGGCTCAGACTTGATCACTGTGGGTGGCAGAGCTGCTGGCTCCTTTCGTGCTTGGCTCAGACTTGATCACTTTGGGTGGCAGGGCTGCTGGCCCCTTTCCTTCTGGGCTCTCCTAAATCAGTATGGGTGGCAGGGCTGCTGGCTTCCTTCCTGCTTTGCTCAGACTTGATCACTGTGGGTGGCAGGGCTGCTGGCTCCTTTCCAGCTGGGCTCACACTTGATCACTGTGGGTGGCAGGGCTGCTGGCTCCTTTCCTGCTTTGCTCAGACTTGATCACTGTAGGTGGCAGGGCTGCTGGATCCTTTCCTTCTTTGCTCAGACTTGATCACTGTGGGTGGCAAGGCTGCTGGCTCCTTTCCTGCTGGGCTCAGACTTGATCACTGTGGGTGGCAGGGCTGGTGGCCCCTTTCCTTCTGGGCTCTCCTTTATCACTGTGGGTGGCAGGGCTGCTGGACCCTTTCCTTCTGGGCTCTCCTAAATCACTGTGGGTGGCAGGGCTGCGAGTTCCTATCCTGCTGGGCTCAGACATGATCACTGTGGGTGGCATGGCTGCCGGCTCCTTTCCTGCTTTGCTCAGACTTGATCACTGTGGGTGTCAGGGCTGCTTGCTCCTTTCCTGCTTTGCACAGACTTGATCACTGTGGGTGGCAGGGCTGCTGGCTCCATTCCTGCTGGGCTCAGACTTGATCACTGTGGGTGGCAGGGCTGCTTGCCCCTTTCCTTCTGGGCTCTCCTAAATCACTGTGGGTGGCAGGGCTGCTGGCTCCTTTCCTGCTGCGCTCAGACTGGATCACTCTGGGTGGCAGATCTGCTGGCTCCTTTCCTCCTGCGCTCAGACTTGATCACTGTGGGTGGCAGGGCTGCTTGCCCCTTTCCTTCTTGGTTCTCCTAAATCACTGTGGGAGGCAGGGCTGCTGGCTCCTTTCCTGCTGCGCTCAGACTTGATCACTGTGAGTGTCAGGGCTGCTTGCTCCATTCCTGCTGCGATCAGACTTGATCACTGTGGGTGACAGGGCTGCTTGCCCCTTTCCTTCTTGGCTCTCCTAAATCACTGTGGGTGGCGGGACTGCAGGCTCCTTTCCTGCTTTGCTCAGACTTGATCACTGTGGGTGGCAGGGCTACTGGCTCCTTTCCTGCTTTGCTCAGACTTGATCACTGTGGGTGGCAGGGCAGTTGGCTTATTTCCTGCTGGGCTCAGACTTTATCACTGTGGGTGGTAGGGCTGCTGGCTCCTTTCCTGCTTTGCTCAGACTTGATCACTGCCGGCGGCAGGGCTGCTGGCTCCTTTCCTGCTGGGCTCAGACGTAATCACTGTGGGTGGCAGGGCTGCTTGCTCCTTTCCTGCTTTGCTCAGACTTGATCACTGTGGGTGGCTGGGCTGCTGGCTCATTTCCTGCTTTGCTCAGACTTGATCAATATCGGTGGCAGGGCTGCTGGCTCCTTTCCTGCTGGGCTCAGACTTGATCACTGTGGGTGGCAGGGCTGCTGGCTCCTTTCATGCTTTGCTCAGACTTGATCACTGTGGGTGGCAGAGCTGCTGGCTCCTTTCGTGCTGGGCTCAGACTTGATCACTTTGGGTGGCAGGGCTGCTGGCCCCTTTCCTTCTGGGCTCTCCTAAATCAGTATGGGTGGCAGGGCTGCTGGCTTCCTTCCTGCTTTGCTCAGACTTGAACACTGTGGGTGGCAGGGCTGCTGGCTCCTTTCCTGCTGGGCTCACACTTGATCACTGTGGGTGGCAGGGCTACTGGCTCCTTTCCTGCTTTGCTCAGACTTGATCACTGTGGGTGGCAGGGCAGTTGGCTTCTTTCCTACTGGGCTCAGACTTGATCACTGTGGGTGGCAGAGCTGCTGGCTCCTTTCGTGCTTGGCTCAGACTTGATCACTTTGGGCGGCAGGGCTGCTGGCCCCTTTCCTTCTGGGTTCTCCTAAATCAGTATGGGTGGCAGGGCTGCTGGCTTCCTTCCTGCTTTGCTCAGACTTGATCACTGTGGGTGGCAGGGCTGCTGGCTCCTTTCCTGCTGGGCTCACACTTGATCACTGTGGGTGGCAGGGCTGCTGGCTATTTTCCTGCTTTGCTCAGACTTGATCACTGTAGGTGGCAGGGCTGCTGGCTCCTTTCCTTCTTTGCTCAGACTTGATCACTGTGGGTGGCAAGGCTGCTGGCTCCTCTCCTGCTGGGCTCAGACTTGATCACTGTGGGTGGCAGGGCTGGTGGCCCCTTTCCTTCTGGGCTCTCCTTTATCACTGTGGGTGGCAGGGCTGCTGGCCCCTTTCCTTCTGGGCTCTCCTAAATCACTGTGGGTGGCGGGGCTGCAGGCTCCTTTCCTGCTTTGCTCAGACTTGATCACTGTGGGTGGCAGGGCTACTGGCTCCTTTCCTGCTTTGCTCAGACTTGATCACTGTGGGTGGCAGGGCAGTTGGCTTCTTTCCTGCTGGGCTCAGACCTGATCACTGTGGGTGGCATGGCTGCTGGCTCCTTTCCTGCTTTGCTCAGACTTGATCACTGTGGGTGGCAGGGCTGCTGGCTCCTTTCCTGCTGGGCTCAGACTTTACCACTGTGGGAGGCAGGGCTGCTTGCCCTTTTCCTGCTGGGCTAAAACTTGATCACTGTGGGTGGCAGAGCTATTGGCTCCTTTCCTGCTGGGCTCAGACTTGACCACTGTGGTTGGCAGGGCTGCTTTCCCCTTTCATGCTTTGCTCAGACTTGATCACTGTGGGTGACAGGGCTGCTGGCTCCTTTCCTGCTTTGCTCAGACTTGATCAATGTGGGTGGCAGGGCTGCTGGCTCCTTTCCTGCTAGGCTCAGACTTGATCACTGTGGGTGGCAGGGCTGCTGGCCCGTTTCCTTCTGGGCTCCCCTATATCACTTTGGGTCGCAGGGCTGCTGGCCCCTTTCCTTCTGGGCTCTCCTAAATCACTGTGGGTGGCAGGGCTGCTGGCTCCTTTCCTGCTGGGCTCAGACTTAATCATTGTGGGTGGCAGAGCTGCTGGCCCCTTTCCTTCTGGGCTCCCCTAAATCACTGTGGGTGCAGGGCTGCATTCTCCTTTCCTGCTGGCCTCAGACTTAATTACTGTGGGTGGCAGGGCTGTTGGCCCCTTTCCTGCTGGGCTTAGACTTGATCACTGTGAGTGGCAGGGCTGCTGGCCCCTTTCCGTCTGGGCTCAGACTTGATCACTGTGGGGGGCAGGGCTGATGGCCCCTTTCCTGCTGGGCTCAGACTTGATCACTGTGGGTGGCAGGGCTGCTGGCCCCTTTCCTTCTGGGCTCTGCTAAATTACTGTGGGTGGCAGGGTTGCTTGCCCCTTTCCTTCGGGCCTCTCCTAAATCACTGTGGTTGGCAGGGCTGCTGGCTCCTTTCCTACTGGCCTCAGACTTGATCACTGTGGGTGGCAGGGCTGCTGGTCCCTTTCCTTCTAGGCTCTCCTAAATCACTGTGGGTGGCAGGACTGCTGGCTCCTTTCCTGCTGCGCTCAGACTTGATCACTGTGGGTGGCAGAGCTGCTGGCCCCTTTCCTTCTGGTCTCTCCTAAATCACTGTGGGTGGCAGGGCTGATGGCTCCTTTCCTGCTGGGCTCTGACTTGATCACTGTGGGTGGCAGGGCTGCTTGACCCTTTCCTTCTGGCCTCTCCTTAATCACTGTCGTTGGCAGGGCTTATGGCTCCTTTCCTGCTGGCCTCAGACTTGATCACTGTGGGTGGCAGGGCTGCTGGTCCCTTTCCTTCTGGGCTCTCCTAAATCACTGTGGGTGGCAGGGCTGCTGGCTCCTTTCCAGCTTCGCTCAGACTTGATCACTGTGGGTGGCAGAGCTGCTGCCCCCTTTCCTTCTGGGCTCTCCTAAATCACTGTGGGTGTCAGGGCTGCTGGCTCCTTTCCTGCTGTGCTCAGACTTGATCACTGTGGGTGGCAGGGCTGCTGGCCCCTTTCCTTCTGGGTTCTCCTAAATCACTGTGGGTGTCAGGGCTGCTGGCTCCTTTCCTGCTGGGCTCAGACTTGATCACTGTGGCTGGCAGGGCTGCTGGCACCTTTCCTGCTTTGCTCAGACTTAATCACTGTGGGTGACAGGGCTGCTGGTCCTTTCCTACTTTGCTCAAACTTGATCACTGTGGGTGGCAGGGCAGTTGGCTCCTTTCCTGCTTTGCTCAAACTTGATCACTGTGGGTGGCAGGGCAGTTGGCTTCTTTCCTGCTGTGCTCAGACTTTATCACTGTGGGTGGCAGGGCTGCTTGCTCCTTTCCTGCTTTGCTCAGACTTGATCACTATGGGTGGCAGGGCTGCTGGCTCCTTTCCTGCTTTGCTCAGACTTGATCACTGTCGGTGGCAGGGCTGCTGGCTCCTTTCCTGCTGGGCTCAGACTTGATCACTGTGGGTGTCAGGGCTGCTGGCTCCTTTCCTGCTTTGCTCAGACTTGATCACTGTGGGTGGCAGGGCTGCTGGCTCCTTTCCTGCTTTGCTCAGACTTGATCACTGTGGGTGGCAGGGCTTCTGGCTCCTTTCTTGCTGGGCTCAGACTTGATCACTTTGGGTGGCAGGGCTGCTGGCCCCTTTTCTTCTGGGCTCTAGTAAATCACTATGGGTGGCAGGGCTGCTGGCTTCCTTCCTGCTTTGCTCAGACTTGATCACTGTGGGTGGCAGGTCTGCTGGCTCCTTTCTTGCTGGGCTTAGACTTGATCACTGTGGGTGGCAGGGCTGCTGGCTACTTTCCTGCTTTGCTCAGACTTGATCACTGTGGGTGGCAGGGCTGCTGGCTCCTTTCCTGCTAGGCTCAGACTTGATCACTGTGGGTGGCAGAGCTGCTGGCCCGTTTCCTTCTGGGCTCTCCTATATCACTGTGGGTGGCAGGGCTGCTGGCCCCTTTCCTTCTGGACTCTCCTAATTCCCTGTGGGTGGCAAGGCTGCTGGCTCCTTTCCTGCTGGGCTCAGACTTGATCACTGTGGGTGGCAGGGCTGCTGGCTTCTTTCCTGCTGTGCTCAGACTTTATCACTGTGGGTGGCAGGGCTGCTTGCTCCTTTCCTGCTGTGCTCAGACTTTATCACTGTGGGTGGCAGGGCTGCTTGCTCCTTTCCTGCTTTGCTCAGACTTGATCACTATGGGTGGCAGGGCTGCTGGCTCCTTTCCTGCTTTGCTCAGACTTGATCACTGTCGGTGGCAGGGCTGCTGGCTCATTTACTGCTGGGCTCAGACTTGATCACTGTGGGTGTCAGGGCTGCTGGCTCCTTTCCTGCTTTGCTCAGACTTGATCACTGTGGGTGGCAGGGCTGCTGGCTCCTTTCCTGCTTTGCTCAGACTTGATCACTGTGGGTGGCAGGGCTTCTGGCTCCTTTCTTGCTGGGCTCAGACTTGATCACTTTGGGTGGCAGGGCTGCTGGCCCCTTTTCTTCTGGGCTCTAGTAAATCACTATGGGTGGCAGGGCTGCTTGCTTCCTTCCTGCTTTGCTCAGACTTGATCACTGTGGGTGGCAGGTCTGCTGGCTCCTTTCTTGCTGGGCTTAGACTTGATCACTGTGGGTGGCAGGGCTGCTGGCTACTTTCCTGCTTTGCTCAGACTTGATCACTGTGGGTGGCAGGGCTGCTGGCTCCTTTCCTGCTAGGCTCAGACTTGATCACTGTGGGTGGCAGAGCTGCTGGCCCGTTTCCTTCTGGGCTCTCCTATATCACTGTGGGTGGCAGGGCTGCTGGCCCCTTTCCTTCTGGACTCTCCTAATTCCCTGTGGGTGGCAAGGCTGCTGGCTCCTTTCCTGCTGGGCTCAGACTTGATCACTGTGGGTGTCAGGGCTGCTGGCTCCTTTCCTGCTTTGCTCAGACTTGATCACTGTGGGTGGCAGGGCTGCTGGCTCCTTTCCTGCTTTGCTCAGACTTGATCACTGTTGGTGGCAGGGCTGCTGGCTCCTTTCCTGCTAGGTTCAGACTTGATCACTGTGGGTGGCAGGGCTGCTGGCCCGTTTCCTTCTGGGCTCTCCTATATCACTGTGGGGGGCAGGGCTGCTGGCCCCTTTCCGTCTGGACTCTCCTAAATCCCTGTGGGTGGCAAGGCTGCTGGCTCCTTTCCTGCTGGGCTCAGACATGATCACTGTGAGGGGCATGGCTGCTGGCCCCTTTCCTGCTGGGCTCAGACTTGATCACTGTGGGTGGCAGGGCTGCTGGCTCCATTCCTGCAGGGCTCAGACTTGATCACTGTGGGTGACAGGGCTGCAGGCCCCTTTCCTGCTGGGCTCAGACTTGATCACTGTGGGAGGCAGGGCTGCTGGCTCCATTCCTGCTGGGCTCAGACTTTATCACTGTGGGTGGCAGAGCTGCTGGCCTCTTTCGTTCTGGGCTCTCCTAAATCACTCTGGGTGGCAGGGCTGCTGGCTCCATTCCTGCTGGGCTCAGACTTGATCACTGTGGGTGGCAGGGCTGCTTGCCCCTTTCCTTCTGGGCTCGCCTAAATAACTGTGGGTGGCATGGCTGCTGGCTCCATTACTGCTGGGCTCCGACTTGATCACTGTGGGTGACAGGGCTGCTGGCTCCTTTCCTGCTTTGCTGTGACTTGATCACTGTGGGTGGCAGGGCTGCTGGCTCCTTTCCTGCTTTGCTCAGACTTGATCACTGTGGGTGGCAGGGCTGCTGGCTCCTTTCCTGCTGGGCTCAGACTTGATCACTGTGGGTGGCAGGGCTGCTGGCTCCTTTCCTCCTGCGCTCAGACTTGATCACTTTGGGTGGCAGGGCTGCTTGCCCCTTTCCTTCTTGGTTCTCCTAAATCACTGTGGGAGGCAGGGCTGCTGGCTCCTTTCATGCTGCGCTCAGACTTGATCACTGTGAGTGTCAGGGCTGCTTGCTCCATTCCTGCTGCGATCAGACTTGATCACTGTGGGTGACAGGGCTGCTTGCCCCTTTCCTTCTTGGCTCTCCTAAATCACTGTGGGTGGCGGGGCTGCAGGCTCCTTTCCTGCTTTGCTCAGACTTGATCACTGTGGGTGGCAGGGCTACTGGCTCCTTTCCTGCTTTGCTCAGACTTGATCACTGTGGGTGGCAGGGCAGTTGGCTTCTTTCCGTCTGGGCTCAGACTTGATCACTGTGGGTGGCAGAGCTGCTGGCTCCTTTCGTGCTTGGCTCAGACTTGATCACTTTGGGTGGCAGGGCTGCTGGCCCCTTTCCTTCTGGGCTCTCCTAAATCAGTATGGGTGGCAGGGCTGCTGGCTTCCTTCCTGCTTTGCTCAGACTTGATCACTGTGGGTGGCAGGGCTGCTGGCTCCTTTCCTGCTGGGCTCACACTTGATCACTGTGGGTGGCAGGGCTGCTGGCTCCTTTCCTGCTTTGCTCAGACTTGATCGCTGTAGGTGGCAGGGCTGCTGGCTCCTTTCCTTCTTTGCTCAGACTTGATCACTGTGGGTGGCAAGGCTGCTGGCTCCTTTCCTGCTGGGCTCAGACTTGATCACTGTGGGTGGCAGGACTGGTGGCCCCTTTCCTTCTGGGCTCTCCTTTATCACTGTGGGTGGCAGGGCTGCTGGCCCCTTTCCTTCTGGGCTCTCCTAAATCACTGTGGGTGGCAGGGCTGCAAGCTCCTATCCTGCTGGGCTCAGACATGATCACTGTGGGTGGCATGGCTGCTGGCTCCTTTCCTGCTTTGCTCAGACTTGATCACTGTGGGTGTCAGGGCTGCTTGCTCCTTTCCTGCTTTGCACAGACTTGATCACTGTGGGTGGCAGGGCTGCTGGCTCCATTCCTGCTGGGCTCAGACTTGATCACTGTGGGTGACAGGGCTGCTTGCCCCTTTCCTGCTGGGCTCTCCTAAATCACTGTGGGTGGCAGGGCTGCTGGCTCCTTTCCTGCTGCGCTCAGACTGGATCACTCTGGGTGGCAGATCTGCTGGCTCCTTTCCTCCTGCGCTCAGACTTGATCACTGTGGGTGGCAGGGCTGCTTGCCCCTTTCCTTCTTTGTTCTCCTAAATCACTGTGGGAGGCAGGGCTGCTGGCTCCTTTCCTGCTGCACTCAGACTTGATCACTGTGAGTGTCAGGGCTGCTTGCTCCATTCCTGCTGCGATCAGACTTGATCACTGTGGGTGACAGGGCTGCTTGCCCCTTTCCTTCTTGGCTCTCCTAAATCACTGTGGGTGGCGGGGCTGCAGGCTCCTTTCCTGCTTTGCTCAGACTTGATCACTGTGGGTGGCAGGGCTGCTGGCTCCTTTCCTGCTTTGCTCAGACTTGATGACTGCCGGTGGCAGGGCTGCTGGCTCCTTTCCTGCTGGGCTCAGGCGTAATCACTGTGGGTGGCAGGGCTGCTTGCTCATTTCCTGCTTTGCTCAGACTTGATCACTGTGGGTGGCAGGGCTGCTGGCTCATTTCCTGCTTTGCTCAGACTTGATCACTATCGGTGGCAGGGCTGCTGGCTCCTTTCCTGCTGGGCTCAGACTTGATCACTGTGGGTGGCAGGGCTGCTGACCCCTTTCCTGCTTTGCTCAGACTTGATCACTATGGGTGGCAGAGCTGCTGGCTCCTTTCGTGCTGGGCTCAGACTTGATCACTTTGGGTGGCAGGGCTGCTGGCCCCTTTCCTTCTGGGCTCTCCTAAATCAGTATGGGTGGCAGGGCTGCTGGCTTCCTTCCTGCTTTGCTCAGACTTGATCACTGTGGGTGGCAGGGCTGCTGGCTCCTTTCCTGCTGGGCTCACACTTGATCACTGTGGGTGGCAGGGCTACTGGCTCCTTTCCTGCTTTGCTCAGACTTGATCACTGTGGGTGGCAGGGCAGTTGGCTTCTTTCCTACTGGGCTCAGACTTGATCACTGTGGGTGGCAGAGCTGCTGGCTCCTTTCGTGCTTGGCTCAGACTTGATCACTTTGGGCGGCAGGGCTGCTGGCCCCTTTCCTTCTGGGCTCTCCTAAATCAGTATGGGTGGCAGGGCTGCTGGCTTCCTTCCTTCTTTGCTCAGACTTTATCACTGTGGGTGGCAAGGCTGCTGGCTCCTTTCCTGCTGGGCTCAGACTTGATCACTGTGGGTGGCAGGGCTGCTGGCCCCTTTCCTTCTGGGCTCTCCTAAATCACTGTGGGTGGCGGGGCTGCAGGCTCCTTTCCTGCTTTGCTCAGACTTGATCACTGTGGGTGGCAGGGCTACTGGCTCCTTTCCTGCTTTGCTCAGACTTGATCACTGTGGGTGGCAGGGCAGTTGGCTTCTTTCCTGCTGGGCTCAGACCTGATCACTGTGGGTGGCATGGCTGCTGGCTCCTTTCCTGCGTTGCTCAGACTTGATCACTGTGGGTGGCAGGGCTGCTGGCTCCTTTCCTGCTGGGCTCAGACTTTACCACTGTGGGAGGCAGGGCTGCTTGCCCTTTTCCTGCTTTGCTCAGACTTGATCACTGTGGGTGGCAGGGCAGTTGGCTTCTTTCCTACTGGGCTCAGACTTGATCACTGTGGGTGGCAGAGCTGCTGGCTCCTTTCGTGCTTGGCTCAGACTTGATCACTTTGGGCGGCAGGGCTGCTGGCCCCTTTCCTTCTGGGCTCTCCTAAATCAGTATGGGTGGCAGGGCTGCTGGCTTCCTTCCTGCTTTGCTCAGACTTGATCACTGTGGGTGGCAGGGCTGCTGGCTCCTTTCCTGCTGGGCTCACACTTGATCACTGTGGGTGGCAGGGCTGCTGGCTCCTTTCCTGCTTTGCTCAGACTTGATCACTGTGGGTGGCAGGGCAGTTGGCTTCTTTCCTACTGGGCTCAGACTTGATCACTGTGGGTGGCAGAGCTGCTGGCTCCTTTCGTGCTTGGCTCAGACTTGATCACTTTGGGCGGCAGGGCTGCTGGCCCCTTTCCTTCTGGGCTCTCCTAAATCAGTATGGGTGGCAGGGCTGCTGGCTTCCTTCCTTCTTTGCTCAGACTTTATCACTGTGGGTGGCAAGGCTGCTGGCTCCTTTCCTGCTGGGCTAAGACTTGATCACTGTGGGTGGCAGGGCTGGTGGCCCCTTTCCTTCTGGGCTCTCCTTTATCACTGTGGGTGGCAGGGCTGCTGGCCCCTTTCCTTCTGGGCTCTCCTAAATCACTGTGGGTGGCGGGGCTGCAGGCTCCTTTCCTGCTTTGCTCAGACTTGATCACTGTGGGTGGCAGGGCTACTGGCTCCTTTCCTGCTTTGCTCAGACTTGATCACTGTGGGTGGCAGGGCAGTTGGCTTCTTTCCTGCTGGGCTCAGACCTGATCACTGTGGGTGGCATGGCTGCTGGCTCCTTTCCTGCTTTGCTCAGACTTGATCACTGTGGGTGGCAGGGCTGCTGGCTCCTTTCCTGCTGGGCTCAGACTTTACCACTGTGGGAGGCAGGGCTGCTTGCCCTTTTCCTGCTGGGCTAAAACTTGATCACTGTGGGTGGCAGAGCTATTGGCTCCTTTCCTGCTGGGCTCAGACTTGACCACTGTGGTTGGCAGGGCTGCTTTCCCCTTTCATGCTTTGCTCAGACTTGATCACTGTGGGTGACATGGCTGCTGGCTCCTTTCCTGCTTTGCTCAGACTTGATCATTGTGGGTGGCAGGGCTGCTGGCTCCTTTCCTGCTGGGCTCAGACTTGATCTCTGTGGGTGTCAGGGCTGCTGGCTACTTTCCTGCTTTGCTCAGACTTGATCACTGTGGGTGGCAGGGCTTCTGGCTCCTTTCCTGCTTTGCTCAGACTTGTTCACTGTGGGTGGCAGGGCTGCTAACTCCTTTCGTGCTGGGCTCAGACTTGATCACTGTGGGTGGCAGGGCTGTGGGCCCCTTTCCTTCTGGGCTCTGCTAAATTGCTGTGGGTGGCAGGGCTGCTGGCCCCTTTCCTTCTGGGATCTCCTAAATCACTATGGGTGGCAGGGCTGCTGGCTCCTTTCCTGCTTTGCTCAGACTTGATCACTGTGGGTAGCAGGGCTGCTGGCTTCTTTCCTGCTGCGCTCACACTTGATCACTGGGCGTGGCATGGCTGCTGGCTCCTTTCCTGCTTTGCTCAGACTTGATCAATGTGGGTGGCAGGGCTGCTGGCTCCTTTCCTGCTAGGCTCAGACTTGATCACTGTGGGTGGCAGGGCTGCTGGCCCGTTTCCTTCTGGGCTCCCCTATATCACTTTGGGTCGCAGGGCTGCTGGCCCCTTTCCTTCTGGGCTCTCCTAAATCACTGTGGCTGGCAGGGCTGCTGGCTCCTTTCCTGCTGGGCTCAGACTTAATCATTGTGGGTGGCAGAGCTGCTGGCCCCTTTCCTTCTGGGCTCCCCTAAATCACTGTGGGTGCAGGGCTGCAGGCTCCTTTCCTGCTGGCCTCAGACTTAATCACTATGGGTGGCAGGGCTGCTGGCCCCTTTCCTGCTGGGCTTAGACTTGATCACTGAGAGTGGCAGGGCTGCTGGCCCCTTTCCGTCTGGGCTCAGACTTGATCACTGTGGGGGGCAGGGCTGATGGCCCCTTTCCTGCTGGGCTCAGACTTGATCACTGTGGGTGGCAGGGCTGCTGGTCCCTTTCCTTCTGGGCTCTCCTAAATCACTGTGGGTGGCAGGACTGCTGGCTCCTTTCCTGCTGCGCTCAGACTAGATCACTGTGGGTGGCAGAGCTGCTAGCCCGTTTCCTTCTGGCCTCTCCTAAATCACTGTGGGTGGCAGGGCTGATGGCTCCTTTCCTGCTGGGCTTAGACTTGATCACTGTGGGTGGCAGGGCTGCTTGACCCTTTCCTTCTGGCCTCTCCTTAATCACTGTGGTTGGCAGGGCTTATGGCTCCTTTCCTGCTGGCCTCAGACTTGATCACTGTGGGTGGCAGGGCTGCTGGTCCCTTTCCTTCTGGGCTCTCCTAAATCACTGTGGGTGGCAGGGCTGCTGGCTCCTTTCCTGCTTCGCTCAGACTTGATCACTGTGGGTGGCAGGGCTGCTGCCCCCTTTCCTTCTGGGCTCTCCTAAATCACTGTGGGTGTCAGGGCTGCTGGCTCCTTTCCTGCTGGGCTCAGACTTGATCACTGTGGGTGGCAGGGCTGCTGGCCCCTTTCCTTCTGGGCTCTCCTAAATCACTGTGGGTGTCAGGGCTGCTGGCTCCTTTCCTGCTGGGCTCAGACTTGATCACTGTGGCTGGCAGGGCTGCTGGCACCTTTCCTGCTTTGCTCAGACTTAATCACTGTGGGTGACAGGGCTGCTGGTCCTTTCCTGCTTTGCTCAGACTTGATCACTGTGGGTGGCAGGGCTATTGGCTCCTTTCCTACTTTGCTCAAACATGATCACTGTGGGTGGCAGGGCAGTTGGCTCCTTTCCTGCTTTGCTCAAACTTGATCACTGTGGGTGGCAGGGCAGTTGGCTTCTTTCCTGCTGTGCTCAGACTTTATCACTGTGGGTGGCAGGGCTGCTTGCTCCTTTCCTGCTTTGCTCAGACTTGATCACTGTGGGTGGCAGGGCTGCTGGCTCCTTTCCTGCTGGGCTCAGACTTGATCGCTGTGGGTGTCAGGGCTGCTGGCTCCTTTCCTGCTTTGTCAGACTTGATCACTGTGGGTGGCAGGGCTGCTGGCTCCTTTCCTGCTTTGCTCAGACTTGATCACTGTGGGTGGCAGGGCTGCTGGCTCCTTTCTTGCTGGGCTCAGACTTGATCACTTTGGGTGGCAGGGCTGCTGGCTCCTTTCCTGCTGGGCTCAGACTTGATCACTTTGGGTGTCAGGGCTGCTGGCTCCTTTCCTGCTTTGTCAGACTTGATCACTGTGGGTGGCAGGGCTGCTGGCTCCTTTCCTGCTTTGCTCAGACTTGATCACTGTGGGTGGCAGGGCTGCTGGCTCCTTTCTTGCTGGGCTCAGACTTGATCACTGTGGGTGGCAGGGCTGCTGGCTCCTTTCCTGCTTTGCTCAGACTTGATCACTATGGGTGGCAGGGCTGCTGGCTCCTTTCCTGCTTTGCTCAGACTTGATCACTGTGGGTGGCAGGGCTGCTGGCTTCTTTCCTGCTGCGCTCACACTTGATCACTGGGCGTGGCAGGGCTGCTGGCTCCTTTCCTGCTTTGCTCAGACTTGATCACTGTGGGTGGCATGGCTGCTGGCTCCTTTCCTGCTTTGCTCAGACTTGATCAATGTGGGTGGCAGGGCTGCTGGCTCCTTTCCTGCTAGGCTCAGACTTGATCACTGTGGGTGGCAGGGCTGCTGGTCCGTTTCCTTCTGGGCTCCCCTAAATCACTTTGGGTCGCAGGGCTGCTGGCCCCTTTCCTTCTGGGCTCTCCTAAATCACTGTGGCTGGCAGGGCTGCTGGCTCCTTTCCTGCTGGGCTCAGACTTAATCATTGTGGGTGGCAGAGCTGCTGGCCCCTTTCCTTCTGGGCTCCCCTAAATCACTGTGGGTGCAGGGCTGCAGGCTCCTTTCCTGCTGGCCTCAGACTTAATCACTGTGGGTGGCAGGGCTGCTGGCCCCTTTCCTGCTGGGCTTAGACTTGATCACTGTGAGTGGCAGGGCTGCTGGCCCCTTTCCGTCTGGGCTCAGACTTGATCACTGTGGGGGGCAGGGCTGATGGCCCCTTTCCTGCTGGGCTCAGACTTGATCACTGTGGGTGTCAGGGCTGCTGGTCCCTTTCCTTCTGGGCTCTCCTAAATCACTGTGGGTGGCAGGACTGCTGGATCCTTTCCTGCTGCGCTCAGACTTGATCACTGTGGGTGGCAGAGCTGCTAGCCCCTTTCCTTCTGGCCTCTCCTAAATCACTGTGGGTGGCAGGGCTGATGGCTCCTTTCCTGATGGGCTCAGACTTGATCACTGTGGGTGGCAGGGCTGCTTGACCCTTTCCTTCTGGCCTCTCCTTAATCACTGTGGTTGGCAGGGCTTATGGCTCCTTTCCTGCTGGCCTCAGACTTGATCACTGTGGGTGGCAGGGCTGCTGGTCCCTTTCCTTCTGGGCTCTCCTAAATCACTGTGGGTGGCAGGGCTGCTGGCTCCTTTCCTGCTTCGCTCACCTAAATCACTGTGGGTGGCAGGGCTGCTGCCCCCTTTCCTTCTGGGCTCTCCTAAATCACTGTGGGTGTCAGGGCTGCTGGCTCCTTTCCTGCTGGGCTCAGACTTGATCACTGTGGGTGGCAGGGCTGCTTGCCCCTTTCCTTGTGGGCTCACCTAAATCACTGTGGGTGGCAGGGCTGCTGCCCCCTTTCCTTCTGGGCTCTCCTAAATCACTGTGGGTGTCAGGGATGCTGGCTCCTTTCCTGCTGGGCTCAGACTTGATCACTGTGGGTGGCAGGGCTGCTGGCTCCTTTCCTGCTGGGCTCAGACTTGATCACTGTGGGTGTCAGGGCTGCTGGCTCCTTTCCTGCTTTGTCAGACTTGATCACTGTGGGTGGCAGGGCTGCTGGCTCCTTTCCTGCTTTGCTCAGACTTGATCACTGTGGGTGGCAGGGCTGCTGGCTCCTTTCTTGCTGGGCTCAGACTTGATCACTTTGGGTGGCAGGGCTGCTGGCCCCTTTCCTTCTTGGCTCTTCTAAATCACTATGGGTGGCAGGGCTGCTGGCTTCCTTCCTGCTTTGCTCAGACTTGATCACTGCGGGTGGCAGGGCTGCTGGCTCCTTTCTTGCTGGGTTTAGACTTGATCACTGTGGGTGGCAGGGCTGCTGGCTACTTTCCTGCTTTGCTCAGACTTGATCACTGTTGGTGGCAGGGCTGCTGGCTCCTTTCCTGCTAGGTTCAGACTTGATCACTGTGGGTGGCAGGGCTGCTTGCCCCTTTCCTTCTTGGCTTTCCTAAATCACTGTGGGTGGCAGAGCTGCTGGATCCTTTCCTGCTGCGCTCAGACTGGATCACTGTGGGTGGCAGGGCTACTGGCTCCTTTCCTGCTTTGCTCAGACTTGATCACTGTGGGTGGCACGGCAGTTGGCTTCTTTCCTGCTGGGCTCAGACTTGATCACTGTGGGTGGCAGAGCTGCTGGCTCCTTTCGTGCTTGGCTCAGACTTGATCACTTTGGGTGGCATGGCTGCTGGCCCCTTTCCTTCTGGGCTCTCCTAAATCAGTATGGGTGGCAGGGCTGCTGGCTTCCTTCCTGCTTTTCTCAGACTTGATCACTGTGTGTGGCAGGGCTGCTGGCTCCATTCCTGCTGGGCTCAGACTTTATCACTGTGGGTGGCAGAGCTGCTGGCCTCTTTCGTTCTGGGCTCTCCTAAATCACTCGGTGTGGCAGGGCTGCTGGCTCCATTCCTGCTGGGCTCAGACTTGATCACTGTGGGTGGCAGGGCTGCTTGCCCCTTTCCTTCTGGGCTCACCTAAATCACTGTGGGTGGCAGGGCTGCTGCCCCCTTTCCTTCTGGGCTCTCCTAAATCACTGTGGGTGTCAGGGCTGCTGGCTCCTTTCCTGCTGGGCTCAGACTTGATCACTGTGGGTGGCAGGGCTGCTGGCCCCTTTCCTTCTGGGCTCTCCTAAATCACTGTGGGTGTCAGGGCTGCTGGCTCCTTTCCTGCTGGGCTCAGACTTGATCACTGTGGGTGGCAGGGCTGCTGGTCCCTTTCCTTCTGGGCTCTCCTAAATCACTGTGGGTGGCAGGGTTGCTGGCTCCTTTCCTGCTTTGCTCAGACTTGATCACTGTGGGTGGCAGGGCTGCTGGCTTCTTTCCTGCTGCGCTCACACTTGATCACTGGGCGTGGCAGGGCTGCTGGCTCCTTTCCTGCTTTGCTCAGACTTGATCACTGTGGGTGGCATGGCTGCTGGCTCCTTTCCTGCTTTGCTCAGACTTGATCAATGTGGGTGGCAGGGCTGCTGGCTCCTTTCCTGCTAGGCTCAGACTTGATCACTGTGGGTGGCAGGGCTGCTGGCCCGTTTCCTTCTGGGCTCCCCTATATCACTTTGGGTCGCAGGGCTGCTGGCCCCTTTCCTTCTGGGCTCTCCTAAATCACTGTGGCTGGCAGGGCTGCTGGCTCCTTTCCTGCTGGGCTCAGACTTAATCATTGTGGGTGGCAGAGCTGCTGGCCCCTTTCCTTCTGGGCTCCCCTAAATCACTGTGGGTGCAGGGCTGCAGGCTCCTTTCCTGCTGGCCTCAGACTTAATCACTGTGGGTGGCAGGGCTGCTGGCCCCTTTCCTGCTGGGCTTAGACTTGATCACTGTGAGTGGCAGGGCTGCTGGCCCCTTTCCGTCTGGACTCAGACTTGATCACTGTGGGGGGCAGGGCTGATGGCCCCTTTCCTGCTGGGCTCAGACTTGATCACTGTGGGTGTCAGGGCTGCTGGTCCCTTTCCTTCTGGGCTCTCCTAAATCACTGTGGGTGGCAGGACTGCTGGCTCCTTTCCTGCTGCGCTCAGACTTGATCACTGTGGGTGGCAGAGCTGCTAGCCCCTTTCCTTCTGGCCTCTCCTAAATCACTGTGGGTGGCAGGGCTGATGGCTCCTTTCCTGCTGGGCTCAGACTTGATCACTGTGGGTGGCAGGGCTGCTTGACCCTTTCCTTCTGGCCTCTCCTTAATCACTGTGGTTGGCAGGGCTTATGGCTCCTTTCCTGCTGGCCTCAGACTTGATCACTGTGGGTGGCAGGGCTGCTGGTCCCTTTCCTTCTGGGCTCTCCTAAATCACTGTGGGTGGCAGGGCTGCTGGCTCCTTTCCTGCTTCGCTCAGACTTGATCACTGTGGGTGGCAGGGCTGCTGCCCCCTTTCCTTCTGGGCTCTCCTAAATCACTGTGGGTGTCAGGGCTGCTGGCTCCTTTCCTGCTGGGCTCAGACTTGATCACTGTGGGTGGCAGGGCTGCTGGCCCCTTTCCTTCTGGGCTCTCCTAAATCACTGTGGGTGTCAGGGCTGCTGGCTCCTTTCCTGCTGGGCTCAGACTTGATCACTGTGGCTGGCAGGGCTGCTGGCACCTTTCCTGCTTTGCTCAGACTTAATCACTGTGGGTGACAGGGCTGCTGGTCCTTTCCTGCTTTGCTCAGACTTGATCACTGTGGGTGGCAGGGCTATTGGCTCCTTTCCTACTTTGCTCAAACTTGATCACTGTGGGTGGCAGGGCAGTTGGCTCCTTTCCTGCTTTGCTCAAACTTGATCACTGTGGGTGGCAGGGCAGTTGGCTTCTTTCCTGCTGTGCTCAGACTTTATCACTGTGGGTGGCAGGGCTGCTTGCTCCTTTCCTGCTTTGCTCAGACTTGATCACTGTGGGTGGCAGGGCTGCTGGCTCCTTTCCTGCTTTGCTCAGACTTGATCACTGTCGGTGGCAGGGCTGCTGGCTCCTTTCCTGCTGGGCTCAGACTTGATCACTGTGGGTGTCAGGGCTGCTGGCTCCTTTCCTGCTTTGTCAGACTTGATCACTGTGGGTGGCAGGGCTGCTGGCTCCTTTCCTGCTTTGCTCAGACTTGATCACTGTGGGTGGCAGGGCTGCTGGCTCCTTTCTTGCTGGGCTCAGACTTGATCACTTTGGGTGGCAGGGCTGCTGGCCCCTTTTCTTCTGGGCTCTAGTAAATCACTATGGGTGGCAGGGCTGCTGGCTTCCTTCCTGCTTTGCTCAGACTTGATCACTGTGGGTGGCAGGTCTGCTGGCTCCTTTCTTGCTGGGCTTAGACTTGATCACTGTGGGTGGCAGGGCTGCTGGCTACTTTCCTGCTTTGCTCAGACTTGATCACTGTGGGTGGCAGGGCTGCTGGCTCCTTTCCTGCTAGGCTCAGACTTGATCACTGTGGGTGGCAGGGCTGCTGGCCCGTTAACTTCTGGGCTCTCCTATATCACTGTGGGTGGCAGGGCTGCTGGCCCCTTTCCTTCTGGACTCTCCTAATTCCCTGTGAGTGGCAAGGCTGCAGGCTCCTTTCCTGCTGGGCTCAGACTTGATCACTGTGGGTGTCAGGGCTGCTGGCTCCTTTCCTGCTTTGCTCAGACTTGATCACTGTTGGTGGCAGGGCTGCTGGCTCCTTTCCTGCTTTGCTCAGACTTGATCACTGTGGGTGGCAGGGCTGCTGGCTCCTTTCTTGCTGGGCTCAGACTTGATCACTTTGGGTGGCAGGGCTGCTGGCCCCATTCCTTCTCGGATCTTCTAAATCACTATGGGTGGCAGGGCTGCTGGCTTCCTTCCTGCTTTGCTCAGACTTGATCACTGCGGGTGGCAGGGCTGCTGGCTCCTTTCTTGCTGGGT